>NW_005356575.1:745286-748208 GCF_000412655.1 Myotis brandtii
TGCCTTATGCGCAGGCACACCATTTCTCTCCACTAATACCAGCAGTGAATATTTTAGCAGCTGATTGCCATGTCATTAGTCTTGGACTGACTTGTTTGGTGTCTGCAACAGGAAATATTTTGCTTTCGGAGAACAAGAAAAATAGGTTTATTGTGTTACATTTATTAATTTGTGCAGTTACTCAGCGTTTGGTAAGTTAATGTTCAAGAAAAAAACATTAATTTTTATTAAAATGTTCTATTATTTGATGTTAACAATTACTCATTTATTTCAGCCCTTTGTATTCAGCATGTCTCTATCAAAATAAACCTACGTTTCTATGAAAATTGAAGCTTTTGTTTTTTTGTGTGGCCCACATACACTTAAACCTTGTTTATTTGGCCCATGTTAGCCTTTGAGTTTGACATGCTTGGTCTAACCCAGTGATGGCGAACCTTTTGAGCTCGGCGTGTCAGCATTTTGAAAAACCCTAACTTAACTCTGATGCCGTGTCACATATAGAAATTTTTTGATATTTGCAACTATAGTAAAACAAAGACTTATATTTTTGATATTTATTTTATATATTTAAAAGCCATTTAACAAAGAAAAATCAACCAAAAAAATGAGTTCGCACGTCACCTCTGACACGCGTGTCATAGGTTTGCCATCACTGGATTCTAACCAATACTTATAAGCACATATATTATTTATGCTAAAATGCCAATTATACAGGATATGTCTAAAATTCCCTCGATATCTAGGCACTGGGGATGCAGCAGGGAACTGGATACACAGATACATTCCTGCCCTCGTGGTCCTAATATTCTAGAAAATTCCATAGATAAAGTGGTGATGGGGGTGTGACTCTGCTCCTCCCCTTTTCTTCCTTCTCTAATACTTTCATCTTCCCTGACAGCTTTCCTTCTTCCCAGGGGAAACCCCACCCCCGGGGCTGAGGCTCACCTGCTCGCCTGGGCGTCGGGGGCGCATTTCCTCCTTACCTGAGAGCAGGAGGCCCTGTGAGAAGTGGCCCTGGGTCCCCGTGGGAATCTCCATCTCGGCGTCCTGTGGAGATGCCACCGGCTGGGCACCGAGGGGGCCGGAGGGCGGCCCTGGGCGGCCTTACCTGAGAGCAGGAGGCCCTGTGAGAAGTGGCCCTGGGTCCCCGTGGGAATCTCCATCTCGGCGTCCTGTGGAGATGCCACCTGCTGGGCACCGAGGGGGCCGGAGGGCGGGCCCGGGCGGTCCTCAGTGGGCCAGCTCGGCGAGGACCCCGGAGGAGCCCCTGAGACACAGCAGCGGCCGCCGAGCCAGACGGCACCCTGTCCTCAGGCCCCGGAGCTTCACCTGTGCTCCCTGGGATGAATGTGCAGACACTGGTTGGACCTGTTTTCCAGCGACCGGGGAATTTGCTGGGGCTTCCCAGCACTCCTCCCTTGACCTCTTCCCTCTCTTTCCCACTCAACCTGACTGTCAGGAGCAGCAGCAGTAATTATAACGACAGTTACAGTGGCCTCTGGTTGAGCAATGCCCCCTGTCGCCAGGCCCGACACACACTACTGCCTCATCCAACATCCGCCATGAGTCACGTTTCCCATTTTAGAGATGAGGAAACAGGATAAGGAGGGTGGCAGGTCTAGCGGAAGGGGGAGGTGGGATTTGACGTGGGGCTGGCTCATTCTAAAGCTCTTAGCATGGTTTTTCAAAAGCATTCATTCATTCATTCATTCATTCCAACACACACTCCCTATGCCAGCTCCACGCTGGATGGTGCTGGGGACAGTGATGATTAGATAACTCCTGCCCTGCTCTCAGTCCACGATGGGGCTCACATGTCTGTGTGTGTGTGTGTGGGGGGGGGGACAGACACACCAGGTAAGGATGATGCAGAGTGATCAGCACTGGGATGGAGGAGCTCGGGGGCTGGGAGAACCCAAGGGGATGCTTGACTCAGCTTGAGGGGCAGGGAGGGCTTCCTGGAGGAGGGGACAGCTGAGATCTGGAGTAGGAGAAGGGATGAGGCAGAGAGTGGGGTAGGTGGGGGGGGGGGTGTGAGGTGACTGTAAACAGCACAAGCGAGCAAAGGCTCGGAGGCTGCATGCCCTCGAGGTGCTTTGAGGAAGCTGCTGAATCCTGGACAAGCTGGGGGCCCGGTGGGAGAGGGCAGCCCTGTGGGCGGGGGCGTGTGGCTGGAGAAGTGGGAGGGGTCAATTGTAGTTTTGAGCTCTGTTGGGACAGAGAGTCCAGGGTTGTGCTAATACCATGTGGCTATTATAATATAAATTTAGCCCTGGAAGGTGTGGCTCGGTGGTTAGGGAATTGGCTCATCCACCAAAGGGTTCCGGTTCCATTCCCTGTCAAGGGCTCATACCTGTGTTGCAGATTTGATCCTGGCCCTGGTTGGGGTTTGTGTGGGAGGCAAGCAATCGATGTGTCTCTTTCACATTGATGATTCTCTCTTTCTCTCCCCCTCCCTCCCTCCCTTCCTTCCACTCTCTCTAAAAATCAATGGGAAGAATATCCTCAGGTGAGAATTAACAACAACAAAACTACATATATATGTTTATTTATTAAAATTCGATGCCTTATAAAACTTAGTTCCCCCAAACCAGCCACTTTCAGGTGCTCAATAGCCCCACATGACTTGAGGCTGTGACATTATACAGAGAAGATATAAAACATTTCCATCACTGCCATAGAAGTTCTATCAAACAGCGTTTGTCTAGGACAGCGGTTCTCAACCTGTGGGTCGCGACCCCTTTGGCGGTCGAACGACCCTTTCACAGGGGTCGCCTAAGACCATCCTGCATATCAGATATTTACATGACGATTCATAACAGTAGCAACATGACAGTGATGAAGTAGCAACGAAAATAATTTTATGGTTGGGTCACAACATGAGGAACTGTATTTAAAGGGCCAGAAGGTTGAGAACCACTG
>NW_005356575.1:749738-771613 GCF_000412655.1 Myotis brandtii
GGACCCATTAGCTTTTATTTACTAGAATATGCATTTGCCTTTTAGCAAAGCAAACAGGCATATCAATGGTAAAGTTTGGTAAACAATAAAGGATTATCAGGTTAGGGGATTGCCTTCAGCCATTCAGCCAAAAGCAGGGCAATATTATGCTGATTTTCAGCCCTTGCTGAATATCAAAGTCCATTAGCCTTCCAGCGGACTTCTCGCATAATTATGCTAACTACTTGTTGGTCTTAGCCTCCAGCACTCATCTTCCACCATCCCTGGGGTAAAGTCTGATCACTCTGGCCTGCTAGGCCGGTTTACCCAGAATCCTCTCTTACGCATGATGTTCCCTCTCAGTAATTTTCTATCCACTGCCCCACCTGTTCCTAGGCTACAGATTCCCATTTGCTCATGCTGTATTTGGAGTTGAGCCCAATCTCTCTCTACAGCAAAACCCCATGGCAGTGGTGCCCATGCCTACCGCCATGCCCCCCCTCCCCCCTTACCATGCATTAGCAAGTGTCATTGTACTAGTTTTTAACAGTTAGAATATTTTTTTCTTTAACAATTCACCTATCTTTCCCTTCATGAATTCAGTTGGTTCCTGAAAATTCTGCCAGGAAGGGTGAGGAAATGCAAAACATTTTCTATAAGAAGTTTTATTATTATTATTATTATTGTAGCAAAACACACAGGAAACTTACCATTTTAACCACTTTAGGTGTGCAATTCAGTGGCATTCAGCATATTCACAATGTTGTGCAACCATCACCACTGTCTATTTCCAGAACGTTTCTATCTCACCCAAAGCAAACCTTGGACCCATTAAGCAGTCACTCCCCGTTCCCCCTCCCCCAGGCCCTGGCAACCACTAATCCCTTTTCTGTCTCTGTGGATTTGCCACTGTTGGACATTTCATATGAATGGAATCCTACAACATGTGGTCTTTGGTGACTGGCTTCTTTCACTCACATCATGTTCTCAAGGTTCCTCCATGTTGTAGCATGAATCAGTGCTTCATTTGCTTTTGTGGTTGCGTTGTATTGCTGTGTGGCTGTACCACATTTTGTGTATCATTGATCCACGGATGGACATTTGGATTGTCTCCACTTCTTGGCGACTGTGAATAGTGCTGCTATGAGCATTTGTGAACAAGTTTTTGTTTGGGGACCTGTTTCCAATCCTAGGAGTGGTATTCTTGGGTTACTTCATTGTTTTTTAAGAAGTTAGATTTCAGTAGCACAGGCAGGCATCCTCACCCAGGGCAATTCTCAGCACAGAGGCTTCTGGCACCTCCCAGCAACGAGAAGCAGGATCATATGGGCTTGAACCCTGCCCCCCTTAATCCACACAGCACAGTGAGGGGCGGGGGGTGGGGGGGGTGGCAGGGTGTTTCAGCTTCTCTATGATCCGCACCAGACCCTCTCCCTCCCATCTGCTGCCAGGAAGCCTGGAGATGCCACAGCCTTCAGTCGGCTTCCCGGTTGGAGCCCGCAGGACGCCCCTGGATCCCAGGGCCCTGGCCTCCTCTGCGCAGCCCCAGCGTGGCCTGCCCCTCCCAAGTGGCCAGGCAGCCTGTGCCCAGACTGACCGTCTCTATGGTAACAAAAGGGCAGAAACAATCTGAATGTCCGTCCCGAGAGGCGCAGTGCCATGGTTCTCTGCGGTGGAACAGGGACCCCGGGTGGCGGTGGCAGAGGGAATAATGGCTCCCCAGAGATATCTGGGTCCTAATGCCAGGGACCTATGAATTGGTCTCTCACGTGGGAAAGAGACTTTGCAGCTGTGATGACGGTAAGGACCTTGAGATGGGAGGTTGTCCTGAATGACCTGGATGGGCCCAGTGACGTCACAAGGTCCTCCTACAGGAAAGAGGGAGGCAGTCTCTTCTCCCCCATAAAGGGAACGAGAAAGTCAAAGGAGCAAGGCTATGCCTCGTGGGCTGCAGCCAAGGAATGCAGGCGCCTCTAGAAGCTGGAAAGGGAAGGGTTTGTCCCCTGGAGTCCCGGGATATTTTACCATTGATTTCTCCTTCTCTTCCCCCTTCCCCTTCCCTTTCCCCTTCCCCTTCCCCTTCCCCTTTCCTTTCCTTTTCTTCCTTCCCTCTCTCCCTCCCTTCCTCCCTCCCATCCTTCCCTCCCTCTCTCCTCCTTCCCTCCCTACCTCCTCCTTTTTTCCCCCCTCCACAAGCTTCTCTCTTTACCTTTCAGATATTTGCAAGAACAAAGAGAGAGTGGAAGGGAGAGAAAGAGTGGGAGAGGGAGAGAGAGCATGAGAGAAACATTGATGTGAGAGAGATACATCAATTGGTTGTCTCCCATACATATATTGACTGGGCCCAAGGGATCAAACCTAGAACCCAGGCACGTGTCCTTGACCAGGAATCAAACCTGCGACCCTTCGGTGTGTGGGCTGATGCTTTCACAACTGAGCCACACCCGCCAGTGTGCGATATTATTTTTGTTCATAACTGTCTGAAGTTTCCACAATGGTCCTATATATTTTTTAAAATGTGTGCTTACTGATTTTTTTAGAGAGAGAGGAAGGGAGAAGGAAAGAGAGAGAAACATTGATCGGTTGCCTCCAGCATGCTCCCTAACAGCAGAGACCGAACCCACAACCTGGGCATGGGCCCCCACTGGGAATTGAACCTATGACCTTTTGATGCACAGAATAACACTCTAGCAGTGGAGCCACAGGCCAGAGTGGTCCTACATTATTTTTGTGATAAAGAAAAAGGCCCAGCCCTAGCCAGTTTGGCTCAGTGGATAAAGCCTCGGGCCTCAGACTGAAGGGTTCCAGGTTTGATTCCGGTCAAGGGCACACACCTGGGTTGTAGGCTCAATCCCCTGCCCAGGTCACAGTAACTGGGGGAGACAGCCAATCGCTGTGTCTCTCTAACATGGATGTTTCTCTCTAGCTGTCTCTCCCCATCCCTTCCACTCTTAGTAAAACATCAATGGAAATATATCCTCAGGAGAGGATTAACAACAAGGAATAAAATAAAATAAAATAAAATAAAATAAAATAAAAGCTGGGCTGAGGGACACCCCCTCCCCCCAGTGCACGAATTTTGTGCACCAGGCCTCTAGTAAATAAATAAAATAAAATAAAATAATAAAATAAATAAAATAATAAAATAAAATAAAAATAAAATCAGTGAGAAAAACGAAAACTGCCCAATAAAAATTATGTCACACAAATTTACTCCTTTGCTTTTTTCTTCCTCTACCTTTAACCCCAGCATTGGTATGAATTTGAGCAAGTTTTCTGATTGCCCTGCACCTCGATTTGCTCATCTAGAGAATGGGGACAGTACTTACTCCGTCAGAGATGACTGAGCAGAGTGATGAGGTGACTGAGGAGGTGGCAAAGCCCAGAAGTAAGGGTCAGGTGCCAGTTGGAGAGCCAGCGCGGCGCCCGCATGGCTGTGTGACCTGGGCAAACAATGGCGTTTTTCAGGGCCCAGCTGACCTTTAACCCAGGCATGGCCACAGTGCTGACCACACTTAGAGTTTGGGGATCACACTGGGGGAGTTAAGTACCAGGCACAGCAGGCATGCCATACCGAGCAGGTGTGTCAGTGAACGTGGACTAACCCTCATAAACACCGTGTATGCAACACAGAAATACTCTCAGGGCCCCAGGCCGACATCTTTCTTTTTACTTTCCTGCATCCTCTCCTCCCTCAGACCCAGGAGTCCAGGTCCCCAGCCCCTCCTCCCTCAGACCCAGGAGTCCAGGTCCCCAGCCCCTCCTCCCTCAGACCCAGGAGTCCAGGCCCCCAGCCCTCCTCCCTCAGATCCAGTAGTCCAGGCCCCCAGACCCTCCTCCCTCAGACCCAAGAGTCAACGTTCATGCAGACTCACATGCTCCAGACATAGCCTGTGGGCTCCGGGTTGCTGTGGACATCACAGTTCCGAGTGGCCTCACTACAGCTGAGGTGCCAGCTGTCGTCATAACCAGAGATGGAGACCTCGGGGTGGGGGTAGGGGGCCAGGATGAAACAGACACGCAAGCTCAGTGACAGGGAGCCTTGGGAGGGGCCTAAAGATATGCGAGATTCACGCCAGAGGAGGAAAAAGGCTCAGCGCATTTCAGGAACAGCCCGAGATGGAGAGGCCTGGGAGGCGTCTGGGGCAATGCTTCCCCCGGGAGCCCTGGCCGTGGGAGGAGGCAGCACACAGAGAGGGCTCGGGACCTGCCTCCCTCTCCTTGTTCTGGGCAGCCAGGCCCCGGCTTGCCTCGCGAGTCCCGGGAGATCAGGGCACTTGGACACGCAGGCCATCGTCAAGGCTCTGACAAGTCCTGCAGGAGAGAATCCGGGATGAGCGGGTCAGCCTGCTGCTTGTCCATCCCAAACGGGATCGGTCAGAGGGAGGCCCATGAGACGGTGGTTTTGCTGACTGGGGGAGGTCAGTGTAGACCCCTCCTCCCTCAGACCCAGTGACAATATCGAGAGTGTCCAGTGCAGATCGCACTTGAGGGAATCAGCGTAGCCACTGCCCATCCGTGTAGACAATGACAGGAGGACACGGACCCTAGAGGCGCCAGTGCAGCCAACATTGGGGGCAGTGGAGGGAGTGCCTCCGAGAGCCAGGGTAGGAAATGTAGGGTGTCAGTGCAGACGGCGGTCACAGGAGCGGCCCGGACGACACGGGGAATACAGCGCCCTGGGGCTGGTGACCTAAGTGACTGTGTAGACGATGGGGGCAGTGCTCTCTGCGGCCCAGAGGAGCCAGTGTAGACGATGGTAAGGCGTGTGGAAAGCGGACAGGGAAGGTGGTGTAGATAATGGGACGGCGGCTTAGCAATAGGGCCAGGTCAGTGTATGCAGTTGCCCAGGGAAGCGGGTGCGGGCGATGTGAGGACTGTGCTGAAGGGAGCCGTGTAGACAGTGTGGGTGTCTGTGTAGACAGGGGCCAGGGAACCCAGGGGAGACCACCTGGGGAGCAGCGAGGGCTGTGGGCCATGGGTGAACCTGAGGGGGGTGGGCGGCGAAGGATGGAGAAGACAGACAAGAGAATAAAGCTGGGGCTAGGTGGGACGCGCCTCTCTGATGGAGAGACAGCGCCACAGCCTACAAACCGAGTCTTTATTTTAGAGTCAGATCCCACGAGGCAAAGGAAGGGCGTGGTCAAGATGTTTACAATGTTCTCCTGGGTTTCGAATCTACTCAATTACATGCACCTGATCAACGTTAGTAACAAAGAAACAGAATTTCTGGAGGATGAGGCCCAGAAATCAGGATTTTAAAAAGATTCCCAGGTGATTCTCATGTGCAGCCAAGGTTGAGAACCACTGCTGTAGCCGCTCTCCACATTGGTCAGGTTAGTGAAGAGCCGTGCTGTGTGGGCCGGCTGGCAGTGGTTGCCACGCACGCTCACACGTGGGCACAGACACAGGGCACAGTGGGGGGCATGGGCAGCTGGCCGGGCTCCTCCAGGCCCCGTGCTCCCCTGTGCAGGTGGCAGCCTGGCTGTCCACCTGGCTGGAGGGTGTTGAGGTTAAGAGGCTGAAGCAGTGAGTTGCCGGGCAGGGTCCTGGCACCAGCTCTTGCTGACCTTCCCATCCAGGGACCAGGAGATCCGGGCGGGTGGGCGACCTCCGATGGAGACACAGCGGGCCTCAGGCGCAGGCTCCTGGCCTGGCGGGCTGGGCGGGGCCTCCTGGGTCTCAGCCTTGTTCTGGGGCTTGGCTGGGGACAGGGGCAAAGGGACAGGTCACTCCTCACCTGCCGTCATTCAACCGAGGTCTCGGCCGCAGAGAAAGGGGCTGATCGCGGGTACAGGGCAGGCAGGTTCACATCTCAGCCCTGGCCCCGAGCAGCTGGGTGGCCTCGGGCAAGTCTGTGCCTCAGTTTCCTTCTCTGTCAAGTGGAGATGACAGGACCACAGGCAATGAGAATAGGCACGTGGCACTCTGAACGTGGTACCTGACACATAGTAAATGCTCAACAGACGTGGCTATTACTGGGGACTGAATGCATAGCCTGCTCTGGGATGGGCAGTGTTGGGGACCCAGCAATGGCCCAGACAGCCCCGCCCTGCCCCCTGGGTTGGACAGTCCAATGGAAGACAGACTCCTCCCCGACAGTGAGGACCCACGGGGGCCTGAGTGTGTGTGGGGCGGGGGTTGCGGAGGGCTTTGCAGGGGCGAGGAGGGCTGAGCTGTGCCTGGAGGTCACGAGGGGACGTGCCTGCCTCACGGTTGTAAGTGACAGGACTGGGCGTTCACTCCGGGCCTGTCTGGGAACCATCCTTCTGTTATCCCCAAACCCGGCTCCCGTGGTCCCTTCCCCGGCGTTCCTGCGTATTCGCCGAAGATTCCTCTTTACCTTGACTCCCAGGTTTTGCTTCACCCTCATCCTAAACCGTAAGACCCGGGCCCCAGGTTTGCGGAAGTGACCAGAGCTGCTTGGCTCCGGTGCCGGGTGCCGGGTGCCGGGTGCCGGGTGCCATCCCTGCTCCAAGCACCTGGCCCTTCGTGAGTCACTGGCACAGCCTGGAACGGTTCCTGGCTCAGCAGCGAAAAATAAAGGTCAGCCTGTATGCACCCTCGGAGCAATATCCATGCCACACACGAGGAAACTGAGGCACAGAGACTCGTACTCGGGGTGATGAGAGCCATTGTTTGAACCTTGTGTGGATCTGGAGCGGGAGCCTGCACAGGGGGCTGTTCTAGCTCTTGAACTTGGATGAGAGCAGCTGCTTGGCCTGCTCTGGCTGCGAAGCTGACGCCGCTGCGGGGGCTCCTTCCGGCTCCCGAGTTGGAATGAGAGCTGCGGCGTGAGCCTGCTCTGGCCCTGGCTCTGGAGCTTGAGAGAGAGAGCCGTGGCTGCAGCATCCACTGGCCCTGGGCTTTGGCGGGCAGTCGCCTTGGGGCTGGCACCAGCTCTTGAGGTGGTTCAGAGTTTTCTCTGGAGCTGGTGCCTCTGTCTCCGGCTCCAGGTGCTCCAGCTGTGTGTGGGGGTGGGGGGATGGGGGGGGCGCGGCACTCCCGGCCTGAGCCTGGAATCAACATACATGTACCGAGCACACATCGTATGACACACGTGTGTCCTGCTGGCATGGAGCTGACAGCCTCATGGATGAGATCACTGTTCAATAATTACACCCATAAGTACCTAATGGCACCATGCGATGAGCGATGAGCGTTGTCAAGCAGAAAGTGCTAGGAGAGAGCTTAGCCACGGGACTGGTTGAGAAGAGGGTGGTCAGCAGGCTTCTGGGAGGAGCTCTGCCCAGTTCATTTCTGGAGGGGAGGAAGCTCATGATGCTCAGCTGCTCCCGAGGGCACGGGGTCCTGCTGCGTCCTGGGCCAGGGGGCGGCTGCTGGCTCCAGTGCCACCTCTGACACACAGCCAGCCTGGGAGCAGCTCCCTGAGGGCCCAACCAGGCGGGAAATTATTTCTTCCCCGACAGCGAGGTAAGCGGGAGGAGGGAAGGGGTCGGAAGGACACCTTGGTGGGAAAGGTGCTGGTTAGATATCAGGGGCTCCCGAGCACAGCTGGATCTTTGGACAGAACAGGGCCAGGCCCCGGAACAGCCACACAGCCAGGGGTCTGTGCATAGGGCTGCAGGGTGATTTATTTATTTTTAAACAATAAGGACTCAGCATTGCACCTTCTGATTCCACAGCCCACCGTCCCGGGTGGTATTATAAATTAAAACTCAAATTAATGGAAGGGAAATAAAACCTAAAATTCACCTCCTCAGCTACTCTGCCCACATTGACAGAGCTCAGTAGCCACAGGTATTGGACAGTGCAGATATATACTTATCCATAACCGCATTGAATCCTATTGGACAGCGCTGGTCTGTGCTACGGGCTTCAGGCGCACTTGAGTTGGCATCATGTGTAGCTGTGTGACCTCGGACAAGTCACTTGCCCCCTCTGAGCCTCACTTTCACCGTCTGTGCATGCGCACAGTGATATTTATCTGGCATAAGAGGTGGTGGGACCCCAGAGAGATGGGTTAGGGGTTCTGGCCTCAGGGAGGGAGCAACAGGGGAGTGGGGTGATCAGAAACAAATTTCAGGCAGACTGCTTCGGAGACCAGCTACCTGTGTGGATGATATAAGATAGGACTCGCAGGAGGTACACAGTGTGGGGGCTGGCACACTGACATCTGTTTGGGTCTGCTACTGCTATTATTAATCATAATGACATGGTCAGTGGCTTTCTGTTGAATGTTCCTCAAATGTCAGATATTTCCACATGGGAGTTTCCCCCTTGCCTGCCATCTGCCAGGATTCTCCAGCAGCTCAGAAGCCAGTGGTCAATCTTGTGCGATTTCTGGGGTGGTGAACACCGCCCCACTCCCCTGCATTGGGAAGTTTTCTTCTTCTGTAGCAGACACAGTTTGGGATATCTGCCCAGCAAGGCCACACTCCCCCATTTTCTGAGTACTGAGCCCCCACAGGTAGCGCTGAGCTCCCAAGGCTTTGATTATACCTGCCCCCTCCCCAGCCACAGTGGTGGGACCAAGGTTAACACCTGACCCAAGTGAGCCAATCAGATGCCTTTCCCACTGTTTCGGAAACAAGGCAAAGGGGTTTGGGCTAAGCTGGGCTGTTCCCTGCTGTTATAGATGTAGAAGCTGTGGGATGGTGTTTTCTCCTCGTGGAGGGGCTGTTTCGGAAACAAGGCAAAGGGGTTTGGGCTAAGGTGGGCCGTTCCCTGAAACAGCGCTGTTACAGACGTAGAAGCTGTGGGATGGTGTTTTCTCCTCGTGGAGGGAGAAGCACTGAGCAGCCGTCTGTAGAAAGAGACAGAGAGAGAACTGTGAATCCATGTTCCTGGAGGAGAGGATTACAAAGGGAGGGGTGGGCGGCAGAGAGAGGCAGCGAGCAACTGCCCTGGTCCAAGCACTGATGGCCACCGGGTTCTTCCCCTCCCATAACAGGCGGAGTCCATTTCCCCACCTCTCGAATCAGGGCTGGTCATGTGACTTGCTCTGGCCAATAGAATGTGGCGGAAGTGGTGATGTGTCAGTCCCTAACCTTGGCCCTAACACCCAGTGGTTCTCAACCTTCCTAATGCTGCGACCCTTTAATACAGTTCCTCATGTTGTAGTGACCCCCAATTTCATTGTTACAAATTGAACATAATTAAAGCATAGTGATTAATCACAAAAACAATATGTAATTATATATGTGTTTTCCGATGGTCTTAGGCAACCCCTGTGAAAGGGTCATTTGACTCCCAAAGGGGTCGCGACCCACAGGTTGGGAACCACTGCCTAACAGGCATTGCCCTATCTGCTCTCACTTTTGGAATCCTGCCTCTGTCATGTGAACAAGCTTGGGTCGGCCTGCTGGGGTATGAGAGATGATGCAGAGAGAGGCTGGTGTTTCCAGGTGAGGTGATCCTATGCCAGGCACCCCTTAGGCAGTCTGCCAACTGACCGTGATGCATGAGTGAGCCCAACAGAGACTGGAAGAATGGCCCAGCTAACCTCAGCTCAAATTGATAACCCACAGAACTGGAAGCTAGATAAATGGCTGTGGTTTCAAGGCTTAAGTATGGGAAGGTATAGTTTGTTACACAGCAAGTGCTAACTGATACATCCTCGGATTCCTGAAAATCTTCTTGGATCCTAATATCAAACCCTTCCTTGTATTTTTAAAAAAATATATTTTTTATTGATTTTTTACAGAAAGGAAGGGAGAGGGATAGAGAGTTAGAAACATCGATGAGAGAGAAACATTGATCAGGTGCCTCCTGCACACACCCTACTGGGGATGTTCCCTCAACCAAGGTACATGCCCTTGATCAGAATCGATCCTGGGACCCTTCAGTCCGCAGGCCAACACTCTATCCACTGAGCCAAACCGGTTAGGGCTCCTTGTATTTTTTATTGAGCCACTACAGTGCGTTTCTTTTGCTGGCATCCCATGAGTTTTATGAAATACACACTGCTTGTGGAGGTGGTCTCCAGGAGTTTGGTGAGATGGGCAGATGGGGTGTCTTGTACAATCGGTCCCCAGGGCTCTCAATAAAGGGGGAACATCCCACAAACAAGTGATCAGGAAACCAGGAGGGAGGAGATCGCCTATGGAGCCCCCAGGAACTTCATCTCATCCCTGAACATAGGCTTCTCTTCCCGCCCTTCGTGGCATCAGCTCCCAGGCTGACAGGCAGGTACTCACTTCAGCAGCATCTTCGTATTCTTCGCCTGTCAGTCCTGCAATGAAATAAAGAGAAATTATAATCACAGTCACCACAATAATACACTTACTGAAGGCTGAACATATACCAGGCACTCTTTTTAAAAAAAATATGTTTTATTGATTTTTTACAGAGAGGAAAGGAGAGGGATAGAGAGTTACAAACATCGATGAGAGAGAAACATCGATCAGCTGCCTCCTGCACACCCCCTACTGGGGATGTGCCTGCAACCAAGGTACATGCCCTTGACTGGAATCGAACCGGGGACCTTTGCGTCTGTAGGCCAACGCTCTATCCACTGAGCCAAACCGGTCAGGGCTACCAGGCACTTTTTACAGCGCTTTCCTCCCGTTGTCTTAGCTGCTCGCACACCCACACTTTGAGGTAAGTATTACCGTCATCCCTGTTTTGCAGACGGGGCACAGAGCATTAAAGGACTCACAGAATGTCACACATAAGCTAGCACTTGGCAGAGCTGGGATGAACCTAAGTAGCCTCATTTGGGGTCCATGGCCTTAACGGCAAACAACAGGGATATCTGCTGGCCGTTGGTGGCTGTGGTCGATGTGTGTGGGGCTGCCACCCCTCCCCAATGGTAGCGTCCAGACAGTCATGCCTGTTCCCATGACCTCATCTCCAAGGTCACCGCTGATTCACCCAGGCTGGTTCCTTCTGGTGGACGCCAGAATCGATCTGTTGTCTGAAACTATTAGTAAATGGGTTTTGGCCAAGATGGTGGGGAGGACCAGAAGTGACACCTCCAACCCACTCATGGAGACAGGAAATCGGGTGGTCTGGGCGAGGAGGGTTATGCCAGCCGGACGTCTCACCCTTCCTTCCTAAGAACTTGGCTTTGGAATTGGATCTGGGTCTGGTTCAGGGTCAGCCAGTTGTCAGCTGTTTGTCGTTGGGCAAGTTGATGAGTTTCTCTGAGCTCTGGTTCCACTCATTTTGAAAACGAGGACAAGAACAGAACCCGCCCCTGAGAGTTTTTGTGACTCAGAGATCTTGGCTCATCCTGAGGACCCAGGAAATGCCACAGGGAAGATGATGTGGGTGACTCAGGCAGCCGCCTGGCCCTCCCCTGCCTCCAGAAGGCTCCCCATGGAACTCACAGACCAGAGATCTGGGCAAGGCCTTGCCAAACCATTTCAACTTGCAGATTTCTCTTCCTCGGTCCATAAGCTACGAAGGTGTGCATTGTAAATGGTGAAAAAAGAGGCGGCGTGGGTTAGAGGCTGGAACTGGGAGTGAGGCAGGGTTTTGAGTTGGAATCCCTTCTCTCCAGCTGTGGGGTCTGGGGCCAGTCACTTCTTCCTGGGCCTTCGTTTCCTCTCTGACAAAACTGAGATCTTCATCGCTACCCCACCCGGCTACCCTCTCTTGTGGAGATTACAAAGAATAATGTCGCCCTAGCTGGTTTGGCTCAGTGGATAGAGCGTCGGCCTGCGGACTGAAGGGTCTCAGGTTCGATTCTGGTCAAGTGCACATGCCTGGGTTGCAGGCTCAATTTCCAGTAGGGGGCGTGCAGGAGGCAGCCGATCAATGATTCTCTCTCATCATTGATGTTTCTATCTCTCTCCCACTCCTTTCCTCTCTGAAATCAATAAAAATATATTAAAAAAGAATAATGTTTAGCAAGCACATAATAGGCATTCAATACAGGGAAAGTTATTATAGTATGGTAATAGCGGACACAGCTAGGATTAAAATGTAAGTCAGAACAACTGAGCACTTCTGCCCACCACAGAGGCAGTCACTCACTCACTCATTCATTCACTCATTCATCCATCCATCCATCCATCCATCCATCTATCCATCCATTCCCTCCTCTGCTCTAAACCCACATGACCCCCATCTCACTCAGAACAAAAGCCAAGTACTGACATGACCCGCACACCTTCCACTGTTTGGTGCCCCACCCTTTCCCTCTCTGATCTCAGGCCTTGCTTCTTTCCCCATTCCTCACGCCACTCCAGCCACACTGGCCTCCTTGCAATTTTTTTTTAACATGCCAGGCAAGTCCCACCTCAGGGCTTTTGTACTTGCTGTTCCCTCTGCCCGGTGTGCCCTTTCCCCACATACACACGGGCTCCCTCCCTCCTTTCCTTTGCCCAATGTCTTTGCTGAAATGTTACTCTCTCGGGGAGGTCTTGACTGACTTAGCTCAATTGCTCCTCATCCCCACACTCCCTGTCCCCCTTCCGGCCTTATTCCTCTCCTTAGCACTCATCATCCCTCAACATACGGCCTAGAGTTCACTGGGTCACCACATAATTGTTGGTATCTGCCTAGGATGAAAGTTCATGAGGGCAGGGACTTCGCACTATTCATCCCCACAGTATCCCCAGCGCCTGGCTCATAGATCTGTGCAGAAGGAACGAATACGATGCTTACTGCATCCCAGACACTGTTTTAAACACTTTAGAAATATTAGCTTGTTTAATCCTCACAACAGTCCTGTGAGGCAGGTATTATGATTGTCATCCCCATTTTGCAGATAGGCAAACTGAGGCACAGAAAGGGGGAGTGACTTGCCCATGGCTTCACTGCGGGTAAGTAATGGAACTGGAATTTGCACCAGGCAGACCAGCATCAAAACCCTCTTCTGACTCCTGTGGTCACTGTGGGAACGGAGGAGGTAGATGGCCACACGGGGTCAGTGCCTTCCGCTCTGAATGAGCCTAAAGCTCCTTGGGACGAGGCGTTTTGCTTCGTTTTGTTTTGTTTGGCTGCTGAGTGGGGAGGTCAGTCCAGGCACACGGGTCAGGGACAGACGGTACCTTTGGGCCTGGGCGATGGCGGAGCCAATTCCTACCATCACCACCACCAACCCGGCACATCCGGCCAGGAGGAGGGCGATGGCAGATCCTCCTGACACCGTGAGAATGGGGTCCAGGTCGACGGGCTCGTCTGTGGAATCCATGTCGACTTCTGGAAACCGAGAATGGGTGAGACTGGAGCAACCGCCCTCCCTCCACCATCCCCACTCCCACCATCCCAGCTCCTCAGTGTCGCTTCCATCCCTCCCTTCCTCCACATCCTCTAGGTCTCCGCCCAGGCCTCCTCCCTGCTCTCCCGCCCCAGTCTCTCCCCACCCATCGCCCCACCATATGGAAGTCAGTGTCCCCTCTGAAGCTCAAACTTGACCCCGTACCCCCTCTGCTCAAAAGCTCGCCGTGACTCCCCAGGACCTGGGGAGGAAGCATGGCCTTCAAGGCTCTGCCACCTGGACAGCCTCAGTGCACGAATTTCATGTACTGGGCCTCTAGTTAATACTATCGATAATGCTAATTGTAGCAATGATACTATCGAGTGTGTATCCAATACTCACTAGTGGTCAGTTAGTATGAGGCACTGTTATTTTAAGCTGTTCACCTGCTTATCTCATTGAATGCTCACAACTATACTTTGGGTGGGCACTCTTATTTTTCCAATTTTACAGGTGGGGAAACTGAGGCACAGAGCTGGTCCAAAGTCCCGTGGCCAGGAAGTGGAGCCAGAATTCAAACTCCATGCCCATGCTCAGAACCACTTGTTACACGAGCACCTGCACTTTCCCGCCGGCACGTGCTGAGGCTCAGAGAGGCGAAGGGGCTCCAGAAGTCACACCCGGCAAGTGGTGGGAGCCGGGAGCCAGGCAGCGGGCTTCAGATCATGAGCTGAGCTTCCACAGACTGTCATCTGTAAAATGGGCTAATGATGCCCAATCTGCCATGTGCATGTGATGACAACTTGGCTACAGAGCGTCTCAGAGGAGACTGCTCACAGAAGGGGGTTCAGGGGAACCAGGAAAACTGGCCACCGACCAACGAGGGTGCAGGGGTTTGGGGGAGGGCCGGGGGACTTACCTGGCAGGGAGACCTTTACAGGCTCGGAGGAGAGCTGTTCCTGGCTGTTCTTGGCCACGCACATATAGGTACCCAAGTCCTCCCTGGACAACCGCCGGATGACCAGCTTCTCCCCTGTCCCTCGGGGCTGCCCGTTGAAGGTCCAGTAAATCACGGGTGTGGGTCTGGATGCAGCCAGACAGCTCAGGATCACCGAGTAGTTGAGTTCACTCTGGACGACGCCCCGCAAAGTCTCCGGGAATGTGTGTAGCAGCACCTGGGCTGTGCGAACAGGGAGCAAGGCCATGTGGGTGGACAGGACTTGGAGAGACTGAGCCCTTCTTCTGCCCACCACAGAGGCATTCATTCATTCATTCATTCATTCACGAACAAATGGACGTGGAGTGCCTGGTCCGTGCCCTGCACTGCTCCAGGCACTGGGCATAGCGGAGCTGTTGGTGCCCCCACCCCAGCTCCCAATCATCCCCACTTCCAGCTTCTGTGCCCTGAGGGCTTCTGCTGGCTGCCAGAGCCCATACTTCCCATCGAGGCAGCAGGTCAGCCTGTTGGGGAACGGGTACACCGGGAGTGGCCCCCCGCAGTGGCTGACGTGGGAGTTATATAAATATCCCAGCCCCACCGCCCCAGCTGGACCAGGGCGAGGCGAGGAGCTGGGAGGAGTGCTTGCATTCTGGGTTATTTTGAAGGCAGAGCCCCAGGATTTGCTGATGGATTGGATGTGGGTGGGGGAGAAAGAGAGGAGTCAAGGGGGCCTCCGAGGCTTGGGGCTTAGCTACCGGCTCCTGGGGGATGCTCTTTACAGATGGGACACACACAATTCTCCCCCTCGTCCAATTCCCATTTTATTTTATTTTACTTTATTTTATTTTAATTTAATTTTATTTAATTTTATTTTATTTTATAGCTGAAAGACTGTGAAGTTTGGGTGTCTTAGGGTCAGGTCTAAGGGTCAGGAGAACACAGCTGGGATTTGAACCTGGGGAGCGTGATGCCATGGTGAATGCTGGGAATCTCCACATGCGGCTCATTTCAGATTTCAGTGCAATGCAAGTGAAAAGCTGTGGCCCAGCCAGAGAGCTCACAGGAGCTGCCTGGAGCAGGTGGTGCCAAGCTAAGCCTTGCAGGAGGAGAGGGAGCCCACCAGGTGTAGAAACAAGAATCAATGTCACAGATGCCTAGACCGGGTTCTTATATGAGCCAAACACCATTCTACACACACGTTAACTCCCAGTTTGTTACTGCGAGGGAGACCCAGGCCTGGGGGGAACCATTTAGTAGGTTGCAATCAGCATTTAAAACTCAAAATGAAACATAATGCGAAATGGCAGAATGCATTACTCCTAGCAATGATGGCTATTTTATGACATTTGTCTTTTAGTTACTTGTGGTGTGTGTATATGAACACACTGGGTCATATTTGAAATGCATCTCTTACTGTGAGTCATGATTTACTAACTTTTTAAAATCCTCACCTGAGGATATATTCAGAGAGAGGATGGGGGGGTTGGAGAGAGAGAGAGAGAATGAATCAGTGTGAGAGTGAAACATTGGTCAGTTGCCCCCTGTACAAGCCCTGACTGGGGATAGAACTTGAAGCCCATGTATGTGCCCTAACTGGGAATCAAACCCGCAACTTTTGGTGTATGGGATGATGGTCCAACCAACTGAGCCACCCAGCCAGGGCTACCACAGCTTTTGTTTTTATCCATTCCTCTATTGATGGACACTTGGCTGCTTCTAAATCTTGACTATCGTAAATAATGCTGCAGTGAACATAGGGGTGCACATAGTCTTTCAAATCAGCATTTAGGGTTTCTTCAGATACATTCCCAGAAGTGGAGTCACTGGGTCATAAGGCAGTTCCATTGTTAGTGTTCTGAGGTAACCCCATACTGCTTTCCACAGTGCCTGCACCAGTCTTCATTCCCACCAATACTGCATGAGGTTTTCCTTTTCTCTACATCTATGCCAATACTTGTTTGTTGATTTATTTATAATTAGAGGCCCGGTGCACGAAATCTGTACACGGGTGCAGTCCCCAGGCCTGGCCAGCGATCGAAGTGCGAGCGTCTGGTGTGGAAGAGCAGGTCCCAGCTGACCCCTGGGTCCTGGGCAGCACCTGGGCCCCTGGGCCCCCACATGCTCCCCTCTGCCTGAGTCACGGTGCCTGAGTCCCCAGGCGGTGATGCGGTGAGCACAGCCGGGCCTCTGGGCTGCCCAGTGGCATCACACAGAAGCTGGGCGGGCAGCGTGCTCTCTCCCAGCTGGCCTCGCAGACCAGCTCCCGCAAGAACCCACGGGGAGCCTGACCAGCCCCTGAGGTCCTGGCTCACCCGGAAGAGGCGGCGCAGGTGCTGGGTGGGCTCCTTGCAGGCACCTGGCACCTGAGTGCGGGGGTGGGGGAGGAGGGTGCTCCTGGCAAGTGAACCCTGGCATCCAGGGGAGAGTAGCAGGGGGAGTGAGAGCGAGCTCAGTGGACACCCTGCATTCTTACCGCACCTCCGTCCCCATCACCCCTGCCCCCTGGTACCCAGCAAGAGGTCACAGAGCGTCACCGATGCTCACCATGTTCTGTGAAGCCCCCTGGTGGTCAACACACGTCATAGCGAGCAGTCTAACTCCCGGTCTCTGGTTGAATGACCACCCAAGGGGACAATTTGCATATTAGGCTCTTATTAGATAGGATAGCCATTCTGACAGGTGTGAGGTAATAGCTCATTGTGACTTTAATTTGCATTTCTCTAGTGACTAGTGATGTTGGACATCTTTTCATATGTCTACTGGCCATCTGTATGTCCTCTTTGGAGAAGTGTCTATTCAGGTCCTATGCTCATTTTTAAATTGGATTGTTTGTTTTTGTCTTTTAATTTTTATGTTGTTTTCTTTTTGTGTGTGGTTTATTGTTGTTATTAACCCTCATCTGAGGATATTTTTCCATTGATTTTTAGAGAGTGGAAGGGAGGGGGAGAGACAGAGAGAGAGAAACATCGATGTAAGAGAGGCACATTGATTGGTTGCCTCCCGCAAGCACCCCAAGGGGGGTCGGGGGATTGAGCCTGCAACTGAGGTACCCTTGACTGGAATCGAACCCGAGACCCTTCAGTCTGCAGGCCAACGCTCTATCCACTGAGCCAAATTGGTTAGGGATGGTGTTGTTTTTTTAAAGATTTTTTATAGAGAGAGAGGGAGTCAGAGAAAAACATCGATATGAGAGTGAAACATGATAAGCAGCCTCTTGCATGTCCCCAATTGGGGATTGAACCCATAACCCGGGCACGGACCCTGACTGGGAATCGAACCAGCAACCTTTCAGTGTACAGGACGATGGCCCACCATCTGAGCCTTACCAGCCAGGGCTGGTGTTGAGTTTCATAAGTTCTTTATACATTTTGGATATTAACCCCTTATCAGATGTACCATTAGAGAATATGTTCTCCCATCCACTGCTCCGTGGGGATGAACACACCTTTAAAGAAATAATTAAGTGAGAACGATGCTGTTAGGGTGGACTCTACTACAATCTGACCACTGTCCTTACAGGACCCACAGGAAGACACGGGTGGTGTGCCCACGGAGGAGAGACCACGCGAGGACATGGCAAGAAGGGGTCCATTTGCAAGCCAAAGAGAGAGGCCTGAAAGGAAACCGAACCCGCTGACCCCCTGGTCTTGGACTTCCACCTTCCGGCACTGTGAGGAGTAACGGTCTGTTGTTGAGGCTGCATGGCCTGTTGTGTTTTGTTATGGCTGCCCTAGCAGACGAACCGTCTCCGAACCTTCTCCAGAGCAGGGGTCTGGCTAGCCGCAAGGCTTTCTTTTTCTGGTTCAGGTGTAAAAGTCCAAGTTCAGAGCTGCATAGCTCGTAAGAACAGAGGTGAGTCCGAAGGCGGCCACCGGAGACCTCTGCCCTTCCCTGAGTGATGATGAGCAACTACGCAATGACTCTCAGTTGGAAAGTGTGACCGATGACAAAAAGTGGTCACAACACTGCAACTCCTTTCTTCAAGTGGTGAAGCCAAACCACCCCCCCCCCCGCCCCCGCCAAGGAAGCTGGGCCAGTCGTGTGACTTGCTGTGGCCAATCAAAGATGGCGGAAGTGCCCTAACCGGTTTGACTCAGTGGATAGAGCGTCGGCCTGCTGACTGAAAGGTCCCAGGTTCGATCCCGGTCAAGGGCATGTACCTTGGTTGCGGGCACATCCCCAGTGGGAGGTGTGCAGGAGGCAGCTAATTGATGTTTCCAACTCTCTATCCCTCTCCCTTCCTCTCTGAAAAAATGAATAAAATATATTTAAAAAAAAGTTATCTCCCCATAAAATTATAAAAAAAAAAGATGGTGGAAGTGATAGCATGCCAGGGCCTCACCAGGCCTTGCAGCTTCCGCTCCTGTTCTCGTTCCATTGCCGAGATAACAAGCCCAGGCCAGCCCGCTGGAGGGTGGAGGCCAACAGGCCCATTTACCACTGCGGCCCCAGCTGCCCCAGCTGCCCCAGCTGCCTCCAGGCCACTGCCAGGCCTATGGAAGAGGCCACCCTGGACCCGTCAGGGCCCTGGCACTCCCTGGCTGACACATGAGTGAGACCAGGACTGCCCAGAGGAATCATGAGCTAAAGAAATGGTTCCTATTTTAAGGTTTTGTTGGAGGGGGGTTGTTAGGGAGCAACTGACTGCTGGCACAGAAGGGGTCCTGATGGGCCCAGCTTTGGGGCCCCACTCACCCCTGACATGTGCCTGCTCGGTCACACTCCTGCGTCCCCTGCTGGTGTCCAGCACCGCAGTGTCGCTGCCCGCGTCAGTGTGTCCGGGCTCCGGGCGGCCCTCGGGGGAGGAGACCATGGCTTCTTGCTGGGCCCTGTGCCCTCGGAACCAAGAAGTGGAGAGAATGCCATCGAGGTTCCTGGGGACGGGAAGGTGAGCACTGGCTCCTTCTGTCAAGACGTCTGGAGGCGCAGAGGAGGGCAGCTCCGAGGAGGCAGGGCAGATGCAGGATGCGAGCAGGGTGCCTGGAGGGGTGGGGAGGAGAGGAGAGAAGAGGGGAGCGAGTGGGGCCCAAGGTGAGGTGCTGCCCCAAGCAGCCCTCCCCGCACTGGGGAGAATGAGTCCGGCACAGGGAGAGCTGACGTGGACAACAGTGATCATGGGAAAAATATTGTGGGAACGGAAGGGAACGTTCACTGAGAACCTCCTGTCGGCCAGACACCGTTCTAAGCACCGAACATGTGTTAGCTCACGTCTTCCTTATACATCGACCTCACAAAGCACACCTTACACTGGGCTGCACTCTCTAACCCAGGGGTGGGCAAACTTTTTGACTCGAGGGCCACAATGGGTTCTTAAACTGGACCGGAGGGCTGGAACAAAAGCATGGATGGAGTGTTTGTGTGAACTAATATAAATTCAAAGTAAACATCATTACATAAAAGGGTACGGGCTTTTTTTTTTTTAGTTTTATTCATTTTGACCCCACAAAGCACACGTTCCACTGGGCTGCACTCTCTAACCTCTGCTCTGCTGTGTCCAGAAAGGCTGGCCTCTCTGAGCTCCCTTGTTGGTGTCCCGTCCCCCCCCCCCCTTGCCCTTTGCTTCTGACCGTGGGAGTGACCTTGTGGTTATGGTCCCACAGCTCCCTCCCTGCTCCATCAGCACAGGCGGGCTGTGTCGCTCTACTAAAGCTCCTATTGGGTGGCCATCTATCTCTCCCTCTGGCAACTTCTAGCCTGGGGAGGCGGGGCAGGGGGAGTCACTGCTTCCACTGTTGCCAGCCCCTGGGTCCTGCACAGTCCCATGTCGCTTTACCAATCCTCTGCCTTCACCTCTGCAAAGTGTCCCTTTACCAAGCCCTGCTCATTACTCCCTTTGAGTTCGCCATCTCCTTCTTGCCTCCGCCTTTACTGATCCAACTATTCCACCCCTATTTGAGGTGAAGAAACAAAGATGCGGAGAATGTAAGACATCTTTCCAGGACGTTATAGGTGGTAGGCAGCACCTACGGAGTCGAAATTCTCCACCACTGAAGTACATTGTGGAGTGAGTCCCCCGCTCTCAGTTTCTCTCACTTCCTCTCGTTAAATGTCCGCGTTGCTTAGAGCTTGAAGCCGAGCCCTGGGAGTCTGGCTCCAGACCCTCTGCTCTTGGCCACCCCACTCTGTTACCTCTCACTGGAATGGTGACTGTTGCAGTACGAACAAAAGCTCCTTCCATAAAAGACTGGAAGGTTTGCCCTGGCCGGTTTGGCTCAGGGGATAGAGCGTCCGCCCACGGACTGAAGGGTCCCGGGTTCGATTCTGGTCAAGGGCACATACCTTGACCGGAATGCAGGAGGGAACCAATCAATGTGTCTCTCTCACATCATGTCTCTCCCTCTCCCACTCTCTCTAAAAATCAATGGAAAAATATCCTCGGGTGAAGATTAACAACAACAAAAAAGACTGAAAAGTTTGACAAAAATAAAAAGAAACATCTACAAAAGTTAAAAAAAAAATACAACACACCCACTACCCACCAACAACAAACCCACCACCCACAAAGTCAATATAACAATGACCTACCAGGGAAAAGCATTTGCAACTGACATCACAGACAAACAGCTCATTTCACTAATATGTAAAGTGCTCCTAGAAATCAATAAGAAAAATATCAACAACCTAACAGGAAAATATACAAAAGATATGGGTAGGTGATTCCTAGAAAAGAAAATTCAATGTCTCTTGACATAGGGACAATGTTCAACTGTACTGACAGCAAGATAAATGGAAATTAAAACAAACTGAGGTAACAGGTAATGCTTTGCACCTAGCAGACTGGCAAATGTCCAAAAGTTTGATGTTGTGTCAGTGAGACTGAGGGAACAGGAAGCTCACACACGCTGGTCCAACCCCACGCAGAGGGCAGACTGGCCAAGTCTTTTCAAGATTAAAAATTCCCAAATCTAATGCGTGTAAAGTGCTTACAACGGTGTGCTAACAAGGTGACTTGTTATGGGGCAACGGGCGAGGTGGGGACCTTGGCCTGGCGCCGCCCACGTCCCCCGCCACCCACCCCTGGTTCCTGGTTCGCCATTGGGCGATCGGAGCCTGCCAGCCTGGGAAAGGGACCGAGAGGTGGTCAGTGTGTCTCATAGTGACTGGTCAAGTGGTCGTTCTGGTCCTTCTGCTGTTAGGGTCAACTTGCATATTACCCTTTTATTATATAGGATTATTCAGAAAGCGAACTCCTGTTCATGTGGAGGAAGCCTAACAGCCCATTAACTTGGTCTAAACAAGCTTCCAAAGAACATGGCATCCATGAAAAAGGAAAAGAACGAAAGGACAGTTGAAGGACTGAGGAAGAAATCACCAAGAAATTGTAAAATAATAATAATAAGAAGAAGAAGAAGAAGAAGAAGTGATATGAAAAAAATAGCAAATACTTTGTAATGTATCCGATTGCCCCAAACATAATAGAGACCTTAAATGCATAAATATGTCACAATATATACTTATATACTATATCTGAGGCCCCTAGAACCATAAGAAATGCAAAAAATTCACTGTTAATAACTCATCCTCAAATTGCCCCCCTTAACACATTGCGTACCGCATAGAAATCTCTAAGACATACGCCAGGGACCGCACGTTTTTGGGCAAACTGCACGTTATTTAAATCATCATAATGCACTTTAGGTGTTGTTTTTCAATAATTATAACATTTTTATTTACAAAAACAATTAAACAATTAAAGTTCCTAGTACTTTTTTAACGTATGGTACTGCGTAAAACATTTTCCTCTATGAAGAGGGACCAAACAAAATTTACATAAGTATCTAGATTCGCTCCTTTTTCCATGGGCGTGAAAAACGAGAACACTCGTGAGCGGTCCTTAACAGATGG
>NW_005356575.1:772247-773298 GCF_000412655.1 Myotis brandtii
CTTAACACATTGCGTACCGCATAGAAATCTCTAAGACATACGCCAGGGACCGCACGTTTTTGGGCAAACTGCACGTTATTTAAATCATCATAATGCACTTTAGGTGTTGTTTTTCAATAATTATAACATTTTTATTTACAAAAACAATTAAACAATTAAAGTTCCTAGTACTTTTTTAACGTATGGTACTGCGTAAAACATTTTCCTCTATGAAGAGGGACCAAACAAAATTTACCTAAGTATCTAGATTCGCTCCTTTTTCCATGGGCGTGAAAAACGAGAACACTCGTGAGCGGTCCTTAACAGATGGCGCGCAAAACACGAGAAAACTCCTGAGCGGTACGAAATGTGTTAAGAATCAAATTGCCCCCCTGTGGGGCGTGTGCCCCATGATGGGAACCACTGTTCTAGTCTGTTTCACAGGCTGAGGAACTGAGCACAGTAAGTTTGCATCTCAGACCCAAGGTTATGAGTGTAGAGCCGGGAGTCGTCCCCCCACAGGGTTTCTAGACCCTAGGACAGGGGTGGGCAACCCCTCGCACGAGTGCCAAACATGGCAGGCCAGTAACTTTTGCTGGCACGCGAAACCCTCTCTTATAATCTTCCATTTACAATTGTGAATCTTTGTTCTCAGTGATGAATTTTGTTAAGTCTCGTAATAGGAGTAGCCTGACGGATGAAAGTAATAGCTCGTGCACATCTCTGAAGGTCACGAAATATAAACCTGATGTAAAATCTCTGTCATCAGTGATGCAGCAGCAAAAGTCCCACTGATAATATCAAACGGAGTCATAAAGTTTTCTGTCGGACTATCAGTGTCCATGTATACATTAAAAAATAAATGTATTTTTCATCATCATATACTGTGTTTTTGTCGCTCAAATGAATTTTATTATTTCTTCAAGGTTCTTCACATACGTACACCTTAAGAGATATCAAGTAGGCGTAACATGTTCTCAAAAAATTAGGGTTGGCACGCAGAAGAATTTTGAGTCAGAGATTTTGCTGGTTTTGGCACGCACTCACAAAAAGGTTGCCCACCCCTGCCCTA
>NW_005356575.1:774438-778632 GCF_000412655.1 Myotis brandtii
CATCTTAGATAAATAATTTTACATAACAAGTTATCTTAAAGACCATAGACATGGATTGACGAGAGAGGGGAAGAGTAATTTCAATAGTGTCGAAAACGAACTATTGAGGACTTGGAATGCCATTCCAGAAAATTTTTTCTGTTTAAAAAACTTTGCAACAGCGTTACTCTCCATGTTTTCATCCACATACGCTTGTGAATCTTTGTTCTCAGTGATGAATTTGTTAAGTCTCGCAATAGGAGTAGCCTGGCGGATGAAAGTAGTAGCTCGTGCATATTTCTGAAGGTCACGAAATATAAACCTGATGTAAAATCTCTGTCATCAGTGATGCAGCAGCAAAAGTCCCACTGATAATATCAAACGGAGTCATAAAGTTTTCTGTCGGACTATCAGTGTACATGTATACATTAAAAAATAAATGTATTTTTCATCATCATATACTGTGTTTTTGTCGCTCGAATGAATTTTATTATTTCTTCAAGGTTCTTCACATACGTACACCTTAAGAGATATCAAGTAGGCGTAACATGTTATCAAAAAATTAGGGTTGGCATGCAGAAGAATTTTGAGTCAGAGATTTTGCTGGTTTTGGCACGCACGCACAAAAAGGTTGCCCACCCCTGCCCGAGGATCTAGGGGGCTCTCACTTCCTGCCTTCACTGATTTTACCTCTGAGTTGGTAGCTGGTGTGACTTATCTACTCCCTCCCTGCTCATAAGCCTTCCCTGGCTCCCTAGTGCCTCAGGACACTGCTCAGAATCCTCTGCCCGGCACCCTGCTACATGCCTTTGCTCTTCCCTCCATTCCTCCCTCACGTTCTGCGCCCATCACACTGATCTCCACACCGTGCTCTGGCCGCCAGGCCTTCGCCCACGCTGCTCCCCCGCCCGGAATGCTGTTCTCCTCCGACTCTTTTCCTAGCTGTGGTTCGAGCGTCAGCGCAGGCACCCTCTCCTCACGCCTCCGCTGACGTCAGCTGTGCTTGGAAACAGGCACTACCGTGTTTGGGCAGAGACCTCACCTGACTGGATGGCCACAGAGTGACAGGAATAAGGTGTTACACCCAAGTGCCTGGCCAGGGTTTTGCTTTCTTGTCTTGATGAAAACAAATTGCATTCTTAGGCTTTTATGAAACAAGAGCACAAGGAAGCCATCTGCATAACTGATGTCACACCTGTCTGAGGCCATGTTTCGATTTTGACAGCGTTGCAAGGTTCCCTCCTGGTCACCGTCTCCCCAGCTTCACACCTGAGCGCTCCGGTCTCCCTCCTCACCCCACTCCTGCCCCCGACACTGTGGGTCATTCTGTCTGGGAGGGTGTGTTTCCCTCTGGGCTGTGAGCCCAGGAGGCTCTGTCCCCAGCACAGGCTGGGCACAGAACGGGGTTTCGTGCACCGGGCCCCTAGTTATTATATAATTATACATTATATAACATGTAATTAATTTAATAGATAATTATGCATATATTACATGGTTATATATGATTATGATATATCAATTTTATAATTTAATAATGCATAAGTATAAAGAAAAGTATAAATATGTTAATAAATAGAAACTATATTTTACATATATTTAAAATGTATTTCTATAAAGGGTGTGGCAAAAGCAGGTTTACTGTTGTGAGTATACGAAACACACTTTATTCTTTTACTAATGGCCCGGTGCATGAAATTCGTGTACGGGGGTGGGGCGGGGGGTGGTGTCCCTCAGCCTGGCCTGCACCCTCTCCAATCTGGGACCACTGGCTCCTAACTGCTCACCTGCCTGCCTGCCTGATCGCCCCTAACCAGTCTGCTTACTGGCCTGCTCACCCCCAACTGCCCTCCCCTACCGGCCTGATCGCCCCCAACTGCCTCTGCCTCAGCTCCGCCACCATAGCTTTGTCTGGAAGGTCTCCCGGAAGGTCTCCCAGTCTAATTAGCATATCACCCTTTTATTAGTAAAGTTATTAGGTGAACCTGAATCAGAGAGTGTTTATGAGTGACATGGTTCCATTCAGAGAGATATAGCCAACATGGGACCATTTTTCTTTAAATAAAAGAATAAAATTTATCTCTTCTACTAAAGTTTTTTTTGCCTTTTCCCCTATGACTTATTCTAGTCTTTGACTGCAAATACCACCAGAAACAATTCAAAATTGTGATAAAAAGATAAAACAAAACAGGAAATTTGTTATTAGCCAGATCTGGATTTTAACTCTATACTCAGCAACTGTCAGCTCTATCACCACTAATTTAGTTGAAGCTCCTCATCTGTAAGATAGACAACATATCAGTATTAAACATTTGCTATGAAGATTAAATGAGAAATGGCAAATAATGCAATGTGGCTCAAATACATGGAAGAGTAAAAGTAATTCTACTATTTTAATAACATTTTTATTAATACTATTTCCATGTGCCTGAGTTTGTGTGCCACTGTATTTGTTTACTTTATCATCCAAATGTACTATGGTTCTCTCTCAAAAAGTAATTTATTAATCTGAAGAGTACATACAAGATAATTTTGGGAAATTTTTAAAAAATTGAATATGTTTTTCTCTTTAATACTTGAAGTATTTCAAATAACACTGTCTTTATCTTTCACCCGAATGTTGAAAGGTGAGTTTGCAAGTAGAGAGTAACTGGATAGTAGAGTAGTTTGTATGTGTTTGGTAAGGGAATTAACTTTTTATTATGGAACAAACATAAAATTGCAAGTTTGGTATAATGAATACTTGGTAATAATAGCAAACCTCTTATTTGCCTTCAAATATTATTGCAGGTGGATATTTATACTAATATACTTGATTAAGCATTATGGCTTATTGCATTTTTGGAAGTTTGGTACTAATGAATTGTGTATCAAACTTCAATATTCCATTTATACTCTGGTGACTTTCTAAATACGAATGCAAACAAAGAAGAAACAAGATCTAAAAGAATAGCCAAGCCTTGTTAATAAAAATGCTTATCTGGCATATATTTGTTTTTCTCCTCTTAAAATGAATATCTATGTATTTTAAATCTATTTCCTGGAAAACATTTTTGTATTAATTCCACACTTACTTCAACAAGGTCAATTCTGACATTTGAAAAATCTTACAGTAGGTGCTAAAATAAGTTTTCAGGAAATAATATTACCAGATTTAGAAAAAAACACGTCATCACTACCCCTCACCCAGAAAGTTCCAGTAACAAACAGTGCCTCAGCCACACAGCACGCCCTCCCCCACCCTCTTACAACTATAATCAGCAAACAGAAACCTTCCCACTTCCTTTCCCCTTTGCCTATGGCCCTGGAATGGGGGGGGGGGGGGGGACAGACTACAGCTCTGGGCTGGGAGAAAGGACGTGCGACAAGGCCCACCATGTCCCATGCTGTCCCCACTTCCGTCTGACACAGGCCTGGCTGGGGACAAACAGAAGCATTAAACCGGGGTTTTGAAATGACACGGAACTGGCTTTACAAGACCTGGGGGAGGAGGCAAATCGCTTATTATCCGAGAGGTGGATGCGTGTGGATCTCCACGTGGGTCAAATTCTCCTCCTGCCACTTCCAAGCTGTGGGGCCCATGGAGGGCACATAACCTCCCCTGCCTCAGTGTCCCCTCTGTGGACTGGGATCCACGCAGCCCTTGTGTCATGGGGCTAAGAATGAAACGTTGCTAAGTGAAAGCTTGGAGAAATACTGTCACAATGACCCCTTTGTATTAGGGTTGCTGTTGTTATATTATTGACACGATCACTATTTCAGCATTGTGATTAGAGGTGGCGAGCTGGGTGAGACAGGGTGCGCTCGTGGAAAGGGGCTGGGGTGGGGCCTGGATTCTGATTCTGTCTGAGCCTCCGTTTCCTCCTTTATAAGAGGGGTCCATGGCACAGGTGCCCGTGCCCCGTGGGCACTGTCCAGAGCGGCAGCTCTGAGTGGGGCGACGCTAACTTGGATAGAAACTCCCCGAGGGGCGTCCTTTCCTGGTCCCTAGGCCGAGGTGGAGCCGCTGTCCCGCACGCACCTGTTAGCAGCAGTCCGTTCCAGGCAGGGCCGTGGGCAGAGCCGGCGTTCAGGGGGCGCCTCATGCCGACTTCTGTCCAGGGGCACAGCGGGGCGGTCGCCCTGTCAGGAGTGGGGTTTCCCAGACCGCACAGTCCAGTACTCTGCCCTGGCCCTGCCCCTGCCCTGCCCCGCCCCTGCCCTGGCCACACCCCCACT
>NW_005356575.1:778712-782317 GCF_000412655.1 Myotis brandtii
CTGGGGGGCAGGGCTCCTGGAAAAGGGGCTCTGAGGCCTTGCTTCCTTCCCTCTCTGCACACCCTCCCCCTCCACGCTGGGAGAAGATAAAGGTAGAGAGTAGGGCACAATGATCACCCCAAGTCAGAGGTGAGTCATGGCCAAAGGTCATCAGGTAGGGTGTGGGGAGGCCTGGCTGCTTCCTCGCTTTGCTCCAGACTCTGTGATATCAGCTCTGAGCCTCAGTTTCCCTTCTCTGTCGAATGGGGGTGTCGCTCCTAGTGCCCACCCCAGAGCCAGAGGGGCCCACGGATATCAGGTACCCAGCAGAGGGCCTGCCAGATGTAGGTGCTAGTGAGTGGTGGCCGCTATTGCAGCAACATAATTCTTTTTTTTTCTTTTTTTAAAGATATATTTTATTGATTTTTTACAGAGAGGAAGAGAGAGGGATAGAGAGTTAGAAACATCAATGGGAGAGAAACATCGATCAGCTGCCTCCTGCACACCCCCTACTGGGGATGTGCCCGCAACCAAGGTACATGCCCTTGACCGGAATCGAACCTGGGACCCTTCAGTCCGCAGGCCGACACTCTATCCACGGAGCCAAACTGGTCAGGGCAGCAACGTAGTTCTTACTGTTGGTCTCCAGGATGCCCCGAGGCTGCTCAGAAGCCCAGTGTCAGGGCCTCACTCACACTACACCTTGCATTTTGGATTCTGGAAGGATAAGCCACCAAAGCACCTTCCTCTCATCCTTTGATTCTCCAAGTCCATTCTTACCTCCTCACACTAACAATTGTGTTGCCCAAATAGCTGGTGGTTGCCGAGCCCAGCACCTGCCGTAGGACAGGCACAGCACCAGCTCTCACAGTCTTTGTCTCATTGAAGCCTCAGAGCCACCTTGAGGGGTCGGGGTGATCTTCCTCTTGCCCAGGGGTCCCCAGAGACTGACTCACCGACCATCACGCAGCCACTTGCAGCGGCTCCTGTCGGTTCTTGAGGAGCCGCCTCAGTGCCTTAGCACCTGCTGCTCCCTCTTCTGAGAGCTGCACACAAAGCATCGCATGGCTGACACAGTCCAGTCTCAAACCAAATAGCAACGCCTCGAAAAGGCCTTCCCCAAGGCTGGCTGCAAGGCAGCCCAACCCCACCCCCACCCCCACCCCCCAGCTCCTTGCTAGTGTTAACGTAGAAAAACACTGAAACCTGTAAAGAATTTTTGTGAGTTTATTTGAGCCAAACTGTCGACAGTTGCCAGGAAGCAAAGCCTCAACGAATTGAGATAATGCTCCGGAGAATGGCGGGTTACATCTGTATTTATACATTGCAAGCAAAGGAAGGGATGTAGGTGGGTTACATGAAATCCATTGGTGATAGACTAGAGAGGCGGGAGAAAGCAAAGCGGGGACACCTCTGGGATTGGATAAAAAGTAAAATGATGGACACCTACTTAGGTGGGTGCAGGAACAATTAACATGATAACAATGAAGGAATTTGTGGTATCTGTCCTGGCGCCCAGGCACATTAGGTTGTGTCTCAAGGGGTCCGGAAAAAGGGAAGTTACAAGTTACCCTGACATTTCAAGGGTATGGTATCATAGATGCAAAAAGACAGACAGGCTCAGTTGAGGTAAAGGTTGACCTTGTCAGTGAGGATACTGGCCTAGGATGTAACCACCCACCATAACTCCTTTTAGTTAAAGTTTAATTTCAGACCATCCTTTGTGGTGACTTTAGGTCTCTGAGTTTGCAAGACCGCCATGCAGGCCTCCCCTGAGCTTGTCAGGTTAGCATGTGGCCCCTTTCGTCCACACTAGCAAGATACACTGTGTTTTTTTTTTTTATAGTATTTATTACTATCTGAAATTCTTTCTTTATTCTCTTCTTAATGATCTCTCTCTCCTCCCCCAGGGCCACCTCAGATCCAGGAAGGTAGGGATTTTGTCGGTCACCGTGGTGTCCCCAGTGTCTAGAACTGTAAGTACCTGGCACCCCGTTAGTGCTATATAAATAAATATCTCCCTAGTGAATGAATAAGCGAGGGTGTATAATGAGAGGACTGAGCATTGAACACAGATCTGACTCAGAAGGTCATGCTTTTCCCAGAGAGGCCCAAGTTCCACCCTGGGGCAAGGTTCCATCCACGAGTCTCTTCAAAGGGTCCATGTCAAGGGACTTGGTTATGTCTCTATTGGTATTAGCAGCTCTGCCTCTTTTATGATTTTGCCTCTGCTGGGGCGACTAGTCAGGCCAGGGGACCAGTGATGGGTGATAAGCAAATGTTTACAACACATTTAATTACTGGGCGGAGCCAGCTCAATCAAGGGTTCTGCAAGCGTGAGTGAGGGCGGTGAAAGATGAAGAAATGACAAAGAGAATAAGCTGGGTCTAGAGACTCTAGGCGAATCTTCCGGTGCCTGGCTGAGGCCACAGAGAGAGCTATCCAGAGGCAAGCTGAGCCTTTATTTCATAGCCAGAGGTAAACAAGGTAGTGGTCACCATAGTTACAATGTTCTTGTGAATTTCACTTGTTTTGGCAGCACTTGCTGCACCTCCCCCAGCCCATTAGCTACCTAGGAAGGATCTAGGCAGCATCATAAGGTCAAACCTAATTATGTTAAGAGGACTGTGCCCTCTAAGCTGGGACTTGTTTGTGGCTTTGCCAACGGTCAGTCCGAGGCTTAACCCTATAGCTGGGCCCTACAAATTACCATCCGTCATGTGGATGAGGACTGTGGTTTCTGCTCACCCAGCATTCATCTCTTTTATTTAGCTAACAGCCCCTATGGCTTCTGCAAAACCACCCTCCTCATGGGTCCAGAGAAGTGAGCCAACCAAGCCCAACCAATCAGAGCACTTCATCCTCCAACCACAGTGATTGGGTGAGGGCTAGACATGTGACCCAAGTCTGGCCAATCAGAGCCATTCAATCCCATCCTTCAGTGATTGCTTGAGAGCTGGGCACACCACCCAAAGCAGACCAAGGAGGAGTGTTCTGAGGACTACTCCTCAGAATTCTGGGGATTAAAGCATTTTCCTTTTGCTGGGTTTGCTAAGGAATCTAAGTGTGGAGCTGCAGAGGCCCTCTCTCTGCCATGAGTAGAGAGATTTCCTAAGAATGAGACCAACACATGGGAAAGGTAGCCAGCTGATGGACAGAGATGTCTGATGACAGCATTTAAACACCTAGATCCAGCTGTGCCTGAAGCTGGCTATGAGAGTCTAGATATTCCCACTGCGCTTCCCAGAACAGTGTGATTTGGGATTCAGTTACTTGCCTCCAAAATAACTTTGCTAGAAAGGACAGGTGGAAAACAGAGTTTGGAGAGCGTATGACTTGGCATCCAGCCAAGATTGAAGATGGGGAAAGGGACGCCCCCCAGGGAGGAGTCAGTTAAACTGACCCTGAGAGAAGAGAAGGATTTAGCATGTTGGTGCTCCAAACCTCAGTCTTTCTCACACCACATTATAATCCCTCCCATATGCACACTCACCTACACTTTTATATATTTACTTAATATTTTTTAATACAACTCGTCTAAAATAAGCTGAAATCAGTTTTTTTTAAAAATTTATTTCAGAGAGGAAGGGATAGATAAAAACATCAATGATGAGAGAGAATCATTG
>NW_005356576.1:0-1708 GCF_000412655.1 Myotis brandtii
CTCTAGTTATAAATAAAGCTGCTATAAAAAATGTTATGTAGGTTTTAATGTGGACATATGTTTTCAAAGTAGTTGGATAAATAAACGCCTAGGAATGTGATTTTTGGATTTCAGAGTGAGATTATATTTAGTTTTGTAAGAACGTGCCAAACTGTCTTTCAAAGTGGCTATACACTCTTATCAGGAATGAGAGTTTCTGTTGGTCTGCATCCTCACCAGCATGTGGTTATGTCAGTTTTTGTGATTTTAGTCATTGTCTGTTGTTTTAGTCAGTTTAATAAGTGTAACATTTTTTAATTTCCTCATAATAAATGCCATTTCTGCATAATAAATGAGTTTTCAACTGTAAATCCTCCTTAATGGGCTGTCTGTTCAGATATTTTGCCCATTTTTTCCAAAGGATTGTTTGCTTGTTTTTTTACTGTTGAGCTGTAGGATTTTTTTGTGTATTTTGGTTACAAGTTCTTTGTCAGATAATGGGTTTTTCAAGTATTTTCTCCAAATTGTGGTTTGTTGTTATCTTCACATCGTCTGTAATAGATATTCATTTGCTTCAGCATCTTTTGTTGAAAAGAGTACAGTTTCTCCATAAAATTGCCTTTGCTTCTTTGCCAAAATCAGTTGTCATAATTGTGTGGATCTATTTCTGGGCTGTCTCTTCTGTTCCATTTATCTATATACATATTCTTTCACAATACTACATCTTCTTTACTGTAGTTTTATAATAAACCTTGAGTTGTGTAGTGGCAGTTTTGTTGATCTACATGTCTTTTTTCTTTCTTTCTTTCTTTCTTTCTTTCCTTTTTTTTTTTTTTACCAATACTACACTGTCTTAATTACTATAGACTTATAATAAGTTTTCAAATTTTGTAATGTTACTTCTTCAACTTTGTTCTTCTTTAGTATCATGTTGGCTATTTATCTTCTGGCTTTTCATACAAACATTAAAATCAGTTTGTCAATGTTGACAAAATTACCTGCTGGGATTTAGATTAGAATTACATTGACTATCGATCAAATTTGAAAAAATTGACATCTTAATAATAGAGAGTGTTTCAGTTCATGAAAAAGAACTCTGTCCTCATTCATCCTTAATTTTTCTCGAGGGTCTTTTTTAGACCTATGTGTTTTTTAGAAGTGATCTGCTCAAATACTAAATATATAGAGGTTGTCCTGTTTCATTTCCATTATTTATTTCTAGTTTAAATTCCACACAATCTTAAACATATTTTATTTTATGTCTATCATTTTAAATATATTGCATTTATTTGGTCCAAAAGTGTGGCATATCTTGGTGCATGTTTTATTTATTCTTGAGAAGAATGTGTACTCTATTGTTGTTGGGTGGAATATTTAATAATATCAACTAGATCAGACATTTAAAAATAGTCAAGCAATTTAAATATCCAGGTTTCACATTCTTTGTTCTGTAAAAGAATAGGATTAGAGTTTGAAGATTTAGCAAACCTGTTTCATACTCAATGGCCTATAATATATTAGGTGATAGAAAAAGAAAAGAGACAATGTAAAAAAAAAAACAATAGAAAGAACTTGGTCATTCCACTATGTTGCATCCTGGTAATTTTAATTTTAATATGCAGCACTAGGGTACACACAGCACACACACACACACACAAGCAAATAAACAACAACAACAACAACAAAACCCTATTTTATGACCTATGTAAAGAGAAGAGATAATGGACAT
>NW_005356577.1:0-2566 GCF_000412655.1 Myotis brandtii
GAGGCAGGGCTGCCTCAAACAGATTGTCAAACTGCAGAGTGAAGGCTGGGGAGTGTTGAGGGACAGGAGGGAGGGGGCTAAGAGATCAACTGAAGGACTTGTATGCATGCATGTAAGCATAATCAATGGACATAAGACACTGGGGGATAGGGGAAGCCAGGGGATTGTCAAGGGCGGGGGAAAAAAAGGACACATATGCAATACCCTTTGTAATACTTTAAGCAATAATAAAAAAAAAGAAAAAAAAGAAAATTAGTTGTCTATATACACATGGGTTTATCTGGGATCTCAATTCTGTTCCATTGGTCTGTGTGTCTCTTTTTCTGCCAATACCATACTGTTTTTGTTATTATACCTTTGCCATGTAACGTGCCTTGGAAAAATGGTTTTGGGGTACAGATCATTAATTAGGTGTTCTATTAGTTTCTTATATTCCCATAGGTTTGTGAAGTTCTTTTTTTTTAATTAAATCTTTATTGTTCAGATTATTACATTTGTTCCCCTCCCCCCCCCATAACTCCCTTCCTTCCAGTTCCCACACCAACCTCCGCCCTCACTCCCCACCCACTGTCCTCATCCATAGGTGCACGATTTTTATCCAGTCTCTTCCCAAATCTCCCACTCCCCCTTCCCCCCCAAGAATAGTCAGTCCATTCCCTTTCTATGTCCCTGATTCTATTATAATAACCAGTTCATTCTGTACATCAGATTATTTATTCACATGATTCTTAGATTCACTTGTTGATAGATGCATGTTTGCTGTTCATAATTTGTATCTTTACCTTTTTCTTCTTCTTCCTCTTCTTAAAGGATACCTTTCAGCATTTCGTATAATACTGGTTTAGTGGTGATGAACTCCTTTAGCTTTTCCTTATCTGTGAAGCTCTTTATCTGACCTTCAATTCTGAATGATAGCTTTGCTGGATAAAGTAATCTTGGTTGTAGGTTCTTGCTATTCATCACTTTGAATATTTCTTGCCACTCCCTTCTGGCCTGCAAAGTTTCTGTTGAGAAATCAGCTGACAGTCGTATGGGTACTCCCTTGTAGGTAACTGACTGTCTTTCTCTTGCTGCTTTTAAGATTCTCTCTTTGTCTTTTGCTCTTGGCATTTTAATTATGATGTGTCTTGGTGTGGTCCTCTTTGGATTCCTTTTGTTTGGGGTTCTCTGCACTTCCTGGACTTGTAAGTCTATTTCTTTCACCAGGTAGGGGAAGTTTTCTGTCATTATTTCTTCAAATAGGTTTTCAATATCTTGCTCTCTCTCATCTTCTGGTACCCCTATAATTCTGATGTTGGTACGTTTGAAGCTGTCCCAGAGGCTCCTTACACTATCTTCGTATTTTTGGGTTCTTTTTTCATTTTGCTTTTCCGGTTGGGTGTTTCTCGCTTCTTCGCATTTCGAATCTTTGACTTGATTCTTGCGCTCCTCTGGTCTGCTATTGGGTATAATATTCTTTATTTCAGTCCGTGTATGCTTAATTTCTAGTTGGTTCTTTATCATAGCATCGAGGGTCTCATTAGTTTTCGTGACTCTCTCCTCAAGTTTATTGACAGCTTCTAGCACATTTTTGCAAGCCCTCAAAATTGCGATTTTTAGCTCTATATCCTCCATTTCTGTCATGTTTTTTTGTCTCCGCATTTTTTATGCTTTCTTGGTGCACCCCCTAGTGGTCTTTGTGCGCAGTCTTGTTCTAGTTGAGCCTTGATTGTTGTAGTTAATACTAGAGGGATTTGACCACCAGGCCGACTGGCTGTGTGAATCAGCTGTGTCTGCCGCGGAAAACTTCTGTCCTCTGGGGAGGTGCTAATCTAGCCTTTGCCTGAGGCGATCCGGCAAATGGCTCTGCGCAGGGCTTGGGCGGGGCGGGCTCAACAGGGCGGGCGGAGGGAGCCGTTATGGTGCCCTCAGTCCTGTTCCCAGAGGCTCTGCTTCTCAGAACCCCAGGAACCGCTGCAAACCTCGGAGAGAAAGCTGCCTTCCAACTGATGCCAGACACTCCCGCTTCTCCCGTTTGGGTCCGAGTCCCCAGCGATTCGCCCGTATCTGGAGCTCAGAGTCTGAGACTCCCCCCTGACCGAAAACGACAACCGCGCTCTCAGCCACCAGCCCGCTTTGCGCGCGCACCTCCGCACCTGAGTATTTTCCACACTGCGCCTCCTCTGAGCCTCGGTGTGCTGTTATTTTTCCTTCTAGTTGAAGAGTCTCTCCTCAGCCAGCCTTCCTGTGGTTCTGGGTGATGTCCGTTCCGTCTTTTAGTTGTATTTTTGAAGTGGTTGTTTGCGGCAGCAGTCTGCGGTGTTTACCTATGCCGCCATCTTTTCTTTATTTTTTAAAATTCTCAATTCTCTCTCTTCTTCCACCTCAATCATTTATAGAATTCTCTCTTCAATATTACTATTTATTTCCTCTCTTTAGTCTCCTCTATTTTCTAAGCCCACTCATTCATTCTTCATTTCATATATTGAGTTCCTCAGCTCCAGAATTTCCTTTTGGTTCTTTTTTTTAGTTTAAATATTTTTGGTGAAGTACTCCTTTTGTGTGTTTATTTCTGAGCTTCTTGAGT
>NW_005356578.1:0-487 GCF_000412655.1 Myotis brandtii
GGGCACTCCGTGCTATCTCAAATATATATTTCTTCAAGTTAATGTTTTGGGTTTCTTCAGATATATACCAGAAGCGGAACTGCTGGGTCATAAGGCAGTTCCATTTTTAATTTTTTGAGCAACCTCCCCACTTTTCCATAGTGCTTGCACCAATATGCATTCCCAACAACCGTGCATTAAGGTTCCCTTTTCTCCACATCCTTGCCAACACTTGTTTGTTGATTTATTGAGTATAGCTTTTCTGACAGGTGTGAGGTGGTATCTCACTGTGGTTTTAACGTTAATACCTCTGGTGATTAGTGATGTTGAGCAACTTTTCATATAGCTATTGGCCTTCTATATGTCCTCTTTGGAGAAGTGTCTCTTCCGGTCATCTGCCCATTTTTTAATTGGATTGCTTATTTTTTTGGTGTTGAGTTGTATGCGTTCTTTATAAATTTGGGGCATTATAATTGGTGAGCGTGTTCTCCCATTCAGTAGGTTACCC
>NW_005356579.1:0-761 GCF_000412655.1 Myotis brandtii
AATGGAGATAAGAAACGCCCTAACCTTTGGAATAGACATTGACAGGATTAAAATTAACTGGTATAAATACAAATATAACAAGACAATAAATGACAGAACCTGGCTGGAGATCCTGGCTAGAGATCCTGGCTAGGCTGCTGATCAACTGAATGCCATCTCTGTGTCATTCATTCTTCGCCTACTCTGTCCCATTCTTTGGGGACCCCTGGACCTGCTGGGGCTGGACCCCAACACCAGTGGGGTCCCCCAACCTGGCCTGCACCCTCTTGCAATCCAGGACTCCCCGGGCAATGTCAGACTGCCAGTTTCGGCCAGATCCCTGCAGGCCAGGCAGAGGGACCCCACCAGTGACAGGGCCTCTAGTATGCATATAGGATCTTTGGTTAATCTCTTCCAGTCCCCCCTCCCCGTTCCCTCTGAGATTCATCAGTCTGTTCCATGTTTCCATGCCTGTGCGTTGAGCGCCTGCCCCCTGGTGGTCATTGTGTGTCATAGCTACCGGTTGAATGGTCGATCGGTCGGATGGTCACTTAGGCTTTTATATCCTATATAATAAAGAGCTAATATGCTAATTAGACTGAACAGCAGAATAACCCACCAGACAACCTTCTGGACGATTGTCAGGATGAAGCCGGGGCTGTGAGGGCCGAGCCCCTTGCACAAATTTTATGCATCAGGTCTCTAGTATATAGATAATACTCTCCAGGTCCATCCATGCTGTCTTAAAATATGTGTCCTTTTTAATAGCCTAGTACAGTGGT
>NW_005356580.1:0-492 GCF_000412655.1 Myotis brandtii
TAATAATCTGAACAATAAATATTTAATTTTAAAAAATAAAAAAAATCAATAAAAACATATTTTAAAATAAAAGACAAAAAAAAAAAAAAGAAAGAAAGAAAGCTCATACACCATGACCAAGTCGGATTTATTCCAGGGATGCAAGGCTGGTACAATATCCGCAAATCAATAAACGTGATACACTATATAAACAAACTGAGAGACAAAAATCACATAATCTTATCAATTGATGCAGAAAAGGCATTTGACAAAGTCCAACACCCTTTTCTGATAAAAACGCTCAGCAAAGTGGGAATAGAAGGATCATACCTCAATAACCTCTATATGACAAACCTCCAGCCAACATCATACTCAATGGGCAGCAACTAATCCCATTTCCCTTACGAACAGAAACAGGACAATGATGCCCACTTTCACCACTCCTGTTGAACATAGTACTGGAAGTACTAGCCAATGAAATCAGACAAGAAGAAGAAATAAAAGGTATCCAAA
>NW_005356581.1:0-474 GCF_000412655.1 Myotis brandtii
CCCAGAGGCTCCTTACACTATTTCATATTTTTGGATTTTTTTTTCGTTTTGCTTTTCCGGATAGGTGTTTTTTGATTCTTCGTATTTCAGATCTTTGACTTGATTCTTGGGATCCTCTCATCTGTTGGATCTCTGTATATTATTCTTTATTTCAGTCAGTGTATGTTTAATTTCTGACTGGTCCTTTTCCATTTTTTTGGCATTCTCATTAAGATCCTTGAAGGTCTCACTAAGTTCCTCGGAGGTTCGTAGAAGATTCTTGAGTAACCTTATAACTGTGGTTCTGAACTCTATGTCCTCCATTAGTTTGCTTTCCTCCATTTCTTTCATTTGTGACATGTTTCTTTGTCTTCACATTTTTGGCTGACTGCGAGGAGCCACTGTCTGTGCTGGAGACACCCTCCTTATGTGTGGTCCACCCAGCAGGGGCTACACTGCAGCAATATCAACAGATTTCTCCTCTTTGTTTGGAGT
>NW_005356582.1:0-537 GCF_000412655.1 Myotis brandtii
ATGAGGTGAAATTCTTATAACAAGATATTAATCCTTTAAAGTGAACATTTCACTGGCAGTATAGCCACAGTATTCTTCAGCCACCATGGTACCTAGTACTAAAACATTTTCATCACCCCAAATAAAACTCTGTACCCAATGAGAGGTTGCTCCTATTCCCCAGCCCCTATCCCTCAAAACCACCAATCTGAATTCTGTCTCCTTCTCTTTCTTGTCCTCTGTTTTCTGTACCATCTACCCTGTCAGCCTGTACATCTAGTGCCCCACTTGTCCCAATGTCTAAGCCTTCAAGACCTTATTCTTCCTCTGAACCCTGTTTCTCACCCCTCACATCGATCTATCTCTGGGAGAATGGAACCCCAATACCACTGACCACTGCATTAGCTCCAGTGGCTGCTTTCTCAACAGTAGGTCAGCCCCTCTCGTGTTCCTCAGCCCAACCTAAACTCACACATAGAGTGCCTTCCTACATTACATCCCTAGGTGCCTTTGAAGTCATGAAAAGCCTCTCACCCCTAAACCTCCCAAGCTTTACAA
>NW_005356583.1:0-784 GCF_000412655.1 Myotis brandtii
CTCTGAAATCAATAAAGAAATATTTTTTTAAAAAAGAGAAGCAATTAGGTTAAAATGAGGTCATTTGGGTGGGCACTAATCCAATATGACTGGTATCCTTCGAAGAAGAAGAAATTAGGGCACAGATACGCAAGAGGGAAGACCATGTGAAAACACAGGGAGAAGACAGCAAAGGAGAGAAGAAACCAACCCTGCTGACACTTTGATCTTGGACTTCTAGCCTTCAGAATTGTGAGAAAATAAATTTCTGTTTAAGCCACCCTGTCTGTGGCACTTGGTTATGGCAGCCCTAGCAAACTAATACAGAGGGTAAGAGAAAAGTTAAAACAAAACAATAAAAAATCCTACAATTTTACAAATTTTTGATTCATAATGTCTAGTGAAAAGAAAAGCTTAAGAAAATTGAGTCATTAGTCAAGAAAGGAGAACTAAGAGATTCCATGTAAAAAGCTAAGCACAAAGAGCAAGACACAAGGGAACCAACAGGAGAGTAACTGACTTTGAATTGATGGGCAGTATTCAGCACTTTCAATGTAGTTCCTGGAGCCGTGGTCAGATCATCAGCCTGCCCACCAAAGGGTCCTTTTCTGGTCAAAGGCACGGACCTGGGTTGCAAGAGGCAGCCAATCAATATGTCTCTCTCACATCAAAATCTCTTTCTCTCCCCCTCCTTCCCTCCCTTCCACTATCTCTAAAAATCAATGGGATAAAGATCATACTTGGGTGAAGATTAATAATAACAACAACAAAAAAGTGGTTCCTGGAAAAAACACAGAGGAGAATT
>NW_005356584.1:0-788 GCF_000412655.1 Myotis brandtii
TCAGTTCTCTCATCAACAGGCCTTTAGGGTTTTTTGTTTTGCTGTTTGGTTTGGTTTAGCTTTGTGTTTACTCTTTTTTTTCTTTTTTTCCCCTTTATTGATTAAGATATTACAAATGTGTCCTTATCCCCCCAATGTCCTCTCATCCCCCCAATCCTGCCCTCACCCTCACCCCCTGTTTTCCACACCCATCGTTCATGCATGCATACAAGTCCTTGTGTTTACTCTTACGGAAATGCTACAATGAACATTCTTCCAGATACTTTCTTGTGTTCATTTGTAAATTTTCTGTACAGTATATACATTAAATACTGAGATGCAAAGTTGAATTTCTATATCATAAGATATGGATATTTTTTAAGTTCATGCCAAAAAAATGTATGCTTCTAATATTGAAAAATATCTGCAACATCATTGGATAATTTTGTTCAGGGCTTACAATACTTCCAGATCCCAGTTTCACATTTGCTTTTTCAATGTTCATAACTTCATGATTAACACCTTCCCCAAGCCTGTTTCTGACTCTCTTCTGGAGAGGAAGGACTAGGCAGATCCAAGTCACAATCCCAGCTCTACCTCTCTCTGGCTGCAAGACTCTCATCAAAAACCTCTCTGAACTTTAATGTTGCCATGTGTAAAATGGGAATAATAACTAAGACCAGACCATTGATTTAATAAGAGATTACTTCCCAGAGCTATAAAAGGATCCAATGAGATGCTTTTAGGACAGTGCCTGATATTAAAAATATCAATTCCTTCTCCTTTATTATCAATTATATGCATTTGGA
>NW_005356585.1:0-1525 GCF_000412655.1 Myotis brandtii
GACCCAGGCCCTCGGGCGATTTCGCACCTTCTCCGGCTTTTCATTTCCTAAGAAATGACTCTAAACGTGTTCAGAGCTTCCGGCAAGAACTGGAAGCGAGGGGGTTCCTCCCGCGCCTGGAAAGGAAGTCGTTGGTGAGTGAAGGGCTGGTCCTGCAGGTCCCCAGCCGCCCGCACAGTCACAGGAGGGACCTGTCACTCAGGAGTGGTTCTGCCTCCAAACAAGCTGCCACCTCCCTGTGGTCAAAGGGCCCCGCTCCATCCTCCCCTGCCCTGGCCCTTCCTGCCCTGGCCCTTCCTGCCCTGGCCTCCCTGCCCTGGCCCTTCCTGCCCTGGCCCTCCCTGCCCTGCCCTCCCTGCCCTGCCCTCCCTGCCCTGGCCCTCCCCGGGGAGAATCCTGCAGCTCTGCTAGAACTTTCTGAGAAGGGCACACGCTAAGCCTTTCTCCCAGCCTCCCCTCTCCCCACTGGCGGCCAGCCCCTCCCGTGTCTCCCGCCCATTCCTCCAGGAAAGCTCTGCCCAGGCTCCTTCTCCCCAAACAGCAAGCGCCACCCCCTTGTGAGCGACCATCCTGTTTAAGGCCCCAGCACAGTCCCACCTGCAAGGACCTGTCAGGGTGCAATATTTGAAATTGGCAAAAAAGAAAAGAAAGACACTCACATATCCCAAAGGAACGACGTCAGTGACGGAAACTGCTGGAAGGCAGAGGCTGGGAGACTCCAGGGGGGGAGGAAGCCCTGGGGGGGCTGCACGGAGGAGGGGGCTGGTGGTGGGCATGGCCAGCAGCCACCCTGACGCCGCTGACGCTGCAGAAAGGAGCCGCCTCCAGGGGAAGGAGCACCTAACATATTTAGACTTTACCTAAAAGAGATGAAGCACTTGGCACCATGCAGTTAGCACTTTCCCTCCTGCCTCTGCTCAGGGGCCCCGGCAGGGCTCTCTGAGCATGAGCCGGGGGAGCTGTGGCAGGAGCTGCGTGAAGCTGGAGACCTGGTTTGAAATGTGTGATTAACGCTCGCCACATTCCCCTCGGATCCCCGCCCCTCCCTCCCCAGGCCGCGGTGCTACCACCCTGGTGTGCGGGCGGCTGTCCCTGCGGAAGGAGAGAGAGGCCATGAGCAAGACAAACTCTTGTGTCGAGGGCTGAGTTTCAATAGATCGCAGCGAGGGAGCTGCTCTGCTAGGTAGGAAACCTCCATGCTGCCGGATCGTCCCGCCTGAGCGGGAGTCTGACTTAGAGGCTTCAGTGATAATCCCACAGATGGTAGCTTCACCCCATTGGCTCCTCAGCCAAGCACATACACCAAATGTCTGAACCTGCGGTTCCTCTCGTACTGAGCAGGATTACCATGGCAACAACACATCATCAGGAGGGTAAAACTAACCTGTCTCACGACGGTCTAAACCAGTGATGGCGAACCTATGACACACATGTCAGAGGTGACACGCGAACTCACTTTTTTGGTTGATTTTTCTTTGTTAAATGGCATTTAAATATATAAAATAAATATCAAAAATATAAGTCT
>NW_005356585.1:2802-5424 GCF_000412655.1 Myotis brandtii
ACGGGAAGGGCCCAGCTTGCATCCAGAGCCACTGCCACCAGCCTCCCAGGCGTCCAGACCTGTGGACCTGCGGACCCGCACGGGACCTCCCCCTGCCCCGACGCTGCCAGGGGGCCTTGCCCCCACTCCGACACATGAAATGCCAGAAGTAGGCACCTGATCGGGGGGCGGGGCCAGGTGATGGCTGGAAGTGGGCAGCTGATCAGGGGGTGGAGCAATGTGATGACCAGAAGTGGATACCTGGCAGGGGTGGGGGCCAGGTGATGGCCGGAAGTGGGTAGCTTATCAGGGGGGCGGGCCACATGATAAGCCAGAATTTGGCACCTAAATAGGGTGTGGAGTAATGTGAAAGTCAGAAGTGGGCATGTGATCGGGGCCGGAGCCACATGATAGGCCAGAAAAGGGTATAGCAGAAAACAGTGTAAAAGTGTTTGAAAACACTTGGAAATCACTGGTAGCGTTCTAAGATGCCAGAAAGGAAAATGTCACCGAGGCCAAAATCTTACCTCCACCTTGTTAGGGTCTGTGGATTGGGCAGGCCTGAAAAATTCACCTGACGAGAGAGAGAGAGAGAGAGAGAGAGAGAGGAGGGCACAGTTTTCTTTCCCTTAAGTGTCTCATTGACACGGGGAGCCCTCCTATGGAGACCATGGAAGACCAGAAAGGTGGCAAAACATCAACGCTTTTTGATACTGGGGGTCCCTTAAGAAAAAGAAAAAGGAAAAGAAAAAGAAAAAGAAAAAACAAAGAAAGAAAAAAGGCTAATCTTCTTTGGCAACCTAGCCCGGCCCCGCTATAAAGTGGACCAGGGAGAGGTTTGGCCAGTTCCTGGCACCACGGAGTTGAATGCTACCCACCCTGCCTGCTGCTACACCCGTTTTCCCATTCCCAGGGAAGTGAATGGAGAATGAGGTCTTCTCAGATCCGTGTGTCTTTTTCCATGCACGTGAGCCCTTACAACTCTCAGAAATGACCCTCCTCAGCCCTAGGCTCCCTGTAAACTAGATCGCTCTGTAATGGCTGCAGAGCCTCAGAGAAAAACATGCTCAGCTAGAAAGACACATCTCCAAAACAGGTGAATGGACTCATTAGTCCATTGCCAACCCTCGCCAATCCTCGAGGAATTAAAACAGCACTGTGCTCCTTTGGCAATGCGGTCGGTACAGGGTCGGAGGTGTGTGGCTCCAGAATATCAAAGGGCACTACATCCTCTTACCACCTCAATGCTTCCCATGCAGGGTTGAGCAGAGAAAGGTAATCATGGAAAAGCAACTAATTAGTCTGGGGCAGTGGGGGGGAGCTCTACAGGAGAGCGGAACCTGCCTTCGTTTCTACAGAAGGAATCCTCTCGCTCTAGGCTTCCCTCCCATCATCTCACAGCTGTATTTTGGCGGGGGCCCGTTTGTGTGCATGCATGTATGTGTGCGTGTGCATGTGTGTGTGCATGTGTATTTATTGGACACAAGGGAAGAGCTTGTGGACAAAAGGGGCTATATGCTAACCTGACTAGTTCAGGGAAGGCCTGCATGGTGGTTGTACAAACTCAAAGACCTAAAATAACCACAAAAGATTATCTGAAAATAAAATATATAACTACAAACAGGTTATGGTGGGTAGTCATGTCCTAGACCAGTATTTTCCCTGAAAAGATCAACTTAGATCTTTACCGAGCCCATTTGTCTGTTTGCCTCTAAGATAACATATCTGTGAAATGACTGGGTAACTTGTAACTTCCCTTTTTTCCAGACCCTTCAAGGCACGACAAATGGCACCAGGACATTCCCTCATTGTTATTGTTATCAAGTTAATTGTCAACTGTAAATTATGTAAAACTATCCTGTATTCATCTGTGCAAAAGAAGCACATGTCCATCATTTCACTTTTTACCCAATCCCAGAGGTTTCCCTGCTTTGCTTTCTCCCGCCTTCTTAATCTATCACCAATGAATTTCATGTAACCCACCTACATCCCTTTCCTTTGATTGCAATGTATAAATGCAGATGTAACCTGCCATTCTCGGGAGCATTATCTCAATTCATTGAGGTTCTGCTTCCCGGCATATGTCGACAGTCTGGCTCAAATAAACTCACAAAAATTCTTTACAGGTTTCAATGGTTTTTTTACGTTAACAAGCTCATCGTGTGGAGGTATTTCTGCAGGGAGGTCTGGCAGGATGGGACACGTGAGGACATGAGCCTAGCTAGTCCATGGACCAGAAAAATCCAAACGACCTGTGGATGAAAAGGGGCTACATGCTATCTAACCTTGTGAGCTCAGGGAAGGCCTGAGTGATGTGGCTGCCTTGCAAACTCAAAGACCCAAAGAAACCGCCAAAGATGGTCTAAAATGAAAACTCTGTCACTAAAAGCGGTGGATGGCAGGTAGCCATTTCCTAGGCTAGAATCTTCCCTGCCTTGACAAAAGTCAACCTTTACCTTCTATTGTCTTTTGCCCTTAGGATAATTATAGTCACAACCCTCTTTCTAGACCCCTCTGGGCACGACCAGCCTCCTTGTTATCATTATTATTGTGGTTTTTTTTTAATTCTTTTTAAAAAAATATTATAATAAGTATTACAAAGGGTATTACATATGTGTCCTCCCCCCCCCCCCCCCTCCCACC
>NW_005356585.1:5577-7022 GCF_000412655.1 Myotis brandtii
TATTCGGCTCAAATACACTCACAGGAACTAAGTCAGCTTTAACCCCTGCCTGCGTGATTCCCCCTGTCCCCCATCCCCCTGCCTCAGGCCCAGAGGCCCAGAGGCGCAGTTCAGCACTTAGAATGAAACCCCTAATCTGAAGGATGAGAGGAAGGGAGCTCGAGTGGGGGATAGGGAATAGGGGGTTGGGTAGGGAGCAAAGGAGAGGAGAGGAGGTCAGGGCATTCATTCCAATGGATCTCACTCCAAGGCTTCATTCAAATGCAGAAAGCTCTCAGATGAAGTCAGAGCCTCAGGCTTCTCTGAGTCCCCCCACCCTTAGGCCACAGCTCACCAACTTCAGGGAGGGAGGCTGTTTGAGAAACTGGCCTGTCTGTGTGGTAAAGAGTGCCCTCCATCTGCAGACCCAGGAACCATCCCTCAACCATTTGGCAATCATGCGAGGGGGTGGGGATCGGGATGGAGGGGTTTGAGGGGCATGTGTCCAGGGTCCAAGGCAAAGGTAAACAGTAGATCTCGGCGTCTTAGATCCCCTAGGAGGAGAGACATAGGTGGGAGTGGAGCGATGAGGGCCCCGGGAGGCCTGGTGAGGGATGGTTTGACTCAATAACCCCGGGTCACTAGACCGGCCAGCACACTCTGCTCCAGTTGCCGGTTTTTATCATCCATCCCTCCCCCACCCCCGCCTCCCCCACACACACACCGCTCCAACACACACACCGCTCCAAGTGTGCCACTCATGACAGACACCCTTTTATCATTCACCTTTAACTTCCCCGTGCGTGGATGGATGGGTGGATGGATGGATGGATGGGTGGATGGATGGATGGGTGGGTGGATGGATGGATGTGTTAACATAAAAAAACATTCAAATCTTTGGAGAATCTCTGTGAGTTACTTTGAGGCAATAGCCAGGAAGCAGATTGTCAATATATTGGGATAACACTCCGTAGAATGGAGGGTTTTTTGTTTTGTTTTGTTTTGACCTTGTTGTATACATGACAAGCAAAAGAGGAGATGTAAATGGGTTACATGAACTCCGTTGGTGATAGATGATGGAGGCGAGAGAAAGCAAAGCGGGGTGGGGAGGGGAGGGAAACCTCTGGGATTGGGGAAAAATTAAAGTAAAATGATAGACACATACTTCTTCATACTTCTCTTACTTAGGTTGGCGTAGGATAGTTAATGGCCAGCAATGTACTCAATAACAATGAGGGGATTTAAAAAGGAAAATTACACCCTAGCCGGTTTGGCTCAGCGGAGATAGAGGGTCGGCCTGCGTACTAAATGGTCCCAGGTTCGATTTGGGCCAAGTGCACATGCCCGGGTTGCGGGCTGGATCCCCAGAGCCCCCCCACCCCCCAGTAGGGGGTGTGCAGGAGGCAGTTGATCCATGATTCTCTGCCATCATTGATCTCTCTCTCTCTCTCTCTCTCTCTCTCTCT
>NW_005356585.1:7779-15169 GCF_000412655.1 Myotis brandtii
GAGCTGCCCTCTGGTGGTCAGGGCGCTCTCACATGGGGAGCTCTGCTCAGCCACAAGCCAGGCTGATGGCTGCCAGTACAGCGGTGGTGGTGGGAGCCTCTCCTGCCTCCTCAGCAGCACTAAGGATGTCCAACTGCAGCTTAGGTCTGCTCCCCGCTGGCAAGTGGACATCCCCGGAGGGCTGCCAGGCTGCCTGAGGGATGTCTGATTGCCATCTTAGGCCCAATCCCCTGGGGAGCAGGCCTCAGCCAGCAGATGGTCATCCCCCGAGGGGTCCTAGACTGTGAGAGGGCACAGGCCGGGCTTAGGAACCCCACCCCCAAGTGCACAAATTTTTGTGCACCGGGCCTCTAGTATATATATAATAAAAAATTGACCTTCGTCAGGAAAGATAGTGGCCTAGGACGTAACTACCCACCATCACTGTGTTTTGTTAAAGTTTTAATTTTTGACCATCCTTTGTGGTCCCTTTTCTGTCCAGATGGCTGGATGTGTCCTCCCTCCCTCTGCCCGCCCACTCACCTGCTTTCCACGGGAAATCCTCAGTCTCATATCACACACTCACCGGTGATTACACTCGCTGATTCCTCACCATAAAAAAGAGGAAGGACAAACCTGAAAGAGCCCCACAGGTGGCAACTGTGAATGAAGTGCGTGTGTGTGTGTGTGTGTGTGTGTGTGTGTGTGGCATTTGTCAACAAGGTAAGAAATATTCCAACCTGGAACGAATTTTTGTGAGTGTCTTTGAGCCAAACTGTCCACAAATGTCACACCCATGACCACGCATGCCCGGAAGCAAAATCTCAACGGTTGGAGATAATGTTCCGAAGAATGGCAATGTCACCCCCCTTATTTTATACACTCCAATCCAAAGACAAGACTGTACGTGGGTTACATGAAATCCACTGGTGACATTTTAGGGAGGCGGGAGAAAGCAAAGCAGGGAAACCTCTGGGATTGGATGCAAAGTAAAATGAAGGACACAGACTTCTTTCCATAGGTGGGTGTAGGATAGTTCTTAGTCAATCATGAACTCGGTCATCGTGACGGGGTTTGTGATGTTCACAGAGCCGTGCCTGTGATTCCAGGGCTCCAGAAAAGATGGAAAATCCCTTTGACATTTCAAAGATGTGTGATTGTGGATGCAAGAAAGAAAGTGACAGACAGGCTCAGTCCAGGTAAAGATGGACCTCTGTCAGGAAAGATGCCGGCCTAGGACAGGATCACCCACCCCAAACTGATTTTAGCCTTGTAAGGCCACCATGCATGGCCTCCCCTGAGCTTGTCAAGTTTAGTACAGTATGTGGTCCCTTTTCACCCCCATCCTCTCCCCTCACCCCCCGCCCCACACACACACACGAGTCCTCTCATTGGGCAAACCATGACTCTAAAGTCATGATCCCAAACCTGGAGTTGTATTAAAAATCAAGCTAAAGGAGTGTGAATGTAAACTGTAGGCTTATCAAAGGTTCAAAGGAGGTCTGTGTTTATCATCATTTAAAGAAAACAAACCAAGAAAGATATCAAAGGTCTGTGGGGACGAAAGGGGCCACATGCTGACCTGACAAGCTCAGGGGAGGCCTGCATGGCGGTCTTGCAAACTCAGAGACCTAAAGTAACCACAAAGGATGGTCTGAAATTAAACTTTAACTAAAGCAAGTTATGGTGGGTAGTTACATGCTAGGCCAGTATCTTCACTGACAAGGTCAACCTTTACCTTAACTGAGCCTATCTGTCTTTTTGCATCTATGATAACATACCCTTGAAATCAAAGAATGGCAATGTCGCCCGCCTTATTTTATACACTCCAATCCAAGGAGGAGACCGTATGTGGGTTACATGAAATCCACTGGTGACATTTTAGGGAGGCGGGAGAAAGCAAAGCGGGCAATCCCCCCCACACACACACACACGAGTCCTCTCATTGGGCAACCAACCGTGATTCTAAAGTCGTGATCCTGACCCCGGGAGTTGTATTAAAAATCAAGCTAAAGGAGTGTGAATGTAAACTGTAGGCTTATCAAAGGTTCAAAGGAGGTCTGTGTTTACCACCATTGAAAGAAAACAAACCAAGAAAGAGATCAAGGGTGGGTCAAAACACCCTCTCTTGGACTGGGAGTGAGAGAGTTCCTGCATCTGTCCAAGAGGGTCATCTGCAGTGTGAAAAGCCAGGGTTCAGCAACAGGGGATATTTTCTTCCTCTCAGGGATCATGAAAAGCATCCATGACAGTAAGGGGGTGGGTGTGGGGTGGGTGCTGTCATTGAAAAGGCAAGGTGAGCAGGGAGAGCTATGCCATTTACAGGCATACCCACTCTGCTTTTCCTTTCACAGCATTTACACAATGAATTAATGTTTAGTTTTGAATGGCATTAATTCTTGAGTCTCCTCCTCCTCTTCCTCCTCCTCCTCCTCCTCCTCCTCCTTCACTTCCTCCTCCCCGGGAAGCAGCAGAGGGCTGTTGTTTTCAAGTCTTTGGTTGATACTCAGGTGTAGGACAGATGTATGTATGTATGTATGTATGTATACTGTGTGTGATCTCAAGGATGGACAGTATATCTGGGTGGCGGGTGGAGTGGAACAGACTGGAGTGTAGTGGAGGAGAAAGGGAGAGAGAGGGAGGGAGGGAGGGAAGGAGGGAGGGAGGAAAGGAATGCAGGAGAGGAAGAGAGAATGCCAAAATGTCAAAGGACCTCCTTAGTTAATGACACCAGGCATGGGTATTATTCTGAGTGTTTTTTGTTTGTTTTCCTCGAATGCCACCTACACAGAAAACAAATAACGTGTGTGAAGTTAAACTAAGGTCAAGCCCATAAGAATATTAACTTTTGATTGACTGCAAGGCTCTGTAATAGGTCGCCCTGTGAGAAGCCACCCATTGTCTTCACTATCAGAGACGTGTAAACAAGGATCCTGGAAAGCTGGTGAACCTTGAGCCCTGGCAAGGGCCAGAGCTATGCACCGATTGTTTAGTCCAGACAATGGGAGTTCAAGCAATTTCCTGACCAAATAGTCTCAGAGTAAATCTTTCTAATATTTACTGGCCTTTAAGATAGTCTGTCTGTTACTGCAATTACCTGCCTGACTAAGGGCTAGATGTGTATCCAAAATTGAATAAAAGGTTGGCAAGGCCTGAGCACCAGTGGAAGTCCTTTCCTTTGTATTGGGCTTCCCACCTGGCCCCAAATATTTCCAAATTATTATTTCTTGTCTCACCTCTGTCATTTGCACGCGGCCCTTCTCCAGATCCCAAACCCTGAACCATGAAGGACTTGGATTCGCATTGCCCGCAGCTTGCACTTGGCAGAAACTCAAATCTGAGGCAAGGGGAGGAGTGGGGAAGCTGGAGTAGAGCAGGGAGGGGTGTGTGACATATTCGATGAGGTGGAGCATATTTGCTCCCCCCACTCTTTGGAACCAAGTTTAGGGGGTCTGTCGAGGGCAGGGTATTTGTGGGGGTGGAAGGGCCACACACAAAAAAAAAAGAAAGAAAAAAGAGGGAGGCCCTCGGTTCAGTCCTGACTATGACTTTCTGGGGCAAGGCATGGCATGGCAAGTCACAGCACACCTGGTCGGTCGCCACCAGTGGTGTGGTTTGTGGTTTCCAGCCAGGAACCCCTTTGTGGTCCACTTCAGTCCACCTAATACCTTTCCTGGCTGGGGGGAGTTCCTATGGATCACAAGGACAAACCCAAAGGAGGACAAAGTTCAGAATGCCTAATTCACGTCTGTCCATTTCTACATGACACAGTCATCCATAGTGTCCAAGTGATGCAACCTGCATTTTTCTTCTTTTTTTAAAATATATTTTAATTGATTTCAGAGAAGAAGGGAGAGAAAGAGAGAGATAAAAACATCAATGACGAGAGGGATTCATTGATTGACTGCCTCCAGCACACCCCCCACTGGGGACTGAGCCCGCAACCCAGGCATGTGCCCTTGATGGGAATCAAACCTAGGACCCTTCAGTCTGCAGACCCAAGCTCCATTCACTGAGCCAAACCAGCTAGGGTGACCTGCATTTTTCATGTCTGAGAAAGAAGTTTCCATTTCAGGTACTGCTATGTGTTGTTTAACAATGATGTGTCTCCATGCAAAGAAGGAGTAGTGCTAGTATGACGAGCTCTGCTGCTCCTCTAGACTGCCTTCCACTCACTCCCCTCGGCTGGCTGAAGGTGCCCTATCATGGAGATTCCCGTTTGCTTCTGCCCTGTGAGGACAACAGACCAACCCGGCCATCTGGTCGACCTCGCTTTGTTTGAGGCTTATAAAAGCAGTCACCAGGCAAGTGGTGCATGAAGAGTGAGCAGACAAGGACAGGTCACATCGTCACCACCAGGATGGTGGGGACGGGGCGGGGGGGGGGGGTTTGAAAGCTTTATTCATTCTCATTCATATTCTCTCTCTCTCTCTCTCTCTCTCTCTCTCTCCCTCTCATTTCCACCTGGCTGTCAAGAAGGATGATTCCCCCACAATGCAGATGAAGAAGGACTGTTGGTTAGACTTTGAAATTTCATCTGCGAGAGAATACAGGGCGATTTCGGAATTTCCTTGAAGTGAACACGCCCCTTGCAGCCTCCACTGCCGCCACCACCTGGAAACACCCCTAAAGATGGTAATAGAAACAGGAACGACAAGCATTGCGACGTGTTTTCTGGGGCTTTGTTTTAGAGACCTACAAATTTATAATTTTGTGATAAGCTGCAACTTCACCAGTGCATTGTAAGCTATGTAAGTGTGGAATCATGACAAGAATGTACTATTGTATGCAGGCTGTACATTAAAATGAATGAATGAGTGAGTGAGTGAGTGAATAAATGAATGAATGAATAAATAAATAAATATTCTGTCAACTTTATTTGCCCTTCTGCCCTGGCCGGAAGTGGGCACCTTATCAGAGGGCAGAGCCTCTTAATAGGTGGGAAAGGGGTAGCTGATCAGGAAGGCAGGGCCACATTATATGCTAGAATTTATTTGATACAAGTTATTGCTTCTCAATGTATAACTTCTTAATGTGAGGAAAGTGTGTAGAAAAATGTTTGTACAATGTGGGGAAATCCCTATCATAGTCAATCACTTCTCAAATAGTTAGAAAACAAGTGAAAATCATCTTTGAATGTGAGGAAAGAGTGTAGAAACGTGTTTGAGAATGAGGGGAAATCCCTTCAATAGAGAACTAAGCACACTATAGCACAGTGTTAGAAACCACTAGGAATTCACTGAAAAGCAGCAGTAAACTGTACGAAATAGTTGGAAAACAGGTGGAAATCACTGCTAAACATCAGGAAAGAGTGCAGAAAGCTGTTTGTATAATGCGGGGAAAACCCTGGTAAAGAGCAGAAAGCACACTATACCATAGTCTTAGAAACCACTAGGAATTCACTAAAAAGCAGCAGTAAACTGGACAAAATAGCTAGAAAACACATTGAAATAACTTCTCAACGTGAGGAAAGAATATAGAAAAGTGTTTGTACAATGCGGGGAAATACCTGAAACCATAGCACAGTGTTTGAAACCACCAGCAATTCACAGAAAAGCAGATATAAACTATACCAAATAGTTAGAAAATACTTGGAAATCACTTCTAAACATTAGGGAAGTGTGAAGAAATGTGTTTGACCACTGGGGGAATGCACTGCTAAAGAGGAGTAAGTGCACCATAGTATAGTGTTTGAAACCACTAGGAATTTAGTAAAAGCAGAAGCAAACTGTACCAAATCATTCTAAAACACTTGGAAACATCAGGAAATATTGTGGAAATATATTTGACAACTGGGGGAAATCCCTGCTAAAGAGCACTCTGCACACTATAGCCCAGTGTCAGAAACCACTAGGAATTCAGTGAAAAACAGCAGTAAACTGTAACAAACAGTTAGAAAGCAAGTAAAAGTCATTTCTAAACCTGAGGAAACAGTGTAGAAGGATTTTGTACAATGCGGGGAAATCCCTGCTATAGAGCACTCTGCACACTATAGCCCAGTGTCAGAAACCACTAGAAATTCACTAAGAAGCAGCAGTAAACTCTATAAAATAGTTAGAAAACTCTTGAAAATCACTTCTAAACATCACAAGTGTAGAAAAGTGTTTGACAACTGGGGAAAATCACTGCTAAAGAGCAGTAAGTGCACTATAGCACAGTGTTAGAAACTACTAGTAATTCACTGAAAAGCAGCAGTAAATTGTATCCAATAGTTTAAAAACACTTGGAAATCACTTCTAAAAATCAGGAAAGAAGGTGTTTGACAATGGGAGAAATAACTTAAACATAAGACGGGAAACCATAAAAATATTAGAGGAATCCACAGGCAGCAAAATCTCAGACATATGACATACAGCTCCAAGGGCAATGGAAACTAAAGAGAAAATAAACAAATGGGACTACATCAAAATAAAAAGCTTCTGCACAACAAAATAAACCATCAACAAAACAACAAGAAAGCCCACTGCATGGGAGAACATATTTTCCAATGTTATCACCAATAAGTATTTAATCTCCAACATTTACAGGGAACTCATACAACTTAACAAAAGAAAGATAAACAACCCAATCAAAAAATGGGCAAAGGACCTAAATAGACACTTTTTGAAAGAGAACATAAGGAAGGCCAAGAGACATATGTAAATATGTTCAAAGTTAGTAATCATCCAAGAGATGCAAATCAAAACGACAATGAGGTACCATCTCACACCTGTCAGAATGGCTACCATCAACAAATCAACAAACGACAAGTGCTGGCGAGGATGCAGAGAAAAAGGAACCCTCGTGCACTGCTCGTGGGAATGCAGACTGGTACAGCCACTGTGGAGAACAGTATGGAGTTTCCTCAAAAAATTAAAAATGGAACTCCCATTTGACCCAGTGATCCCACTTCTAGGACTATATCCCAAGAGACCAGAAACACCAATCAGAAAGGATATATGCACCCCTATGTTCATAGCAGCACAATTCACCATAGCTAAGATTTGGAAACAGCCTAAATGCCCATCTGCAGATGAGTGGATTAAAGAACTTTGGTACATCTACACAATGGAATACTACGCTGTGTTAAAAAAAGGGGGGGGCGGTAATTCTTACCATTTGCAACAGCATGGATAGAACTGGAGAGCATTATGCTAAGTGAAATAAGTCAGTAAGAGAAAGATAAATATCACATGATCTCACTCATTTATGGAATATAATGAATGCCGGGGTTCCTGTCCCAGCATCAAGGAGGGTTCAGGAATCTGGAAAAGGCGCTGTGCGTAGATGGCATAGGAATCCAGAGACTAATAAAGAGTCCGGAGACGAGATATAATTTTGAAAGGCATTGGGGGTCAGAGGACCTTCAGCTAAAGGAACTGAAGAGTCCCTCCTTGTCTTGGACCCTTGCTTTTATTAACACAATTTGTCC
>NW_005356585.1:15466-18901 GCF_000412655.1 Myotis brandtii
TGGGGGTAAAGGGGAGAGATCAACCAAAGGACTTGTATGCAAGCATAGAGGCCTAACCAATGGACACAGACAACAGGGGGTTCAGGGCATGAGTGGGGAAGTGGGGGGGGGGGAATGAGGGAGATAAGGACACATATGTAATACGGTAATCGATTAAAAAAAAGAAGTTGTTATGCCCAGATTTCAAGATCCCCAAAGAACCACCAGGGAGTGCCAAGTCCGATGCAAAAGCATAGAGCCTTTATTCAAGCTGAGCTCGGTCCCTCTGCGTCCACCGACGCAGTGGCAGGATGCGAAAGAGCCCCTAGTCTTGAAAGAACAAAGATTTTATAGGGCTTGGGGTCGGAGGGTGAGGGCTCACTCGGACCACTGATTTGGCTGATTCTGGTTGGTTGAGTGAGGGCCGGGGGCTAGTGACACAAGGGCAGGGTGCAGCTAGGGTCTGGTTACACAAAGACAGGGGGGTGGTCAGCATACTTTTGGCCTTGGGTTTGTTCCCTTTGCATTCCTATTGGCTGAGATAAGGGCAGGCTGAGTAACTGATACATTCTGTGGCTTTTTCTTGGAAGAGGGGTCAGGGACACAGCTATCAGTCCCGTTCTGTCCTTTCAAAGTATGGTAAGGAACGGATAGTTGTATTAGCTGGGTGTAAAACATGGGAAATTCAGGGTCTCAAGAAAGAGACCTCTATTCTCAAATGCTTAAAACAATGCTCAAAGCTCGAGGATGCTCTGTTAAGCATAGTCAGATTCTTGACTTCTTAAGTTTTGTTAATGAAACTTGCCCTTGGTTTCCTGAAGAGGGAACCCTCAACATCCAAACCTGGGAAAAGGTCGGAAAGCAGTTGCGTGACCGATACACAGCAGAAGGTCCAAAGAAGATTCCTGTTCCTCCCTTCGCACTGTGGTCTCTAATTCGTGACTGCTTGATCCGGCGCAGGAGAGGTCAAGAATGTCTAGGCAGGGTGAGGCCACGTAGTTACAGCCTACAGTAGGGGTGTGAATCTCTAAAAACACCACCTCTCCGCTCTGCGCCACCTCCTCCTCCGCCCATCACTCCTGTGACCACAGTCAAGAGCCCGCCTGATAAAGTTTTACCTCTTAATTATGAGCGCGAGCTCGAGTTTGAGGTGAAACAGGACAAGCATCACGGTGAGAGGGATGACTCATGTAATTAGAAACGTTTTGCTTCCAGCTGCGAAGCCTTTAAGGCTGGATTCAGGCACACAGCCAAAAGTGAAAGTAACTTCAGTGCTGACGCTGTCTCCCTTACAGCAGACCTTATGGGAGGCAAGGCAAGTGGAAAGCATATTTCCCTTTGCTGGAGGCTCAGGCTCCCTGTAGTGGCTGAACCTCCTAGAAGGGATTGAAAGAATCCCTTCAGCTGCCAAGAATTCTTCCTTCTCTCCCTCCCAGGCCACCAGGAACTCTTAGCCAGTGAGACTTCTGTGTGTCTGTATTGTAACTTTAATTTGCTTTTCTCTGATTTATGATTTTGCGGTACTCAGTTAAAATTTTAAAATTCTAAGATTAATTTGAAAGTGTAAAGTTTGTAAAGGTTGAAACACAGGGAAGTTTAAACAAATGCCAGCTAATTCCAAGTCTACCTGTATTAACAAATCATTATGAAACTTGCCCTTGGTTTCCTGAAGAGGGAACCCTCAACATCCAAACCTGGGAAAAGGTCGGAAAGCAGTTGCGTGACCGATACACAGCAGAAGGTCCAAAGAAGATTCCTGTTCCTCCCTTCGCACTGTGGTCTCTAATTCGTGACTGCTTGATCCGGCGCAGGAGAGGTCAAGAATGTCTAGGCAGGGTGAGGCCACGTAGTTACAGCCTACAGTAGGGGTGTGAATCTCTAAAAACACCACCTCTCCGCTCTGCGCCACCTCCTCCTCCGCCCATCACTCCTGTGACCACAGTCAAGAGCCCGCCTGATAAAGTTTTACCTCTTAATTATGAGCGCGAGCTCGAGTTTGAGGTGAAACAGGACAAGCATCACGGTGAGAGGGATGACTCATGTAATTAGAAACGTTTTGCTTCCAGCTGCGCAGCCTTTAAGGCTGGATTCAGGCACACAGCCAAAAGTGAAAGTAACTTCAGTGCTGACGCTGTCTCCCTTACAGCAGACCTTATGGGAGGCAAGGCAAGTGGAAAGCATATTTCCCTTTGCTGGAGGCTCAGGCTCCCTGTAGTGGCTGAACCTCCTAGAAGGGATTGAAAGAATCCCTTCAGCTGCCAAGAATTCTTCCTTCTCTCCCTCCCAGGCCACCAGGAACTCTTAGCCAGTGAGACTTCTGTGTGTCTGTATTGTAACTTTAATTTGCTTTTCTCTGATTTATGATTTTGCGGTACTCAGTTAAAATTTTAAAATTCTAAGATTAATTTGAAAGTGTAAAGTTTGTAAAGGTTGAAACACAGGGAAGTTTAAACAAATGCCAGCTAATTCCAAGTCTACCTGTATTAACAAATCATTATTTTCCCCACCTGAGGCAAAATGGGAGGGAAGAAGAAAAAAAAAGAGGGCCATTTTACTCTGAGCAAAAAAGCCCCCGAGGTTTCAGTTTCTAAAAGTTGCAGAATGAGAGGTGATACTTCCCGAACTCGGCATGGTGGAGAAATTTGCAAAGCCCCCCCACCCCGCCCCGCCCCCAGCATAATGTCCATTAAATATCCAGTTGGCAGTCTCAGTATTAAAGGGACCAGACCAGGGACCAGACAGGACCAGGGACCGGGTGGTCTGGTGCCTGACTGTGACATCACAAACATGCACAGGCCAGCCCTAGAGACACAAAGCAAGGGAATGGACAGGCGGTAGGTGTGTATTCCCAGCTTTTTCTCTACAATTCAAAGTATAGTGTGGAATTATTAAATTACTAGAGGCCTGGTGCACGAAATTTGTGCATGGGGGGGAGGGTCCCTCGGCCCGGCCTGCACCCTCTCCAATCTGGGACCCCTTGGGGGATTTCCACTGCCGGTTTAGGCCCAATCCCTTCGGACAATCCAGGACTCCTGGCTCCTAACGACTCTCCTGCCTGCCAGCCTGATCGCCCCCTAATCACTCCCCTGCCAGCCTGATCACCCTCAACTGCCCTCCACTGCAGGCCTGGTTGCTCCAACTTCCCTCCCCTGCTGGCCCAATAACCCCCAACTGCTCTCCCCTGCTGGCCTAATAGCCCAAAACTGCCCTCCCCTGCTGGCCATCTTGTGACGACATCACGTGCTGCCACCTAGGCTTTTATTATATACTAGAGGCCCGGTGCACAAAAATTTGTGCACTCGGGGGAGAAGGGGGGGTCCCTCAGCCTGGCCTGTGGCCTCTCGCAGTCTGGGACCCACCCCTCAGGTAACGACCTGCTGGCTTAGGCCTGCTCCCGGGTGGCAGAGGGCAGGCCCAATCCCTAGGTGCAGCCCCTGGTCGGGCTCATCAGAGGGC
>NW_005356585.1:22546-23087 GCF_000412655.1 Myotis brandtii
GGCCCAGGCTGGGCCCCTTCCCCACACCAGGAGGATCCCAGCTGAGGTCCCCTCCCTGCACCCAGCGCTCTCCTCCCTGTTCTACCACTGGGGGAAGGGAGCAGCTCACCTGCTCTGGACCCTGCCAACCTGGCAGGCTGAGGCACAGGCGGTGCAGCCTAGGGTGCTGGTGGCTGCGAGCCTTCTCCCCCTCCCTGAAGCATGGGGCGGGGTTGCAGCAGCTCACAGCCGCCCTGGGCACCATGCATGGAGACACTGCTCACCAATGAGCCACCAACCGCCCGGGACCTGTGGGGTTGGGGTGGCCTCGGGCTCCCACTGGCCCCACTGAAGCCAGACTCGGCTTGGCCAGCCACCCCCGCTGCCCGAAGGCTGCGCATGCCCCATGAGCCTCATAGCCCTCATGAATCGCCATGGTCCAGCCATCCCATCCCAGGAAGTGGCCATCCCGATCACCATGGCTCACTCCCCAGAGCAGTTGGGCCTGCCCAGCAAGCATGTAGGCAGGAGCTGGGCCTCTGAGGGGAAGGAGGAGGCATGC
>NW_005356585.1:23244-39661 GCF_000412655.1 Myotis brandtii
TCTCTCTCTCTCTCTCTCTCTCTCTCTCTCTCTCGGAGTGGGCCCCGTGTGTCTCCGGTGGGCGGGCAAGGGCTCGGGCGAGGCAATCGGCACCACTTGCCTTCGCCCCCACCCCGCCCCCTGGTCGCACACAGGGGCCTGGATGGCAGCTTGCGCTGTCCTACCCTGCCTGCAGTATGCAAATTAGCCGCCATCTTTGTTGGCAGTTAATTTGCATATCACCCTGATTAGCCAATGGGAAGCATAGCAAAGGTATGGTCAATTACCATGTTTGTCTATTATTAGACTGGATGATAACAATTTATTAGCCAGATTGAAAAGAATTAATTCAGTGGTCCAAACTTGATGGCCGGAAGTGGGCAGGTGATCAAGGGCAGGGCCACGTGATCATTCCAGGGCATGAGAGATGCGGCCATGGTGGTGGGTTGGCATCAGGGACTTGTACCAGGCGGCACCCGGGCAGAGCCACATCTCAGAGAGCGAATGCAGGGAGTCAGCCAGTTTGCAGACCCCAAATCAATTTGTTTTCGAGGTAAAACAAAATCTGCCAGGGGAGGCAGCCGGGGGAAGCCAGACACAGGGTACTTTGGAATCTAAGCCACAGGTGAGGGGGGAGAGGCCAGGTGCTCTACACACAAAGCCCAATGCAGGGGGACTGCATCAAAGTTACCAGCTGAGAGGGAGCCCGGGACAAAGAGAGCCAGCACCAAGAGGCAGAGGTGTAAATAAAGGAACCCTGTCCCCTGGGGATGAAGAAGGGAGTTGGGGGGAATGGTGGAGCCCATCAGAGCAAATGGCCACAGGGTGAGAGTGCTTACCCAGAGGTCACAGGTAAAGGATTTACAGGCTGTGGGCAACCAAGGGTTCCAATTCTAGCTCAGCCCTTTGACTGCTGGGTGCCGAGGAGGTCGCTCTCCCTCTCTGTGCTGCTGTAGCCTCACCTGTACAATGGGCCAAGCTGCTGCTCCACTTGCCCTGAGGGCTTTCTGCTTCCTAGTCAGCACGCAGGCCTCACCACCCTCCCCACCCACCCCACAGCTTTCCTGGGACATTGCAGGACCCTCTGGACCTCTTTTATGGACCCTGGACAAGTCACTGCTCTCCTGTCTCCTTTCCAATCCCAGCTGTCAGAGTCCCACACGAAAGAGAGAGCAAGTAGGAAGGATTTTGGGGGAGGACTTTGGCAAAGGGACTGTTGACAGGTGGTGAGAGGAGGGCCAGACTGCCAACCAGGGAGATGGCACCAGGGAAACAGAAACCATCCAGTGTTTCAAAGGTTTGAGTCCAGGTGGTCACACCTGAGTGGGCAGGAGAAAAAGGGTGCCTGGCCACGTGTTAAGCAGGATGTGTGCCCCTGATCAAGGGGCGGAGCCACCTGATGGCCGGAAATGGGCATGTGATCAGGGGTGGGGCTACATGATGGCCTCTAGTGGGCACCTGATCAGGGGGTGGGGCCAGGTGACAGGCAGGAAATGGGTAGCTGGTCAGGGGGGTGGAGGAGTGATACCCACTGTCCCTTAGTCACAGGGAGTCCTGCGGCCTCGGGTCTCACCTCTCATGCTCAGGTTAGTGGGCCTCAGGGCTTGCCTCTGTCTCTCTCCAGCAAAGCCCTGGGCTGGCTGCTCTGCTCTCTGGGTCTGAAGCGCGCAGTTGGGTTAGGACCTGGGTGGAAGGAGAGGCCGGCTCCTGAAATGCTCTCCTTCCCAGGGGCCCCTGCCCCAGCCCCTTCCAAGTGTGCGCGGCGCAGACGACAGGGACTTTGAATATTTGCTTCATTTTTCGTTTGAGAAAGAACAGTAGTGTGAATGTTGCTCTCCTGGTGTTTACACTGACAGTTAACTGTGAGCTCCTAAGATCTAGTCGCGCTGTTTCTGTCGAACCTGCTCCTTCTCTGCGGGTACTTCCCACTCTGCTGCACGGCTTCCTGTGTCTGCAGGTCTGCATCCTGGGCCTTCCTCCCTGGGGGAGGCACGGCTGACGCTGAGCCAGTTGTGGCAAGGACTTCAGACCCGAGGGTCCCCAGCGCGGCCTTCCCATGTCCGTGGGGAGCTGGTGCCGCACTCTCCCGCCCCCACCCCACAGAGGGCCCTGTGCCAGGGGGCAGCCGGCAGGCACGATGGGCAGCTTAACCCTCTGAGGACATTTAGGTGTAGAAAGTGGAGCTGGAGGCGAAGCAGCGACACGTGGGGCGGTGGGGGAGGGGGGGCGCGTTTATGTGGATGTTCCTGACGCCTCGTTTCCGTTCTTGTGCGACCTCCTTCCCAGTTCCCGTGGAGGCTGTTCAACACCATACTGGTCTTCATCATGTGACTCCCCCACGGTCGGTCTGAGGGGAGACGCCTCCTCACACTCTCCTCCGGCCTCCAGGCTTCCTTCCTTCCTTTGCGGGGAGCGCCGCTGATGGAAAGGGCTGGACTAGGAAGTCCCGCGCGGCTGCTTGGGGAGTTTCACTTGTTGGCTTTCTTCCCCTGGGTGTGGTCCATACATTCATCCTTGTTTCTTTGCATTTCTTGTAATTTTTTTTCTAAAAATGGATATTTTAAATAAAATAAAATGACAGCCCTGCGGATCAGATTCTCAGCCTCCCAGGGTTCTGCTGTTGTGGCTTCGTCACAGCAGCAGTGTTCGTAGTGACTTTTCTAAGCCAATTCTGTGAACTCTGCTGTCGCTGAAGCCCGTGGGGTCACAGCGGTTGGGCGAGGGTGGCCCAGTGTGGCTCCAGCTTTGCTGGAGGGGCCCAGCCCCCACTGTCCCCAGCCCTGCCCACCTCGGCCTGAGCCTCCCCTCCTGCCTGCTCTGAGCCCGGAGATCAGCCGGAGGGGAGAGCGCTGAGTCTTTTCCTGTCTCCTGAGCACCTGCCCAGCCCTGCCCACCGTGTGCCTTTCTGGATCCCAGGGAGGCGGGAGCGTACAAAGGCCGGCACCTCATGGCCCAGCTTCTCCTTTTACTCTTCTGCCCACTGTGCCCCCAGCTGTTACCACAGCCTCAGGCAGCTGCCAAGTTAATACATTGTCTGTAAGAGCCCTGGCTGGTGTGGTTCAGTGGGCAGAACATCAGCCTGTGCACCAAAGGGTTTCGGGTTCGATTCCTGGTCAAGGGCATGTACCTGGGTTGCAGGTTCGATCCCTGGCCCTGGTTGGGACATGTGTGGGAGGCAACCAATTGATCTCTCTCTCTCTCTCTCTCTCTCTCTCTCCCTCCTCACTCCCTTCCACTCTCTGTAAAGACCAATAGGAACAATACCCTCTGGTGAGGATGAGGAGCATTTTATTAATTGTCTGTAATTGGTTTCAATAAGTGCCCGGAGAAAAGGCTTTCACACTGGCCAAGCCCTCGCGGGTCAACACGGGCAGTTCAGGGAGTGGGGTCCTGCAGAGGAGCTCACGCGGACCAGACAGGGGGGGGGGGGGGGGGGGGGTCTTCCACTCTACCAATAGGAACAATACCCTCTGGTGAGGATGAGGAGCATTTTATTAATTGTCTGTAATTGGTTTCAATATTTCAATAAAGAAAAGGCTTTCACACTGGCCAAGCCCTCGCGGGTCAACACGGGCAGTTCAGGGAGTGGGGTCCTGCAGAGGAGCTCACGCGGACCAGACAGGGGGGGGGGGGGGGGGGGGGCGTGCGTCTGTGAACCGACCAGATGAAAATACAGGTACAGTTTAGAGCTCTTGGAAGAACTTGGTATATGGGTTTGGATGTGAAAGGCGTAGAAAATACCACAAAAAGTATGGAGAATGGAAATGTTTTTTTGGAAGAGCAAAGCGAAGGTAGAGGACTACACTTGAGCTTTTAAAGTCCCATTAGCACATTTTTAGGGAGCCAGGAGAGCCAGTGTAAGAAACCCTGTGGTAAGACAGGGTGGAGTCTTAAGTGAAAAGAAGAGAACGTTAAGGATGGGCAAGCGGAAGAAATGCCAGTCACTCAGGCTTTTTATTACTCCCGTGTTAAAGCTCAAACTCATTCATCTTTTCATCGACATAACAAACATTCGCTACCTCTGATGTGTCCTGCGTGATCCTGACTCTCCCTGTCATTGCTGAGCAGTCTCTCTCCTCATTCAGGACTCCTGTTTCTGTATTGGGAACTCTCCCTCCTCAGGGCCTGCATCTTCACCGTTCTCAGTCTGTGCGAGCTGTAAATACCACTTCCTCAGGGTTGCTTCTCTGACCTCTCAGACTCCATTAGTTTCCCATGATATGTTTCTAGGGACCTCTAATACCTCTCCTTGTTAATTATTTTTATTCAGATACAATGGACATTGCTTATTAATTCTTAATAACTTGCACACTCACTTGTGGTTTGGTGTCCGTGAGCTTCACGAGAGGTTTTGTCTCTTGGCTCACCACTGAGTTGTGTTTAGAGCAGCGTTTGCTGCATTCCATATATAGTAAATGAATAGGCACTAAGAAACAGCTATCGAGTTTGTCAACAGCAAGGGTACAGCTGATCGCAGTAAATATAGTTCTAATAGATGGGAATGGATGAAGGCCATTTGGCTGAGTTTGTAGGTGGAGAGGAAACGGAGTATGAGCTTGCAGCTTATTTGAAAAATTTAATAAGAAAGTGGGGTCGAGCAATAAGATGGTAGAAAGCTATTTCTTATCACATTCTTGCTAGGTGTTTCTTTACTCGGATACTGGATGGTTTATTCAACTTTGTCTTTCTTTTCTTTACTAATAGGTGACAACATTTTAGCAGTTCTTAAATATCTAGCTACATCTGATGTGTTGGTTTCTTCTTCTAAGTACCGGCATGGGAACATGGTCTTCTTTGATGTGCTCGGCCTGTTTGTCATTGCCTACCCCTCTCGTGTTGGCTCCATAATTAACTGCATGGTGGTAATGGCTGCTGTTCTGTACCTGGGCAAAAAGTTGTTGCAGCCCAAACATAACAGTGAGTATTTCCCCCTAAAACTACAATCCTGGCATGGGTGTAGAATTTGCCTGAAGTTTTTTTAGTCAGTTTGCTTATATCTTTCCAAGACATTAAAAATCCTAAGAAAAATAACATTTGGGAGGCCTGCCGGCCCAGCCTTCCCGCTCCCGCCCAGGCTCCCATTGGCTGTGCTCACTGTGAACACAGGCTGCCACGTAGAAGAGAGTGAAGATGGGCTGAGTCGGAGAAATGCCACTCAGCTGGTGGTTCTCCAGGACGTTCAGCCATTTTCCTTCAGTGCAAGTTCCCAGATCGCGGCAGGATTGGCGATGCCCGCTGCTCAGGGAATGCCGACCAGCCGTCCCGCCCGTGCCCGCCTGCTTTCAAGGAGAAGAGGGTTTTGGAGGTTCTTCCCCAACCACTGTTGCTGATGCCACTTAGAGATGTTCCTTATAACAGCATATTTTAAACCACACACGAGACTAGTGAGCCTCAAACACTTGCTTATTTACACCAGAAGAAAAATTCAGAATGCCATGCACACCTCGCCTGCTTTTACACTGACAGCTTAGCGATGACCACACCTAACAAGGGTGTGGCCCCAGCATATGCTAAAGGCTGACACTGCCACCCCAGCCTTTCCAATGTTATCCACAAAATGTAAACACCTCCGCAGGTCGCTGCCGGCCACTCCTACCTAAGACACAGGAGAAGTCCCGCTTGCAGGGATGGAAGGTTTGTGTGGAGCCTTGCTCCTCTGCACTCATATTTACGGCTCCACAGTGCTTTACCCTCATGTGACATTTTATGCCGCATAGTCTTTTATTGATCAATTAGTGTACACAAATTGAAATGTATATTTCCCCAATTTTTTTCTGGTGCCATAAGGTTCTAGGTATTAAAGAATGTCTTCTGGAGCTGGCCGGTGTGGCTCAGTGGATAGAGCATTTGCCTGCGGACCGAAGGGTCCCGGCTTGGATTCTGGTCAAGGGCATGCACCTCAGTTGCAGGCTCCTCCCCGGCCTGTGCCTGGTCGTGCAGAAGGCAACCAATCGATGTGTTTCTCTTACATCAATGTTTCTCTCTGTCTTTCCCTCTCCCTTCCATTCTCCCTAAAAATCAATGAAAAAAATATCCTCAGGTGAGAATTAACAAAAAAAGAATGTCTTCTAGATTGAGTTATGATTACAATTATTATTAGTACATAATTGACCAAAACATAATTATAAAACTGAAGTTTTTCAATGAAATTGCCTCCATTAATGAGCTTGATGGCTTCTTCCACCATCAGCCCACTTGCCTTCTGCTGAGCATTCCTATTGCTAGAATGTGACAAAGGCTTCTTCAAATATGCAAGTAACTCATGAAGCAACAGTCTCCTTTAAAAGCAGTGCATAAATCGATATTTTATGAGTGGAATTATATTGCTCATAATGAGCCAATCTATTATTTAAAGATTTTTAATTTTTTTTACAGTAAAGAGCCAGCTGCAGTCGAGGTGTCAGCCAGGGTCTCATCTGAAAGTGGGCTGGGGAGGAATGTGGTTCTAAGCTCAGGGGGTGGCAGGACTCAGCGCCTTGGACTGTTCGACTCAGCGCTGCAGTTTCCTGCTGGCTGTCAGCCGAAGGCTGCGGGAGTTCCCAGCTGGTTGCTGGCTGGAGGCCACTCCAAACTCCTTGCCACATGCTTCATCACAGCCACAGAAAGTCTGCGGCAAGAAAAACGTTGCCGTCTTATGTAATGCGAACAGGAATCGGTAGGTCGTCAGCTTCACAGGACTCTGTTGGTTAGAAGCAAGAGGGAAAGGCAAGGATGCTAAGGAGAAATATGTGGACTTGTTTTTGCTTCAGATCTTTTAAATCCATTGGGACTCTGTTCTGTTCACATGAAATGGGGCTGCTCACCCCACACATCTCTTCCCTTTCCATTTTATTGATATTGTACTGAAAGGGTTCGGTACCTGTTGTTGCATCTCATAGTCCCGGATTGCAATAAATGTGACTCTTTAATTCGACTTCTTGAGGCGTCCTTCTGTGATTCGCGGGGTACCTTACAACAATATGAATGCCCTCAACCCTCCTTTTTTCCCGCTAGCCTTTGGTTTAGAAGTAGAGAACTGTGGAGTATTAATATGTCATCTAGTCTTGCATCTCCCACAAAAGGTAACCGAATGCTTTCAGATGGTATTAGATTGTGTGAAGAACAGGCTGCAGGCAGGTCCGTTCGGAAAGTGGGCTGAGAGCATCACAGTGGGTCTTCTCAGAACATGTAACGAGCCGATGACTGTGAGACTCTCCAAAGGCGCGCAGTGGGCATGGTGTTGTTGTTGTTGCTAATCCGCACTGGAGGATATTTTTCTATGGCTTTTCAAAGAGAGTGGATGGGAGGGAGGGAGGGAGAGAGAGCAAAACATAGATATGAGAGAGACACATTGATTGGCTGCCTCCCGAGCGCGCCCCGATGGGGGCCGGGATCAAGCTCACAACCCAGTTATGTGCCCTTGGCCAGGAATCAAACCTGAGACCTTTCGGTGTGTGGGCCAATGCTCCAACCACTGAGGCACTGGCCAGGGTGAGAGTGGGCACTGTTAGCACAGCTCACTGAGTTGTCCACTTTTTTCACGTGACATGGTCTAGGGCCGTGGTCGGCAAACTGCAGCTCGCAAGCCACATGGCCCCTTGAGTGTGGCTCTTCCTAAGCCTTAGGAGCACCCTAATTGGGTTAATAACAATGTACCTACCTATATAATTTAAGTTTAAAAAATTTGGGTCTCAAAAGAAATTTCAATCATGGTACTGTTGATATTTGGCTCTGTTGACTAATGAGTTTGCCAACCACTGGTCTGCAGGACTTGACCTTAGCCAGGCTTCCGTAACCACGGCTGCCCCAGGGCTGCCCTCCTGGCCTTTCGAATGCTTCTCAGAGCACCTTGGCCTCCCTCAGCCAAGTCTCCATCCTGAGGGCAGTGCCCTTGGTCCTTACACTCACTGGGCTGTGCTTCTGCTCCACATGTTCACACATGAGCCCCTGGTGCAGGCTTCCCCGCTGAGCACCCTTGTTACACACATTTCTGGCACAAGCGAGTTTCTCCAAACCCACACTCTAGAAAAGTGTATGCACAGACTCTACGTTAGAGCCATACATTTAAATAGAATGTGTTCCCTGTAAGAGCTGCGTATGGAATTTAAAATTTTCTAGTAACTACATTAGAAAATTAAAAAGAAAAGGTAACAATTTTAATAATATAGTTTTACTAGAGGCCCAGTGCACAAATTCATGCACTGGTGGGGTCCAGCCAGCCCAGCCCCAATCAGCACGGTTCCGGGCCCAACCTGCAGGGAGGAGAAAGCAGGAGGTTGGCCAGCAGGCTCCACCCCCAATTGAGGTGGGGGGAGCCGGTTGGGGGCGGGGCCGGCCATGGGAAGGGGCTGTGGGTGGTGAGCTGGCCAGTCCCACCCCCCAAATGGGGTTGGGAGGATATCAGGGCTCAGCAGCTGGGGGAGGGGCTATGGGAGGTTGGCCGGACAGCCCCACCCCTGATTGGTGTGAAGAGGGCTATTGGGGGCAGAGCTGGCTGGGGGGAAGGGCTGTGAGACAATCGGGGTGGTGGGGGCCCATTGGGGGTGGAGCCGGCCATGGGGAGGGGCTGTGGATGGTGAGCCAGCTGGCCCCACCCCCAAATAGGGGGGCCAATTGGGGGACTGGTGGCCTGGGGGAGGGGCCAAGGGTGGTTGGCCAGCCGGGCTCCAGCACAGTGGGTGCGAGGACGGTGCTCTCGGAAGATCCTGAGGAAGGTCAGGTGGCAGCGGCCTCTGCAGGCGCCACTCACAGGACAGCAGGATTCCCACATGGGCTGTGCCTGGGCCATGCCTAAGACGCAGGCACTTAGAATTGTACACCTGAAACCTATATAATTTTATCAACTAGTGTCACCCCAATAAATTCAATAAAATTAATTAATTTAAAAATAGGATTAAAAAAAAAGAAAACAGGGTTGAATGAAGAGCTTGTTGACAGAGGCATGGGCAAGGTCCAAGACACAGCCTCAGCCTGTGAAAACCCCAGACGAGCATAGAGGAAGTTTTCACCCCCATAGCAGGGGCCAGACTGGCCTTCCCGATGGGGCCGTTTTGCCCTGAGAAGACTCTGAGGGTGTCCAGAGACGACTGTCATTTTGGGGGTGGAGGCCAGGGATGTGCAGGGCGCCCCCACCACAGAATGGTCCTGCCACACAGACAATGTGGAGGCTGAGCGGGCGGGAAAGAGAAGTCCAAGGCCAACCTTTGTGAAAGCCCAGCCCAGAGGGAGAGCCCCCTCCCCCTCCCCCGGGGCGGATCTGAGAGACAGGAGGGGTCCCCGCCACCAGAGCTGGGCGGGGTCCTCTTCGTCTGTGGATGAGAAGAATGAATTAAAAACGGAAAACTTTTCGGTGGGGCCAGAGCTGGTTTGGTGGCGGACCAGCTGCCTGCGCTGGGCCCATTGTTCCTGGGGCCACGCCATCAGGCAGGGCCAAGGAAATTCCAAACAGAAGTTCAGCTGCTTAAAGAGCACAGTCAGCCGAGTGTTCAGAGGTCTCATTGGCTTTGCTAAATGGCTATGAGCTGGGCTGTTTTGTCCAGAGCTGGAAGGGGCTGGAGAGGCTGTGCGAGTGGGAGGGCTTCTCCGCTGGAAAGGGTGGGAGGAAGTGGTGAGAGGTCCTTTCACGTGGGTGGTGAACATGCAAGACACACAGACAATGTATTACAGAATGGATGCTGAAACCTGTATAATTTAGTAACCTATGTCACTCCAATAAATTAAAAAAAATAAAACTAAATTTAAAAAAGAGTGGATAATTTCAGGCAAGCTCACCTTCCCTTTCGGGATGGCAGGGAGTCATCTGGCAGATGAGGAAATTCCAGGCGGACTACTTTAAAATTTCTTGGAGAGGCTGAGCTGGGCCCAGGTGAGGAATTAAGTCCTGGTGGGCTCAGCCAGGGGACAGGACCCCCTCTGCCCCCACTGACCCCCCTGGTCCTGTGCTGGGCGAGCTTCTCCAGGAACTCTTTCTGAAGTTACTCCACTGGGGTCCTTGGCTCAGGCCCTGTCCTAAGACCCCTTTCCTTACCTGACCTCACACAAGCCACGCCTCCCTGAGCGTGCCTGGCACCTGCACTGAGGCCACCACAGGCAGCAAGGAGAGCAGCCCTGGATGACCTGGGCTCTGTGAGGAAGGGCTCACCTGTCCAAATGTCACCTGGTGACTGGGAAACAGACGCATGGCGACATAAGACTGACTAACACTCTGGAGAGCAGGCGCCCATTGTACAGGGGCAGGATCACAGCCTGTTCATTCAGTCCTTGCTCCGGCTCCTCATTGGCTGAGGACTATTAGGACTGTTTCCTAATAGGTCGCCCAGGTCTTGCTGTCTCCCATTGGGGTGTTTTAAAAAATGTGCTGGGGCCTTTTCTAGTCGCCTCCCCCTCCCTTTGTCTAAGGCCGTGGTTGGCAAACTGCAGCTCGCGAGCCACATGCGGCTCTTTGGCCCCTTGAGTGTGGCTCTTCCACAAAATACCGACTTCTGCGCATGGGCCACGAAGTTTCCATCGCACTGTATGTGCGCGCCCGCACGTGGTATTTTGTGGAAGAGCCACACTCAAGGGGCCAAAGAGCCGCATGTGGCTCGCGAGCTGCAGTTTGCCAACCACTGGACTGGTCTAGGCCAGTGGTCAGCAAACTCATTAGTCAACAGAGCCAAATATCAACAGTACAACGATTGAAATTTCTTTTGAGACCCAAATTTTTTAAACTTAAACTATACAGGTAGGTACATTGTTATTAACTTAATTAGGGTGCTCCTAAGGCTTAGGAAGAGCCACACTCAAGGGGCCAAAGAGCCGCATGTGACTCATGAGCCGCCGTTTGCTGACCACGGGTCTAGGGGAATCTTCCTAGGACATGTGCTAACGGCCATGTGCCCAGCTCATACCTTCTTCCCCCCCCCCACGTCCTGTTTGCTCCGGGAAATTCAGCAGCCGCCTGGCCACATGCTGTTTCTTTTCTATGAAGATAAATCAGAGGCATGTTTCTTCCAGAACCTGATTAGCTCGATAGAGTGGAAGAGGAGGGAACGAAGGGAGCCAGACATTGAGAAGCTGGTCCACCAGGAAGCTACAGCTGCGCACACTCCCCAGGGAGCCGTGGTCACCCCTGCGCTGCTGGGGGAAGGATGGAGCAACGCAGGGATGTCCTCTGGAAGCCAAGGGACCAGGGGGAGGTGCTCCTACTCCGTCTGCACAGTAGGAACAAAGACTGCGTCCATAGTGGGTGGAGCCTACTATGGGAAAAGGATTGGATTGGATAAGGGATATAGAACCCCCCAGAAGACCTAGGATATGGATTGGTTAGGGGGAAGGACCCAATGCCAGCCCTCCCAAGACTGGGAAGTTGATTGGTCCTTCCCATAATATAATCCCAGCTTAACAATGAAGTTCTCTTTCATTCTCTTCTCTCTCTCCCTCTCATTCCCCTCTCCCCTCTCTCTCATTCTCCTCTCTCCCCCCCTCTCCCTCTCTCTCTCTCCCCCCTCTATCCCTCTCATTCCCCTCTCTCTCCCACTCTCTCTCATTCTCCTCTCTCTCTCCCTCTTCCTCTCTCTCTCTTTCTCTCCATAATGTCCATGTGGCCTTACTTGGCCAGCGGCAGATGCGTGGACTCCAACTACGGGCCTGGACACAGTGCCGCCACAGTGCAGCAGGGAGCACAGACTAAGCCAGCGGGGCCCAGCGGGACTGATACGGATGGACTGATGGCACAGAAGTTTTGGACACTGGCACCATTTCTTGGCCTAAGGAAGACAAGGCTGGACTTCTTTCAGGGCAGGATGGAGCTGAACCTGGGGCAGTCCTTTGTCCAGCTTCAATAAACCGTACAACTTCCCCTATGTGCGTCTCCGAAATGTTTTTCTCAGGGCCCAGTGAACGGGCCTCATTTCCACTAGCAACATCTCTGGCTCAGCTGGGTCCAGCTGAGCCTGGGCCACTGGGCAAGTGCCCTCTGAACTCTGAGCCCTTGGGGCACAGGGCCTGGAGGGTGTCAGCCTCAGGCAGAGCCGATCAACACAGAAGCACTGATGTTAGGGACATAATCAAATTAGTGGGTGGAGCTAGCAGATCCATCCAACAGTAAGAAACAGGACTCTGTCCTGGTTTGCACCCTGAGAAACTTGGAATCTCTGAGCAGATTCCAAACAAAACCCAATGGCATCCTGGGAAGTCACTGATCCTGCAGTCAGCCCGTGGCTGCAGGGGAAAAGCAAAGGTCCAGAAACAGAATAATGTATGAAATGCAGGGCACGCCAGTGCTGAGGCCCTGGTCGCCGAGGACGTGAGCAGAGAGTGCTGGGCTGAGGCCTGAGGCAGGTCCTGACCAGCAGCCCGTCTCTCAGTCCCCCCGAGAGGACCCACGCAGCTCTTCCACAAAATACCGCCTTCTGCGCATGGGCCACGAAGTTTCAATCGCACTGTATGTGCGCGCCCGCACGTGGTATTTTGTGGAAGAGCCACACTCAAGGGGCCAAAGAGCCGCATGTGGCTCTCCAGCCGCAGTTTGCCGACCACTGCTTTAGACAAGTCCCTCCTTCTCACGTCCTTAACTTAAACTAGGGAAGTAATAAAGCCACCGGCTTCATAAAGTGGTTATGAGGGTTAGAGCAAATGAGTTAATGTGCAGAGTACCCAGTATGTCAAGCACCTAATTAATTCTTAATAAGTGCTTCCTGCTGTCACCACCAGCTCCATCACCGTCACCATCGGCCCTCAAGCACTTCACAGACAGCGAGGTGTGGGGCTCAGAGGCAAGTGGGGGAACGAGTCGTTCTACAGCATCATGTTTATGGGTGTGTCGTAACAGCATTTAAACTAAATTTCCTCAATTGTTTCCTGGAGATATGTGCCTAGAAATCAGAGTTCTGGGTTAAAGAGTCTACGATTTCTTTCCAAAGCTTTCGCTCTGCCCTCACAAATTGTTCTACAGAAAGATTCGCACCCATGTTCACTCGTGTTCACTCCCACGCTAGCCAAGGCTGGATGTTACTTTATTACCAGAGATTTTCCATTTTCATATCCAAAAAAAGGAACCATTTTTTAAAATGACATTACTTCTAACATTTTCAATAGTTTTATTTTAAACTACAAAGGAGAAATAGCATAACCAAGTAAAAGCAAATTAAAGTAAACATCAAGAAAACATGATTCATGTTAATTCTAGAACTCCCAATGCATTACCACTATTTTTATGTAGATAAACATTTCAAACTCAAAGCTAAGCTCAAGGCTTTTAAGTCTGAAACATGTTTTCTTGACTCGAGGATATAATTCACCCCTTCCAGAGCTCGGCGCTGAGGCTCTCGGCTTTCGGAGCAGCCCCTGCCCCTTTCCTTCTCCGTCTTCCTTCTGAAAGCCTCTCCGTGCTTGGCTCTTAATCACTGAGTGAATCTTAGGAAAAGGCAGACACTGTTCACACATAGAAAGTGGTTCTGAAAGCACCTCCGCCTTAGGAAAGGTCGTGGGTGGCTGGGGTTTGAAGTATAATGATTGAACGCCTGAGCAGAAAGCAAGGTAACTCCCAGAACCAAGAAACTCCAAATAACCAGAGGTGGATATTTGAACGTATGTGTTCACAACCTTTAAATAAGAAACCTTTGTAATATATTTTAATGCCTACTCTCCCCTCTTGTAATTTAATTGGTTCAAACCTAAAGCACAGATTACTCCTTGAGAATTCTCATTCCCAAGCTGTCAAGAAGCTTGTAAAGTATCTTGCCTTGACAGTTTAAAAATATAATTTCACATCACACAGCACTTTCTCAGCCCCGACTCCAGCAGTGACTGAGACATCCTTTCTTCTCGGGCATTTAAAGTCTCTATGAAACAGACATCACATGCCCAGGTGAGGAAGATGCTAAATAAATCTTAGATACAGCGTGTGCGTCAGAGCAGCAGAGACGAGGAGACTGTACTGAAAACATCTTGAGGTCAAGAGTAGGGTTGGGAGGTCCTCTAGGTCAGGGCTTCAGCCTGTGCCTGGCCCAGGGCCTGGTGCCCAGAGAGGGCGGGGAGCCGTCACACCCGCCCGCGCTGTTGTGGGGTGTTTGTGCCTTGACAGCAGGGCTGAGCAGTGACGGAGACACTGCACCTCCTGCACCTGGAGCGGCGCCATCGGGCCGGGAAGCACGCAGAGCTGCTCTCGGTCTGGCCTCCTCCTGCTGAAGATTTGAAGACGAGCGGAGAAGCTGGACAGCTTTACGTGCTTGGTGTGTCTGTCAAGCATGTACACATCGACTTGTCCATCCCAAAGGCATCAGAATGTGGGTGATGGTCAAGTGCTCTGAGAAGATGGAAATCAGGGAAGTGACCAGGCCTCCAGGCCTTTCCTCCTTGGGGTCACTGTGGGACTGGCCAAAGCACTGGGAAGCCTCCTGGGTCGGGGGTGCTGTGGTCTGCGGCCCAGTGCAGGGGCCTTGAGAAGCCCCCACACTGAGTTGTGGCCAGAACAGGGTGACGGACGTGGGTCCGGCAGACCACCTGGTCACCACTGAGCTGGCCCGGGAGAGCTCCAGGCCCTGGCAGGACAACCCCACAGGAAGCCAGGAGGCAGGAGGCCCTCCAAAGAGTCAGTTCTCCTGCAGCCAACGGACACGTGTTCTCAGCATGAAAACCACCAGCATATTCTGGCCACGATGGGATGGACGACATTGGGCTCAAACTGATAAAGAGAAAAGCTGAGTAAACACTCCAGCCTGCTCTGTGCAGGCCTTTGACAACAAGCAGCCTGTGGTCCGGGAGAGAAGAGACGCACACACCAGGCTCACGGCACCCTCGCTTTCTCCAGAGAGCATCTTCCAAACGCCAGCTCTGCAGGGAGGCTCTCTGGTCAGAGGGACTAAGGCCAAAACTCAGGGACTAAGGAGCCGTGGGTGGGTGGGTTGCTACACAGCTGAGAGCTGCAGGCAGGTAAGTCACAAAGTCTGTGTGCAGGCCCCATGTCCCCTTGGTTTACTCTGAGCCTCAGACACACAGGGTCCTCTGAGGAACCAGCCACGGGAGGCACGCGGAGTAGAGGTCAGAGGTCAGAGAACGCTAGGGATGTGTGCCCAGTCAAACGGGAGAGACTTTGGTGAACACCCAGGCATTCAGTTGGGACCCCAGACGGCAGGAAGCACCCCTAGGTTTGATCACTGGGTCGTAGGTACCAGTGATCTTTCATCACCAACTGTCAGTTTTTATTTTAGACATGGAGTAAACTTCATGTCATTGAATTTTCTATGGCAAATGATCACTTTTCTCCTTCAGTGGGATTTTCTTTATGTTTAAAAATTGGATCGTAGTTATTTTGTTCAGTTACCATGGTTTCGGCTGATATGAGAATGTGAACAATCATGTTTGTCTGTAAGTGTGTAGGTACCACATATACACCTGAATGCAGCAATTCTAGGTAAATCGCAGGGACTTGAACTGGGCTGAGTTTAGAACCAGAGTCGGAATAAACAGCACTGTTTCCATAGAGTGACTTTGAGCTGAAATCATCAGGTTGGCATACGGTCACATTTAGCTGCACAGTCTTCAGAATGAGAGAGACGGGTTCACATCTCAACTTCGTCGTGAACGTTGCTGCGTGATTCCAGGCAGGTTACTCAGCTCTCAGCCTGTTTCTTCATACAAAATGTAAGGGGAGAGACATTTTTAAACGTCTGTAAAGCACAGTGTAAATGCTCAACACATGGCTTCTATAACTATGGCTAAAATTATACTTGAAACCATGGATATGTAATCTAATTAATTAGTGCAAGTCGAAATTGAAACTTTATATCTAGTTATTTGTTCGTTTATTCGTTTATTTATTTTGACCTCTGACCTCTACTCCACGTGCCTCCCATAAGTTTTGTTTATCTTTATTGTTGAACGTATGGCATGGGTTCCCTCCCCCAACCCTTAACCTCCTCCAGCCCGCCCCACCCCCATCCGTTATTTAAAAACAAGTCCCCGGAGGCAGGCTGCCTGAGCTGGCAGAGCCCAGAATAGCAACGATGGTCTAAAAGCTCACCTGCTTCTCCTGTTTCCATTCCAAGCCTTCCCAGCTCATTCAAAAATATCTCCCTTTTTCAACACATGGCCACTTTTTTTAAAAATCCTCACCAGAGGACATTTTTTAAATTGATTTTGAGAGAGAGAGAAACGTTGATGTGCAAGAGAAACACCTTCAGTTCACCCCGCCGCCTTTTTGGTATACAAGACGATGCTCCAACCAACTGAACCACCCGGCCAGGGCCCTACATTGCCGCTTTTCACACATTGATCACTTTATCTGTAAACGATTGTCTTTCCCCAGAAGTCAGCTTCAGGTGTGGCCAGGCCTGGGGGAGACTTTTCTGGCAGTCTCCTGCGTGGGCTTTGGTGTCTGTCAGGAATGTCTGAGATGGACAAAGGGAGGAGAGCATAACTGAAGCGGGCGCTGCTCATGTCAGGACAAAGGACAGGAGTCCCCCCCCCCCCCCCCGCC
>NW_005356585.1:39821-41903 GCF_000412655.1 Myotis brandtii
AAGGGCCGGGGCCCCCCCCCCCCCCCAGCGCAGAGAACCGGGGCGGGGGGGAGGACGGACACCCCTGGACTGCCCTCTCCCGGAGAATTACCCGCTAGGGCACTGTGCACAGTGCTCCCAACCCCGCAGAGTGGTTTTCTTACAAAAGGACAGATTTCTAAGACAAATAAAACAGCCTCAACCCAAGCTGTAATTTGCAACTATCAAACTTATTTATTCAAGATATAGTATTTTGCATGATTTTGTTCCTCTTATCAAAGCCTTTTCTTTATATTATGATTGTGCACTACAAGGGGCTACCTTTCATCCTAGGGTTATCATGCAGAAGATATGATACATTTGAAAGTCTTTAATCATTTATCGTAGAGCACTAATTTTTATATTTACAAACACATTCACCCTTTTTTCAGAAAGAGGTCAATCTCGTTTTTTGTTCAGTTCATTTTCATATTTGGAAGTCTTTCTTTATTTGAAGCACGTGAAAAGAGTGTTTACACAAGTCTTGCTTGTACCTTTCACACGCAGCAGCACTGGGCCCAGAACAGGGTGGGTTTGTTCTGGTTCCGCACAGAAGCAAAACAGCAGATTCCATTCACTGTGACCCCAGGGCGGGTCATGTTTTGAGTGATCACATCATGATTTGAACTCTTCTTACGCTCCTCGGAAGAGGTGTTCACACCTTCTCAGCATCTATGTCTGAAAATCAGACAGCCTGAGAGTTTGTATAATAGTCTCTCTTGCCTGCAAACAAGATGATTCTCACAGTATCTCCAACAGGCAGCTGTAGCACCATTGAAAACTAAAAACTGCTCTTTGTGGCCAGTATTTACATCAGAAATGCCAGCAAAAACAAGAAAAAGGAATACAACCATCACATGACGTCAGGCCTCTGTGCCCGCCCCTGGCCCGGAAGCTGATGCTCCTTCTCACTCTCCCTTCCTTTCATACTGTTTGCCCGGCCCCTCCCGCGGGCCTGATCATTTTTCTATGAAACCTGAGGATTCGGGAAGAGCAGTGACATTGACCGGGCTGGACTGCAAACGAAGAGGGCAAGGCCGGTGTTGGCCTCGGGGGCGTTTATCACTTCAGCCCCCACCCCCCACCCCCAGGGCCCGGCTCCCAGGAGCAGCCGCCCTCCGTCCTCAGTGTCAGGGCTGCCAGTGGCCACTGATGGCAGCAGCTAGGCCCTCATGCTTCCCACACTGAATGGGCACTTTGAAGAAGCCCTGTGCGTGCCCAGCACCGAACCGAATGCTCCTCTGTCCCCAGCGGTGGACCTAGAGGACAGCGGCCCTCCCTTCCCCAGGAGTCCCAGCCAGGCCAGAGCCCTGAGACCTGGGAACATCGCCCCAGTGATGCTCGTGCCTGACATGCGGGCCAACCCTACACTGCGGGCTGAAGCACAGGAGGCCTCAGAGCTGCGCCCATGTCAGCTGGGACCTCAGGGTCCAGCACGGCAGAGGCTGGTGGTGATGCCCAACTGTTAGGAGCCAGTGCCCCAGCTGCCACAGCCACACAGGGAAAATGGCGAATCCCTGACATGAGGGACAGGAGGAAGGGGGAGCCCAGGGCTGGAGGAACCGAACCGGGGCCCAGGGCAGGGAGAAGGGGGCGACCTGGGCAGGGAGAAGCGGGCGCCCAGGGCAGGGGGAAGGGGGCGCCCAGGGCAGGGAGAAGGGGGTGCCCAGGGCAGGGGAAAGAGGCGCCCAGGGCAGGGAGAAGGGGGCGCCCAGGGCAGGGAGAAGGGGGTGCCCAGAGCAGGGGGAAGGGGGCACCCAGGGCAGGGAGAAGGGGGTGCCCAGAGCAGGGAGAAGGGGGCGCCCAGGGCAGGGAGAAGGGGGTGCCCAGGGCAGGGGAAAGAGGCGCCCAGGGCAGGGGGAAGGGGGCGCCCAGGGCAGGGAGAAGGGGGTGCCCAGAGCAGGGGGAAGGGGGCACCCAGGGCAGGGAGAAGGGGGCACCCAGGGCAGGGGAAAGCGGCGCCCAGGGCAGGGAGAAGGGGGCACCCAGGGCAGGGAGAAGGGGGCACCCAGGGCAGGGGAAAGCGGCGCCCAGGGCAGGGAGAAGGGGGCACCCAGGGCAGGG
>NW_005356585.1:44605-48175 GCF_000412655.1 Myotis brandtii
GAGCCCAGGGCAGGGGGAAGGGGCGCCCAGGGTAGGGGGATGTGTTCCCAGGCCACCAGGAGGGGAGAGGAAGGGTTAGCTGGGGTGGACTTACTGTTTGGTCAGAAGGGTAATCAGTTTAGTGAGAAGGTAATTTAAACTTTAGAACATTTTGATCCACGTTTGTTTTTACAATTTAATTTTAAAAAAAAAAGAAAGTAGAAGTTACAAAAATATGCTGGTGATAAAGATTTATATTTGTGTGGAGGAAACACATGTCCAGGGATCATGTATTACAGATGGATCGGTTAGTTGTCTGAGTCTAAGCCCAGGACTGCCGCGCCCCGCATAGCACTTACATAAATGATCGCGTGTGGCCAGAACAGCGTGGAAAGATGGAACACAGTCCGTGAGGGTTGATTTTGTAACCCTGAATACACGGGCAGAAAATAAAATAAATGTGGTCAATGAAGGTCAGGTTGGTTTTCTTGGAGAAGTTTTTGTAGCCCTGCCATTGTTATGCGTTATAATATTTTCAAGGGCAGTCCTCACCTGATCTTACTCATAGCCAGTCATGAACGCGTGCAGGCCAAATCCCGCGTGGGCACCTGGGACCTTCGTCCAGCTGTGTGAGCAGAAGTGAGTTGATAGTTTGCAAGACTCAGACTTCCCACAGCTTCCAGGTAATGGTGCGCTAGGCCTCTCCACAGAATGGAAACAGAGGTCTCGGACTCAGGCCGGCGTCTGGGGCCTGTCCTCTGACCTGCCCCCAGGAGAACTGGACCGTCTCCAAGCACATCCTGCTGCACTGCTTGTCTGAGCTGCATTTGGTGTCTCTGGCCGTAACTTCAAACCCACGGCAGAGAGCGCTGCCTGGCCTCACTGTGCGGGGAGGTAACCATGAGTTCACAGAAGAGCCACATCCAGGTTAGCTGTTTCCCAGCTTTGCTGCAACACTTTCTCCTCATTGTTAGTGACCCTAACATGCATTAAAAATTAATATCCTTCAGAGTAAGCTAGAGCTAGAAAATTAATCACTTTTTACTTCACATTTCATTGCCAAACCCAATCCTCTGTTGGCAAATTAACATATAATTGGAATTTCCCAAATCTGGTTTTCATAGCAGAAATGAGTCTCAGCTAACAAGTAAGTGCTAATTCTTCTTACCAAAGGAAAAGGGCACAATGGCAGCATTGGTAAACTGACCATTGGCTCAGTGGATAGAGCGTTGGCCTGTGGACTGAAAGGTCCCAGGTTCGATTCCGGTCAAGGGCATGTACCTTGGTTGCGGGCACATCCCCAGTAGGAGGTGTGAAGGAGGCAGCTGATTGATGTTTCTCTCTCATCGATGTTTTTAACTCTCTATCTCTCTCCCTTCCTTTCTGTGAAAAATCAATAAAATATTTTTTTTAAAAAAAATAAAGAAAGCTCTTCCATGGTTCTTCTCTGTTGTAAACATTAGCTGGCTTTGCTGTTTTTGTTTAAAAAAAAAAAAAAAGCAAATGTAGAGAATGTACCCAGCCACCCACTCTAGCTTCCCTCAGAGTTGCTATCTAGAAAATCCCTAAATATGCAAGACATAAATACCCTGGACTCTCATCACGAGTTACTGTATTTCTCCGTGTATAAGACAATATTTTTTTTCTAAAATCTTTCGACTGAAAAACCAGGGGCATCTTATACATGGAAGTCAGCTGAGGAGGGAGCTATGTGGGTACGGAGCTGCCCATACCTTGTCAAACAGGCTTCCTCCAATTATGAGCCTTATTGTTACTGACGTCAACTGATGCCATAATTGGAGGTGGAGGGTGCACAGATGCAACAGAGACCAAGCGTTCTGAGCCCATAAAGATGTCAGAAATAAAAAGATAAATACTGTAAGCGATTATCTTACTCTGCAAAATTCAAACTGAATATAATCAGCTATGCAAAAAAGCATGGAAATAGGGCTGCAGAGAGACAATTTGGACCTCCTCCCACTGAGTTTATGATCAGACAGTGGAGAAAACAGGAAGAACAACTCCTTATGATGCCCAAAAAGAAGAAGGCCTTAAGAGGAAAACCAGCAAAATGGCAAACTTGGAGCAGAGGCTTAAGACTTGGATTATGGAGCAGCGCCAGAGTGGCTTGTGTGTCTCATCACGCTTATTCAATGTCAGGCAAGGATGTTTGCAAGCGAAATGGATGTTGTTGATTTTACAGGAAAGGCAAAATGGTGCTTCAAATTCATGAGGAGAGAAGGATTGGCCATGAGAACACGAACCAAGTTAGCTCAGAAAATGCCACCAGTTTATGAGGAGGATCTCACATATATAGATAGTGACTCAGAAGACAGCAGTGACACAATAGAAGTTGGAGAAAGTGATGTGCCTGGAACTAACAGTGATGAAGAAGAGAGCAGTGATGCAACAGAGGCTGCATAAAGTGATAAGCTGCATAATATAGTACTGGTATGTGAACAACTGCGGTAATTACTAAATAAAATGTGTTCTGTTTTATGTTTAAAATATTGATTTCTTAACTTGGGGTTGGGAAAATGGGGGTCGTCTTATACATGGGGGCATCTTATACACGTAAAAATAAGATAATCTGTTTTCTAGAGCAAACACATGACATGAGAAGATATTGAATCTCTTGGGGGAAATGGGGTCTTATCTCAGGTTCGTGGGTAAAGCAGGCTGACCCGCCGTGGAAGCCTCATTTGTGTGGGCCAATGACTCTCTCATGTGACAGGAACAGAGAACAGCCAAGGATTTGGGCTTCAGCAGACAGCCTCTCGGGATCTTTGGGTTGGCTGCCCAGAAGTTTTCCATTTCTATTCTCTGAGAAGTTGACTGAATTATAGGATTCTGTGCAACTTTCCAATTTATCTCTGTCTGACAGCCAGGAAGTCCATGATTCCTGGAATTTGTTGAACAAAATGCTCCAAAGTCATCTAATGTCTATTTGTCTACTTTAAGTCAAGTTCAAAATTGACCCTTCTCTGGGGAAAAAAGAGCAGGTCCCTGCTATTGCTCTGTTGTACTGAACATACTTGACGAAGCATGTGGTGACCACACTACAGAGGCTCAGGCTAGCTGCTAGCACAAACCCCAAATAACCCTTTTGCTCGTCTGCGTCACCAGCACTAAAATAGTCTGAATTGGTCCCTGAAAGCTGATATGTGCTTTGAGTGAAATGGCTGGAATCCCACCCAAGATCTGAGTGGAAATCAATCGTTTCCCCATCTGTAACCTGGTGATAAGAATGCTACCTGCCTCTTGGGGTCATCATGAGGATGGATGGCATGATACAGGCTCTGTGCCAAATCTTGGACAAGCTAATTGAATTTAAACAGAGAAAAGGCAGCTACATATATCAGAAATTATCTTTTAAACTAGAGGCCCGGTGCACGAAATTCGTGCACAGGGGTGGGGGAGGTTCCCTCAGCCTGACCTCCACCCTCTCCAACTGGCAGTTGGACATCCCTCTCACAATCCAGGACCTCTGGCTCCTAACTGCTCACCTGCCTGCCTGCCCTAACCACTCTGCCTGCCTGCCTGATCCCCCTAACTGCCCTGTCCTGCCTGCCTGATCCCCCTAACTGCCCT
>NW_005356585.1:48762-49154 GCF_000412655.1 Myotis brandtii
ACATCCTCTTTCCTTCTTTAACTCTGCTCTCTACTGACTCCTTTATAAAGTTCTTCCCTCTCTCCTTCCCTTCTTAAAGCTTCCATTGGGGGGCGGGGGAGGCGTTAACCTCCAGCCCAGGGCTCAGCCCCGGCCAGGTGTTTGCCGCCCCCCTTTCCCCAGCCTCCCCGCTGCTGTCCTGCTCCCATTCCCTGCTCGGGATGCCCGGCCCAACGAGGGTGGCCGAGGCCCGCGCAGCCCGGGTGCTGCTGCTGCAAAGCAGGAGCGCCTCTGCCCAGAAGGCCTGGGATTGTCCTCCGCTCCGTCCCGGACCCATGGGCACCTCCCAGCCAACGGCCGACACTGCCCTCCTCCCAGGTCTGGGCAGGGCTCCCCCCTCCTCCCTGCCTGCA
>NW_005356585.1:49256-65611 GCF_000412655.1 Myotis brandtii
TGCCACCCCCTTCCGCATGCAGTTTCCTTCCCCTCCTAGTGTATCCTATCCTACCCCGGGCCTTGCAGCTGCCTGAGCAGAAGGCAGGGACGCAGCCTGTTGGTCCAGTCGTGACCTGTGACGCTGTAACAGACAAATTTGCATATTCCTCTATTATTAGATTAGATAAGTGGACCATCTTGGGGGGGGAAAAAGTTGGTCAATTGGTGTTTTCACTTAAATGGAAATTTAACAAACTTCAGTGAAACTAATAACTATGAGTGGATTTTTCAGAGATCTCCATGGTTATAGAATATCTAGGTATTCCTTAAGAATTGTTTCTGATTTATTCTTCTTCCTAAAATGTCCTGACATTGATTTTTTTAATGTTGAAATAACTAGAGACTCATAACAAGCTGCAAATATAGTAATGAGAGGCCCTGTGTACTATAGTTAAATATCAAAACCAGAAAAAAGGACCTCAGTACGTGTGTAACTCCCAGCCACATCCTCACATGCACAGGGAAACTCCTGTGACGCCACCCCATACGGGATGTCACAAGCGCTCTCCTCACAGGGAGTGGCTGCCTGTGGCAGGGCCGCTGGGTCATTGTCTAAGGCCACGAGGACTGTAAAGTGTGACATCAGAAGCCTGCAGTCAGCTGTGAGCAAGTGTCTGCCACTTTCTACTAATTTTCTCACTTAAAGTGGTTGGCTGCCCCTGGCCGGTGGTGCTCAGTTGGTTGAGCGTCATCCCATGCACTGAAGGGTCACCAGTTCCTGGTCAAGGCACTTACCCAGTTTGCTGGTTTGGTCTCTGGTCGGGGCACATGCGGGAGACAGCTTATCAATGTTTCTCTCTCACATTGATGTCTCTCTCTCCCTCTCCCTTCCTCTCTCTCTAAAATCTATAAAAACATATTGAACTTATATGCACTTATGCATAACCCATGGACACACAATAGTGTGATGAATGCCTGGGGGGGGGGGCGTGCAGGGTGGAGGGAATCAATGTGAAAACAAGGAGACGTTTGAAATACTTTCAACAATAAAGATAAATTTTAAAAACATTTTAAGTGTTAAAATGGTTGGTTGTGATGCATATTAAATGGCCTCACATGAAAGTCCTTCATGAAGCAGAACAGCATCAGGATGCCAAGCACTGCGGTTGGCTGGTGACCAGAGGCAGGAATAGAGCCCAGAATCCCTGAGCCTCGGAGAACCTCATTCCTGTCCCAAAGGAAGGGAGCCCAGGACAGCGGCAGGACACAGGCTTGTGGGTTTCTAATAAAATGATGCAGACAATAATCATTATTTTTAATTTGTTTTTATTGATTTTTCAGAGAGAGAAATGGAGAGGGAGAGAGAGATAGAAACATCGATGACAGAAACATCTATTGGCTGCCTCCTGCCCCCACTGGGGATGGAGCCTGCAACCCGGGCCTGGAATTGAACTGGCAACCTCTTGGTGCATGGGTCAGCGCTCACCCACAGAGCCACAGGCCAGGCACAGACAGTCTTTATCAAACAGAAGAATTTTTTAAAATATATTTTATGGATTTTTTCCAGAGAGGAGGGGAGAGGGATAGAGAGTTAGAAACATCGATGAGAGAAACATTGATCAGCTGCCTCTTGTACGCCCCCTACTGGGGATGCCCACGACCAAGGTACATGCCCTTGACCGGAATCGAACCTGGGACCCTTGAGTCCGCAGGCCGACGCTCTATCCGCTGAGCCAAACTGGTCAGGGCAAACAGAAGAATTCTTTAAAATACTGTCAGTTCAATATTTTTTAAATACTAATGTGTAACAGATGTGGCAGTGTTTTATAAAAATATAAAGCTTGCAAAAATGTACAGTGGCACAATATGCTTAATAATTATTTGGAGAAGTTAAAGGCGGGGAGAAAACCTGAACGAAGCCATATCTGCCCACAGCTGTGCTCTGGGCCCATCTGAAATGAGCCGTGGGTCCCTGAAAGTGGCCACACTGTCACATGAAGGCAGGGGCCCAGGGACTGGTGTGGCTAATTGTCAACATTTGTGAGACTTGATAAAGACACTCTTTCCGCTACTCACTTGCTTCGGAATGTGCCGTCCCCCGCCTGGGTGGGTCTCCCAGGGCAGCTCGGAATGTGCACGTTCAGGCTCAAGAACCAGAAGGAGCCTCTCTGCTCCTTGTTTACACTAGAACAAAGCCGCGGTCCCTGTCACCCGGCACCTGCGGAGACCGAGTGCAGCTCTGTCCCTACACTCATGGCTCGTCACAAAAGCAGCCGAGCCAACAATTCTAAGGCCAGAGCAAAACAGAGATGGGCCAAGATGCCTTCAAGCCAAAGCTCTGGTTTCTGAAGAAATAGATTTATTTCACTAAAATTAGAATCTTTTCAAACTAGATTATAATCTGTAAGGCATTTGCTGTTGCAGCCTGAGAAGCAGGGCTCAGCGAGAGGTGGTCAGCTCTTCTCAAAAACTTACCGAAGTTTTGTTGGGTCATTGGATTTGGACAGACTTTCCACCCATAATACACTCCTAAAAAGAAAGCTCAGAAAGGTCTCAAGCACTTTCTTTTTTAAAACATTTAATTAATTAATTTAATTTATGTATTCTAATTTATTTTTTTATTAAATGTATTGGGGTGACATTGGTTAATAAAATTATATAAGTTTCAGGGGTACAGTTCTACATACATCACCTGTACATTGTATTGTGTGTTCACCACCCCAAGTCAAGTTTCCTTCTTCCATCACCATTTATCCACCCTTTTCTCTCTCCTACCTCCCCCAACCTCCCTTGCCCTCTGGTAATCACCATACTGTTGTCTGTGTCTTTGAGTTTTTTTCTTTGCTTAATCCCTTTACCCTTTTCACCCAGCCTCCCTACCCCTTCCCCCCCTGACAGCTGTCAGTGTTCTCGGTATCAATGAGTGTGTTTCTATTTTGTTTGTTTATTTTGTTCATTTGATAGCCCATATAAATGAAATCATATTGTATTTTTTTTTCTCTGACTGGCTTATTTCACTTAGCATAATATTTTCTAGGTCCCTCCATGCTTTCTCAAAAGGTAAGATTTCCTCCTTTTTCACAGCTGCATAGTATTCCATGGTGTAAATGTGCCACAGCTTTTATCCACTCGCCTACAGATGGGTACTGGGGCTGTTTCCCCATCTTAGTTGTTGTAAATAACACTGCAATGAACATAAAGGTGCACACATCCTTTCTGGGTGTTTCGGGTTTCTTCCGCTGTATCCCCAGGAGTGGGGTCCCTGGGTCATAAGGCAGAGCCATCTTTAATTTTGTGAGGGAACTCCATGCTGCTCTCCACGGGGCACTCCCTCCCGCAGGGCATGAGGCTCCCTTCTCTCCACATCCTCGCCACCACTTGTCATTTGTTGATTTGCTGATGGCAGCCATCCTGGCAGGTGTGAGGTAATACCTCATTGTGGTTTTAATTTGCATTTCTCTGCTGATCAGTGACTTTGAGCATCTTTTCATGTCTATTGGCATCTGTATGGCCAATAGAAAGAGAGAGATAATGGGAGAGGGAGAAAGAGAGAAAAACAACGCAGGCACGTGCCCTGACCAGGAATCGAACTGGCAACCTTTCGGTACATGGGGCGATGCCCAACCCACTGAGCCACATCAGCCAGGGCTTTGCCCATTTTTAAATTGGATTTTTTGTCTTCCTGGTGTTGAGTTTTATAAGTTCTTTGTAAATTTTGGATATTAACCCCCATCATTGGCAAACATGTCCTCCCATTCAATAGGTTGTCTTTTCATTTTGTTGATGGTTTCCTTTGCTGTGCAAAAAAATTTTGTTTGATGTAGTCCCACTTATTTTGTTTGTTTGTTTGTTTCCCTTGCCTGAGGAAATGTATCAGAAGAAAATATTGCTAAGAGAAATGTCTGGGATATTACTGCCTATGTTTTCTTCTAGGATTTTTATAGTTTTGAGTCTAACATTTAACTCTTTAATCCATTTTTATTATTATTTTTTGTTATCCTCACCAGAGGATATTTTTTCCATTGCTTTTCAGAGACAATGGAAGGGAGGGAGGGGGAAGGGAGGGAGAAAGGCAGAGCTACAGAAAGAAACATGGATGTGAGAGACACATGGACTGGCTGCCTCCCGCACATGCCTGAAACCAGGGCGGAGCAAACTGGCAATCCAGGTATGTGCCCTTGAGGGGGAGTCAAACCTGAGACTCTTAGGTGCACAGGCTGACACTCTAACCACTGAGCACATCGGCTTCACCTCATCTACATCCAGCAGATTCCAGGAGTCAGGGACGTGGCGGACACTCAGCGGTTTGCTTGTTTGCTATTTTGTCTGAGTTGACGTTCATCTATTTTTGGAACACAGGACAAATTTTGGAAGCATTCTGGCTGTTCAGACAAATCCCATTCAATGGGCCAAATTCAGAGGCTGGTGTGGGGACTGAGGAGGCGGCGGTCCATCTGAGCCTCAGCCCAGGGACCTTCTCCAAGGAGCCCAGTAAACATCCCTCGGTGGTGGCCAGACTGTCCTGCCACAGCCCCGAGCTCAGTTCTCAAAACTCAGCCCCCGTAGGGTCAGGGGCCTGCTGCCCTTGGAAATGTGCTGAGCAGCCGCTCCTGGGGTTCGGTTGTTCCCGTGCCACAGGCCGCGTGCCCTGGGCCTGCAACAGCCTTCCAGGGAGGTTTCAAATCCTGGGCGTGTCTCCCCTTGGAGGGAAGCTGCCACGGGCCACAAGGGCATCAAGCTGACACCGCCAGCCTGAAGCACCATCTTATATAAAAACTGCTGTTGACATTTTAACCCTGCATTCTGGCTTCTGTACATGCTTGCTGGCTTAAATAATAAGGAAAATAAGATTACTCCCATTCCAGAGAGGCCATTAAACCTTCCCCGATGAAGTTATCAGTGCTGGCACCAGGCCAAGCCTTTGGTTGAGGTCTCAAAGCCCCAGCACATAGGGCTCTTTAAGAACTTGCAAAGGGGACCAGAAAACCCCATATTTGGGAGACAAAGAAGGTAAAATGGTATAAATACAGGAAACTTCCTGTGTGACTTCGCCCAGAATTCTAGAGACATTTTCCTCTGGGCCCTCGCGGAATAATACATGTAACTCCATCTCTCTAAGCGTTGCTTGGTTCTTCTCCAGTTTTCTGTAACAAGCCAATGGAGACAGTCCCTAGCGCGGTCCATGCCGTGCCCCCACCTCACCCCCACTGCAGGAAAGGCCGCATCAGTGAAGCTGGCTCACCCCCCCCACCTCCACCAGCGCACAGAGCCAGGCCTCCGCCCAGGACTCAGGAGGGACAGGACTTGGTTTCTGGACACGCTGCCCTCTGTCTGGGAGGGACACAGGTCGTCAGCGCCAGCAGCAGACAGGACAGAGGCCATCTGTGCTGGGCTGTTGCTCCTGGTCACGGCTCTGCTGGCGAGCGTGGGGTGCGCAGGCAGCATGACACTCTTTTAGGTAAATTTAATTTGAAAAGAACATTTTAAAGGAGCCCAAAACATAATCACAGAGTGAAACAGGGATGAGGGTGTTGTCCCCAGTAGCTCAGGGTGCCAGCCCCTCTGAACCATCAGAGAGATGACAGAGCGACCTGCGGGACCCGTGGGGCAGCTGCTGCCAGGAAGCCGGGCACCAGGAGGGTTCAAGGCGGGAACAGCGAAGAGGAGCAGGCAGGTGCGCGGAGTTCGGAGGTGAATGTCACTGTCACCGAGTGGCTGAGGGGGGCAGGCCCGTGCTCCTGCTCGCTCACCTGAAGGACAGATGCCTGAGGGAGGTGCTGAGCCGTAGGAATTCCTGGTGCCGGGGTCAAACTCGCGGCCCCAGATCTGCACCTGCTTCTCCGAGGCCTGTGTCCATCACAATGTTTGGCAAAACGGTGACCGCTGCGCAAGGGAGCCGGTTCCCGACGTGACATCCTCAGCTCCCCCGCGGACACACCAGCTGCAAGCAGCACCTAAGCGTCTGACTCTGTGGGTCTGGGGCCTGAGAACATTCTTTTCCAGCAAGTTCTGGTGATGCAGGCGATGCCCCATCCTGGGAACCACCTGGGAAAGGTGTGCGTGTGGCGAGGGAGCTGACGGGCGGCCAGTGCGGGGGACGCGGCTCCCAGAGAGACCAGCACAGCCGGCAGCTGCAGTGGAGGCTCGGTTACCAGCCATTCCAGCACCACGTACCGAGAAAACGTCTGTGCCTGTTCACAAAACCATGTTCTGGGTGCACAGGCGTCACCTGGGTGTCGCTTTGTTGGTTTCTTACGTTGTGTAGGAAAGAGGCCAACATCCATTCGGCAGGTGGCTCCCGCCGGGCACCACTTGCTGGGAGCACTGTCCCTTCCCAGCAGGAGGACTGGCAGTGTGGAGCAGCCGCACTTGCTGGGAGCACTGTCCCTTCCCAGCGGGAGGACTGGAAGCGTGGAGCAGCTGGTGATTACAGAGAATGGGTTCCCCGCCCTCCTGTGGGTGCCACACGGGTTAGAGGTTCTGCCGCTGCTCACACCTCAGTAATGGGCTAATGGGGCGAGGGTGGTCAGGCTCACTGTGGGGAGCATGAGGAATAATGTTCTGTCTATCTATCGACATAGGTTTATAGCTTCACTCCTATGTTGTTGGGTTCTTCTGAATATCTCTCATTACGCTACATATTTTTATCAACTTCAAGTTCACAAACTTCCTGTCTTCAAACACTATTCTGTTTTGAAGGGAGAATATGTTCTGGTTAAAAGTTCAGAAAGAGAACGACAGCATGCTCCCGCCCCAATATTGTTGGTCTTTTGTTATCAGGAAACTCATTGCGAAGAAAGTGAGATTAGGCCCCATCTTTTGTTAATAAACAAGGCATCTGGTGGAACACAGCTGTGGCAGGAAGCTGCGCTGTGAATGTTTGTGTAACGTCAATTTATTCCCTTCATTCAACGTATAACTATTATGTGTGCTACATGCTGGGAAATGTTCTGAGGACCAACTAATGAAACAAAATGAGCAAAAATCTTTTTTTTTTCTTGGTCATCTTTTAATTGTCTTTTTTTATTATTTTTTAATTAAATCTTTATTGTTCAGATTATTACATTGGTTCCTCTTTTTTCCCACCATAACTCCCCTCCTCCCAGTTCCCACTCCTCCCTCCGCCCTCACTCCCCACCCCCTGTCCTCATCCATAGGTGCACGATTTTTGTCCAGTCTCTTCCCGCATCTCCCATTCCCCTTTCCCCCCCAAGAATAGTCAGTCCACTCCCTTTCTATGTCCCTGATTCTATTATAATCACCAGTTCATTCTGTTCATCAGATTATTTATTCACTTGATTTTTAGATTCACTTGTTGATAGATGTGTATTTGTTGTTCATAATTTGTATTTTTACCTTTTTCTTCTTCTTCCTCTTCTTAAAGGATACCTCTCAGCATTTCATATAATACTGGTTTGGTGGTGATGAACTCCTTTAGCTTTTTCTTATCTGTGAAGCTCTTTATCTGACCTTCAATTCTGAATGATAGCTTTGCTGGATAAAGTAATCTTGGTTGTAGGTTCTTGCTGTTCATCACTTTGAATATTTCTTGCCACTCTCTTCTGGCCTGCAAAGTTTCTGTTGAGAAATCAGCTGACAGTCGTATGGGTACTCCCTTGTAGGTAACTGAGTTTCTTTCTCTTGCTGCTTTTAAGATTCTCTCTTTGTCTTTTGCTCTTGGCATTTTAATTATGATGTGTCTTGGTGTGGTCCTCTTTGGATTCCTTTTGTTTGGGGTTCTATGCACTTCCTGGACTTGAAAGTCTATTTCTTTCACCAGGTAGGGGAAGTTTTCTGTCACTATTTCTTCAAATAGGTTTTCAATATCTTGTTCTCTCTCTTCTTCTGGCACCCCTATAATTCTGATGTTGGTACGCTTGAAGTTGTCCCAGAGGCTTCTTACACTATCTTCGTATTTTTGGATTCTTTTTTCATTTTGCTTTTCTGGTTGGGTATTTTTTGCTTCTTCGTATTTCAAATCTTTGACTTGATTCTTGCTATCCTCTGGTCTGCTGTTGGGAGGCTGTATAATATTCTTTATTTCAGTCAGCGTATGCTTAATTTCTAGTTGGTTCTTTATCACAACATCGAGGGTCTCACTAGAATTCTTGAGGATCTCACTATATTTATCGGCGACTTCTAGACAGTTCTTTAAAGACCTTAAAAGTGTGGTTTTGAATTCTATATCCAGCAGTTTGCTTTCCTCCATTGCTTTCGTTTGTGTCCTGTTTCTTTGTCTCAGCATTTTTTATGCTCCCCTGTGTTGAAAAAGTGGTTATCTGTGCTGAGTGTCCTCTGGGGCCCAGTGGTTCAGCCTCTCCAATTACCTGAGGAGGACACTCTTGGTGCCCCCCCTTGCCGGCTTTGTGCACAGTCTTGTTGTAGTTAAGCCTTGATTGTTGTAGTTATCACTGGGAGGAATTGACCTCCAGGCCAATTGGCTGTGAGAATCAGCTGAGTCTGCAGTGGGAGAACTTCTGTGCGGGAGACACCCCTCTCGGGCAAGACTTGCTTCAATGGGGCTTTGGTGCTCACTGAGTCTGCCCCCTGAGTGTGTCCTTTATGTTTCCAGGGAGCTGCAAACTGGATGGTCCCGCTCTGACCTCTGGGTTTCCTGGCTCCTGGATCTCTAGAGAGGTGCTAATCTAGCCTTTGCCTGCGGCTATCCAGCAAAAGCCTCCCTGCAGGGCTTGGGGGGGGGGGGTCCCACAGGATCAACAGGGTGGGGCTCGCAGGTATGGCTGCTCTCAGTCTTGCCCTCAGAGGCTCTGCTTCTCAGTGTCTGGGGAAACGCTGCAAGCCCCTCAGAGAGAAAGCTGCCCTCGGGTTCTGACCGATGCCAGACAGTCCCGCTTCTCCCGTTTGAGTCTGGGTCCCTAGAGACTCGCCTGGAACTGGAGCTCAGAGCCTGAGACTCCCTCCAGATTGAAAACAACAACTGCGCCCTCAGCCGCCAGCCCGCTCCGCATGCACCTCCGCACCTCAGTATTTTACTTCCACACTGCGCCTCCTCTGAGTCTTGGTATGCTTTTCTCTTTCCTTCTAGTTGTAGAATTTCCACTCAGCCAGCCTTCCTGTGGTTCTGGATGATGTCCATTCCGTCTTTTAGTTGTATTTGAAGTGGTTGTTCGAGGCAGCAGACTCTGGTGTTTACCTATGCCGCCATCTTGGTTTCTCCCAAAAATCTTGTTTGTAGGGAGAATATGTTCTAGTGAGGAGCCATTCTATATATATATAAAACCCTAATATGCAAATAGACCGAACAGTGGAAAAACCGAACAACCGGTCACTCTGATGTGTGCTGACCACCAGGGGGTGCACGCAAAACATGGCAGGCATCAGCAGCAGGTGGCAGAGCGCCGAACATGGTGGGCGTCGGCTGTGGCGGGATGGTGGAGCAGGTGAGCGGGGGCACCAGACCAAGGCCAGTCGCTGTCATCTGGGTGAGCCTCTGGTGGTTACTGAAATTCTTTGCTCCCGTGCACTGCAGTCCCCCCCGGCACTTGCACCTGCTGCCGGCACCAGCCCCGCTCACACCAGCTGCTAGCGCAGGAGCTGCTACTCACACCCACTGCCAGCGCCAGTGCCAGTCACGATCACTCGGCACTGGCAGCAGGTGCGAGCTGTGCCTCCGGCCCTGATCGCCCCTCAAGGCTTCTCCACCTTCCCCTGCTCCTGAAGGGGGATCAGGGCAGCAACTGCTGCTTATACACATTGACGGTGCTGGCCCCTCTCGCACCCGCTGCTGGCGCAGGCCCCAGTAGCTCTGCACCATCAACAGGTGCAAGCCGGGCGGGAGCCATCAGTGCATGGGAGCGGCAGCAGCTGGAGCGGGGCTGCTGGCAGACAGGGGACCCGGAGCGGCGGGAGGGGCCAGGTGGGGGCGAAGAAGATGGGGCGAGACCTGCCCCTGTGCCCGCAGCAGCCTCACAGCCCACAGTTCCTTTCAAGGTGCTTAATAAGAGGAAAGGGTCCCACGCACCTGCCAGAGCACAAACTTGCCGCTCCCAGAACACGGGCACTTGGTGCGGTTAGACTTGCCAAAGAGCCCAGTTCGCACTCGTGTACCCGAGTGGCCGGCCTGGCAGCCAGCCTGTCTCACCGGGGGCATGTTCTTGGCACACTGCCACCAAACAGACTAAAAAGAAAATAGTCATTCTGTAATTGCTGCATATAACCCTTTCACCTCTGCAGGCTTACTAAATAAAATGTGATTGAGCAATATGTAAAGGCAAGATTTTTTTGTGATTTTGCTTCCAATTTGTTTCAGAAAATGTTTTAGGAGCTCAAAACCTGCAAACCTTTCCACTGAATCTGTAGAGCACAGCCACCAGGCCATCACTTGCTCCCAGCCACCCACACACTTTGAGAAGCAAAACATAAAGAGAAAACTATGAACTGTGGAGTCAGGCCCGTGTCTGAATTCCAGAAATGCCACTTTTATTTCCTCTGTGAAGTGGGAAGAACTCCTCTTGGTATTAAATGGAACAAGCGGTGCAGAAGGAAGTGTCTGGCATGGCGTCCAGCAGAGTCAGTGCTCAGTAAGCAGCACCGTCCCGTACTACTGAGCCGTGTTCGCTATGCCTCCTTCCTATAAACACCGAAGGAGCCTGGGAGGCCGCCCAGGGAGGGGTTTCTAAGACGCTCTCTTTGGGAGACGTTGTTAAACGCAGGGCCGAACAGTGGAGAGAGAAAAGTGTGCTTTCCTCTGATACGTTTCCAAGCCGGTGTGGGAAATTTTGATCCACTCTTAATGCCATATTTTTTCAATCATCAACATACTTCCATCCTCATCTTTTCACCCACCGTTTCCTTCTCCCTCCCCTCACCCAACACATTCCCCTTTTGTACCTAAGCCATGTGATCTGGTCGCCACTGGTCACTTTAGGTCTGAGAGGCAGGTGTGGCGTGGGGACCTGTCCCTCGGCTCCCTCGCTCTGGAAGCGGCAGAGGGCCAGGCGTGGCGAGTCCTGCAATCTTCCACCGTCCGCAACCCAGGCCGGCGGCAAGAGGGGTCCCAGTGGCCCTGACATTCCAGCATGAGACACACAATGACGATGACAGTGCATGTTTATCAGCATCATGGAAACGCCCTGGGCGAGGGCGCTGAGCCCAGCCTGGCCAGTGCTTACCCTGCTGCAACGTTAGTTGTCTCCTCTGTGAAACGGAGACACCAGAGCTGACAGGGCGCCAGCAGGCTCTGTGGCCATCTCTGCTGCTTCTCTGGATTGGCTCTGGCTGCTCCGCCCTGTCGCTCACACCACCATGCTTCCTGCCCTCGCCTTAATTTTTCTCTGCCACGGTCCCTACTGTTCCTGACAGTGACCTGAGCATGGCGTTCCGGTGCAGCCTTGCCCCTGGAGAACTCAGGTTCCTCCAGGAGGTCCCGTCCTCCACCTGCACCAGCACGGGAGGGGAGGGGCTCCCCAGGAGGCTGCCCAGGAGGCACCCACGCAGCCAGCCTGCTGGGCCTGCAGGTAGCTCTCCTCCTGGCCTCGGGGCCTGTCGGTGGCACCGGGCTGGGGGAAGGTGGGAATGCAGCCTTGTCACCTTTCCTCGGTGAAGCCACAGCCACAGACGGAGCACCCACCTTCCCATTTTCCGTCTGCACAGGCCCAGGACGGTGCTTCTGCCACAGGGAGTTCAGGAGCGACTGAGCTGCTGGGGCTTAAAGCCTCAGACTTGCTGTTCTTACCAGGATTTAGTAGATTTTCTTGAATGTCTGGTTCTCCATTTTCTTTATGGCCTTAGGACAATTTCCAGAGATTTTAAATGGTTTATTTCTTTATAATTTTCACCAGTGAAATGGTTGTTTTGCGGGGGAGAGGGTCCTCTGAGCACCTTATTCTCTCGTTCCAGAATCCCACCGGCTGTTCCGGAAGGTCACCTTCTTCGGCTCAGTGAACGTGGCCCACGGCGCACGCCTCGCAGCGGCCTCCCAGCTGCAGCCGCTGTCCGACCAGCAGTGAGCTCTATGTGGCTGTGAATTGAGGTATCAATTATGACCAAATTTTTAAAAATAATAAACCATATTTGGTCACATTGCTTTCACCAAAATTATTATTGAGTGAGAGCAAACTATGTTTACACTGTTTATAAAGAAAAAATAAATTACCTTTTAAAGTGCCTATTGCTATTCCATCGCTATTTAAAATGCATTTCATGTCTTAAAATGAGCATCCGTCCTGGTACAACAGTAGATAAAAACTAAACAAACGAGCATGGGAGTCCGCTGTGCGGCTGTGGCGCCGGGTGCAGGCCAGCTCCGCAGGCTGCAGCCCCTCAGCCCGGCCGCAGCCCACACACCACTGCGTGCGGCAGGCGTGTGTCACGGGGGCGTCATGGGTGGTAAACAGGGCTCACATCCAGCGACACCAGGAGCCGCTTGACGTGTTTCCCAAAATGCCGGGCCCTCTGGGATTTGTTTCAGAAGCTGAGGTGCCCTGGCCTCCAGGAGCCTCCTCCCAGGAAACGTAAATCTTGGCCAAATGGTGGGGTGAGGGCGGCCTGGCTTGTGCTGCACTCACCTTTTGCTGAGTGACAAACGGGCCCTCATGCTGCCGTGTGAAACATAAGCACGTGGCCGTGGACTGTGGGCTCAGCTGGGAACCTCCAACACGGCCCCTGACAGGCTGGGAGGGGGCACCTGGCACCTCTTCACTCCAGGCTGAGCCGACTGCCTGGCGAGGGCCCCTGCATGTGCCGGCCTCTCAGCCAGGCAGCGGGGCCCTGAGCGACTCCAGCAGGTGGCTGGCACTCTGTGGCTGCCCTGAGGGGCACAGAGCTCATCCCACTGAGTCCTGGGCAGGACAGCCGAGAGCCTGCTCAGGTGAAAGGGGAGGGACGTCGAGCCCACTTCCTCACTCAAGCAACATGAAAGAGCTTGTGGTCATAGTTTATGCAACACAAATTTCCCTGGAAAATGACATTGTGACTTCACATGGACATAGTGCAGAGAAGAAGCAGTTTTTCTATCACTTTGGCCGATGCTAACTGAGGCTCAATCAAAAACTGTGGTATTAAGAACTTTCCAAGGACGCAGAGGGCAGCGAGCAGCCCGCATTTCCTAAGGAAGCGGCGCAGGGCAGGTGAGCTTGTCAGGGCAGCAAAGAGCGGAGGTGCTCCCAGGGCCACGGGGCACCAGGAGGGCATGGGTCCCGCGAGGACAGGGACCCGAGGGCCCAGTGCCCTGCCTCCTAACTGCGCCCGTGGCTGACTGGGAATAAATCAAGAGTCCCCTGCATTCTTGGGCCAAAGTCCTGCAAATGTGAAAAAAACTAGAAGTTCTTTTGTCTGGAAAATAACACCATAAATCCTGGCTGTGCAGTCAGCTCGCTCGCAGGACACAGAGGCACAGTCAGGGTAGGCTATGCTGACTCCTTTGCGTCAGCTAAACCATCACTACAAATGTTATTAGCGTGCACAGGAGTGAGTCTGTGGTGGGGCTGCCAGTCGTCTTGCACCGTGGAGGCTCCTCTAGGGGGCACTAAGGCTCGAGGGCTTATTAATTCCTTTCCACTTAGCATTACAAGAACCACCGGAGGAATATAGTGCAGAGACATCAATGCAGCTGGGATCACACGGTTTATTACTCACACAGGGACCTTACAGATCTCCTGGGCCCTGGGCGCTGGCTCAGGGGACCCGCGTGCTGTTGTGGGGCGGGCGTCTCTGGGTGCGGCTGGAAGGGCTCCGGTTTGGAACAGGCTGTGCCCAGAGCTCAGCGGTGCCTCCTTCGCGAGGAGCGGCTCAACCAGCAGCAGCAGGCGTCCGACCCGAGAGACCTCGGCGAGGCGCCAACTCGATGGAGCGTTACCGTCCGCGGGCCTCAGCAGGTGTCTTCCATCCAAGGGCTGAGCACAGCGGCTCGGGATCCCCAAGGAGAACTTGTTTGCACTTCAGGTCCTCTTTTTATAGCCAGTTTGCTGGCATTGCCCACAGCAGCCCAGGCCTCCTCTGGGGGAACAGACTGTGGGTGCGCTCACAGGGGCTGCGCCCTGTGCGGTGTGTGGCCATCATGCTAACTGCGGCCTGTCAGGCTTCACTCCATCTTAAAGCGCTTCCCAATGTTGAGGTTTACACTCTGTTACAATTCACACTTCAAATTCATACAATATATCACTCTATAATCAGATGGATTGTCAGGGTCGCCAGGAGCCGCGGGCTGAGCGAGGGTTGCCGGAAGACACTGCTCCCGGGACCCCCCAGAGGAGACAATCCCGAGGCCCAGGCCCCAGCTTTCCTGACAGGCCCAGGGGAGCAGAGTGATGACCGAGGCCCCAGGCTCCAGCCCCGCCAGCGCCTCCACCTGTGAACAGGGAGTGGGGAGACGCGCCCACGTGGGAACCGCCTGTGGTCCTGGGCTGGAAAGCGAGGGCGTTTGCGCTGAGCAGAAGCTGCTGGCACGGGGGCTGCGTGGCGAGAGAGGTCGCCGAGGCCATGGTGAGCACTGGCAAGGTCAGCGCCTCCTGCCCCCATGTACTTTCCTGCAATCGTGTTTATTTTCCTTTTTACTCACTTCTTTGCGTTAAATCCTTGGAAGCTGATATAAAAATAAATAAATAAATAAATAAATAAATAAATAAATAAATAAATGAAAGAAGGTCACCTGAGTGACTTCTCACATTAAAATAAATAAATAAATAAATAAATAAATAAATAAATGAAAGAAGGTCACCTGAGTGACTTCTCACATTAAATCGTGACGCCACCTGAGCAGCTGGAGGCTTAGCTCTGTGCGGGTTGAAGCTGGCCCTGCAGAGGAAGGCTCAGGAAGAGGGCAGGGAGAGGTCAAGAGCAGTGGTGAGAAGGCAGGTGCCGCCAGGAGCAGTGAGCACCACTGAGGCCCACCAGTGCCTGTGCTTCCTCTCGCTTCGTCAGCACGACAACCTGTGTCCATTACATTATTGTTCTCCTCACTATGCGGGGAGGGACTCTCCGCCTCCTGAAGGGGAAGAAGCACCAGGACCAGACATGCTGGGGACACCCAAGTGTTGCTCCGGGCCACACGGTTTCCCTACTGCCAGCTCCAACAATTATTTCTCCCGGAGAAAAACCTTCATGAATGATGCAATGCCATCAGAAGGCCATGGGAAGAGTGCAAACCCATCTGCGCTAACTAGAAAGTGTACTAAGGGCCAGGCTTAGAGTCGGATCCCTGCTTCATTCAGCAGACATACTAGACCTCCATCTGTGCCCTCAAAAGTCATCCCAGCTGGTTAAGCCTCCAGCTGCTCAGTGACAATGTCAGCTTGGGAACCAGGAGCAAACATCTTCCAGGGCCAACACCACGACCAGCCCCCACACGTCTGGACCTGGGCCTGAAAGAGTAAAAGTCAGAGCGGCGACTTATATGTTTGGACCTTGGCCACACGCACCCCCAGGAAGGCCTCTCCTGCATGTATTTGGAGGCTGAACTGAGTTTTGGCTGCAAGAACCACTACAGAAAAATTTAGATTCAATAATTAAATATAAAAATCAAAATAAACAAAAAAGAAATCTAATGAACAGAATAAACTAGTGAATAAAATAGAATAAGAGGCATGGAAATGAAACAGACTGACAATTCTCAGAGGGAAGGGGGGTGGGGGTGGGAGTGGGAAGAGATTAAACAGAGATCTCATATGCATATATGCATTACCTATGGACACAGACAATAGTGTGGCAAAGGCCTGGGGTGGGGTGGGAACTGGGTGGAGGGCGGTAATGGGAGTGGGGGGAAGAGGGACATGTGTAATAAAGGGACATCTCAATAATAAAGATATTTTTTAAAAAGCACCATTGAGTTGAATCTGGAAACATTATTTCCCACACGCATGCCCCCTCTGGCTCCTGGTGGGTCACAGTGAGAAAACAGTGAGACAGGGGTGATTCTTGCAGGTCCCCCTTCTTACTTGTAGGGTTTGTATAGTTTTCTCCTGGCATCCAATTCTGGAGGATATTTTATATCCAGTATTTTATTTTTTAAATCTTTATTGTTGAAAGTATTACATATGCCCCCTTTTTCCCACCATTGACCCCTTCTAGCCTGCCCCCACCCCACCCCCCAGGCCTTCATAGACCTATTGTCTGTGTCCATGGGTTGTACTTATATGCATACAAGTTCTTACCCACTCACCCTTCCCCGCCTTCCCTCTAGGATTCCACACTTTGTTCCATGCTTCCATGTCTCTGGATCTATTTTGTTCATCAGTTTATTTTGTTATTTGGATTACACATATGAGTGAGATCATGTGACTCTTGTCTTTCTCTGACTGACTTATTTCACTTAGCATGATACTCTCCAGGTTCCTCCATGCTGTCTCAAAGGGTAAGAGATCCTTCTTTGTTACAGCTGCATAGTATTCCATGTGTAAATGTACCACAGCTTTTTTA
>NW_005356585.1:66164-73224 GCF_000412655.1 Myotis brandtii
TTTCTTTTGCTGTGCAGAAGCTTTTTATTTTGATGTAGTCCCATTTGTTTATTTTCTCCTTAGTTTCCATTGTCCTAAGAGCTGTATTGGTAAAGATATTGCTATGACATATGTCTGATGTTTTGCTGCCTATGGATTCTTCTACAATTTTTATGGTTTCATGTCTTATGTTTAAGTCTTTTATCCATTTTGAGTTTATTTTAGTGCATGGTGTAAGTTGATGGTCTAGTTTCATTTTTTTGCATTTATCTGTCCAATTTTCCCAACACCGTTTATTGAAGAGACTATCTTGACTCCATTGTATGCTCTCACCTCCTTTGTCAAATATTAATTAAGTGGGTCTATTTCTGGGTCCTCTCTTCTGCTCCATTGATCTATATGTCTGTTTTTGTGCCAGTATCAGTCAGTTTTGAGAACAGTGGCTTTGTAATACAGCTTGATATCTGATATTGTGATCCCTCCTACTTTGTTCTTCTTCCTCAAGATTGCTGTGGCTATTTGGAGTCTTTTTTTATTCTGTATAAGTTTTTGGAGTTTGTTCTAGGTCTGTAAAATATGCCATTGGTATTTTAATGGGGATTGCATTAAATCTAAAATTGCTTTTGGTAGTATGGACATTTTAATGATGTTGATTCTACCAATTCATGAACACGGTATATTCTTCCACTTGTTTATATCTTCTTCTATCTCTTTTTTCAATGACCTGTAGTTTTCTGAGTACAGGTCTTTTGCCTCCTTGGTTAAGTTCATTCCTAACTACCTTAATCTTTTTGTTGCAATGGTAAATGGGATTGTTTGTTTAGTTTCTCTTCCTGAGAATTAATTACTGGTGTGTAAAAAAGCCATCAATTTTTGGTGTTGATATTGTATCCTGCTACATTGCCAAATTCATTTATTAAATCTAGCAGTTTTTTTATTGAGTCTTTAGGGTTTTCTATGTACAATATCATATCATCTGAGAATAATGAGAGTTTTACTTTCTCCTTTCCAATTTGGATGCCTTTTATTTCTTCTTCTTGTCTGATCACTGTGGTTAGGACTTCCAGGACTATCTCTATATATAAAAGCCTAAGGGACCAAATGACCGGAATGACTGGAATGACCAGTCACTATAATGCACACTGACCACAAGGGGCAGATGCTCAACGCAGGAGCTGCCCCCTGGTGGTCAGTGCGCTCCCACAGCAGGAGCGCTGCTCAGCTGACCAACCCATTCCGGCGGCCCACCAGCCCCAGGGGCAGCTACTCACTCCCTCAGTAGTCCTGCAGGTCCAATCTCTGGAGAACAGGCCAGGCACCAACAGACCAGCACCGCCGGCGTGATCCTGACAGTGTTGCCAGCATCCTGGAAGTTGCCCTCGGGCACTGCGGCCACTTCTGCTCCCTAGATGCTCCACAAGGAAGAAACAATATAAAGTGGCTGCCAGGTGGCTCCCAACAACCAGCGCAAATGTCAGCAGGATGGATCTGGATCCCAGGCCTGCAAGGGCGTCCCACCGCCCGCCAGGAGGGCCAGTCGTGTCCCGGCCCTCCTCCCACCCCATGGGGACCCAACCTGTGCACAAATTCGTGCACCGGGCCTCTAGTGTTGAATAAGAGTGGTGAAAGCAGACATCCCTGTCTTATTCCTGTTCTTAGGGGAAATGGTTTTAGATTTTGCCCATTGGAGTATGATGTTTGCTGTAGGTTTGTCATATATGGCCTTTGTCATGTTGATATTTGCTCCTCCTATTTCCACTTTGCTGAGAGTTTTTATCAAAAATTAGTGGCCCAGTGCACAGATTTGTGCACATTGAAAGGAAAATAGTTAGAAGAAATATTTTAAGATTGCTATTTGCCCTTTCTCTGTAATGGAAGTGTCAGAGATGAAAGACAATTAGTAAAATGTATATGAAAATAATATATAAATTTATTAATAAGTAAACAATAACATGATAGAACAACAAAGACATGATATAAAAACAACAAAAACATGATATAAAAATAACGTTGATAAAAACAATGACTGATAGATTGATTAAACTTATTCTAATATCTTCCTGTACACCACATTAAGAGAAAAACACTTTCAGAGTGCTTGACTAATTTCCCTTGTGATGAAATATTTACAACTTTAACATCACATGCTCTTCGAACTCGAGAGAAAGCAACATATAACTGACCATGCCCGAAAATGGGTTCAGGTAGGAATATTCCTACTCTGTCTAGAGTTTGTCCTTGTGATTTATTAATAGCCATTGCAAATGCTGGCATCATGGGAAACTGTCTTTGAATTAATTTAAATGGGAGGTCAGTGTCAGACAGGGACAAATCAGTTCTTGGAATCAGAACAACCTCTCCTTCCGCAGATCCTGTCAATAGTTCAGCCTCGATTATGTTAGGTCGCAATCTTCCTATATAATAAAAGCCTAATATGCTAAGTGCCCGGTCATCCATTCAACCAATCAAAGCATAATATGCTAATGATATGCTAAGGCCGCTCAACCACTTGCTATGACGTGCACTGACCACCAGGGGGCAGACAGTTGACCAGTTGACCAGTCGCTATGAGGTGCAATGACCACCAGGGGGCAGATGCTCCGACCAGTAGGTTAGCTTGCTCCTGGGGTCCAGCCAATTGGGACTGAGTGAAACAGACCAGACATTCCCTGGAGCCCTCCCACAGTTCCTCCCCAGCCCCGATCGTGCACCGGTGGGGTCCATTGGCCTAGCCTGCACCCTCTCACAATCCGGGACCCCTCAGGGGATGTCAGAGAGCTGGTTTCAGCCCGATCCCGCAGGCCAGGCTGGGGGACCCCACCAGTGCACGAATTTGTGCACCAGGCCTCTAGTGTGATAATAAATCTAGTATCAAAGACCCCATTTACTATTAAAATTTCTCAGTAGCATGATGATTGCACCTACTTTCAATTTTAATTCATGACATGGCATTCCCAAAGGAGTAATACTATTAAGAAATTCAATGGGAAAATTTCCCTTTTTGGCATCATCTGTTGAATCAATGGAATCATCACTCAAATCGGCATGAAAATCTCCATCGAGTATATCCAAAATTTCTTCATTTAATTTATGAACATGCTCATTTTTAGGACAAAGAATCGCATGTTTAGATATAATCTATAGATATACTATTTCTAAAGGTAGCTTCAATAATAGATTGTTACAAATCATTTTATGGGGGATTTTAATAATATCCATTCTGAGAGCTTTATACGTATCGTGCATGCTCATGCTCAAGTCGACATTTATTCTTAAATTGCCAGTGCGCGTCATATGTACCGGCTGGTAGGACGGACTCATTTCACAGGGAATTTCAATAATATCCATTCCTAAATGAAAACTGCTATCAAGTTTGTCATCTCCAAGTTTTACTAACCATTCACTATAAGCAGAATCCTGTGATCTCATATTTGCTTTAAGAGACAACTATCTGAAACATCCCCAAACATTACAGTACTTTAAACTCGTTTGTACTATGGCCGATGGCATAGCATGCAGCACAACACTGAGACAGTGTCGAAAATCCCCTCTGAGAAGGAGAACTTTCCCACCAAATGCAACATTCAAATTCATAATTTCTCTTAGTGATCTGTCTATGGTGTTTATAGCATGACTGGATGCCATGGTGCATTCATCAATAATGAGAAGTTGGGCCTTTTCAATGGTTTTAGCAATTTCACTGTTTATATCGAGTCTAGAAATTTAAGTTTTATTTAATGGAATTGGTAATTTATATTGGGAATGAAAGGTTCTTCCACCGAGAAGTAAATTTGCAGCAATTCCTGTAGACGCTGTGGGTAAAACAGTACCACCACGACCTCTAACATAATGTATTAAAACTTTATAAACATATGCTTTTCCACTACTGCCTGGACCATCCAAGAAAAAGCAGTTGGGGTGCACAGTTTGATCTTCGATGGCGGAAGTTATAGTCTGAAAGGCTGCCGACTGTTCATCATTCAGAGAATTTATCAAAACCTGTGCCTGTTGTCGCTCATACGATTCATCACATGTATTTGTATTCATTAATAAAGGATAGTCCAGAAGTTTGAAATGGGAACATTTCATTCCATGCAATGTGAATACTTCTTGACTTTCGTTAAAGGCATGCATTTCACAGTTCACACAGGCACCTTCTCTTCGGTGTAATTTCCAACAGAAATCTTCAATAAAATGAGATTTATTCTCATCCCATAATTTGTCTGCATCAGAAGGACATCCAAACACACATATATATGCAAAAAGTTGCTGTAGTTGTTTGGGCATATTAAGGATGATCACATCATCAATCGTATCTTTCCAGATAGTGTCGTCGATTAATAATCCTTGATGTTTAGCAGCTTCATGAAAAGTATCATAAATTACACCTCCTACAGTTTGCAGATCAGCAAAACTTACCACACCTTTTACATGCAGAAGCATAAGTCTAAGGTAATATCGTTCAGGTTCTCTAAAGCTCACAGTGAACAGTCTACCCAATACTTTTGGCATTTTCTCCACGAAGAATTATTAAACACATAATGTTGTGGAATCTCCCAATAATAATAATTACGCACGTCGGAATCTTCTCTATTCAATAAGAACCAAGCCATCAAAGTCGAGTTATGCCTTCTAGTCCTATCTATAACTTCAGCAAAATCATCGGTATGAAAATACAAATTCTGGTCATTTGGCAAATGAATAGCTAATCTTCGCATTGCAAAAAGTCTCCAAACAGCCTCAGGCGTGCTCACATACCTGGAGTCAATGAAGTCCTATACTTCGTCATGATTGATAATGTTTTTCTCAGAAATTTGAATATTTGCACAATTGTGCCCTTTATAGATGTATTTAAATAAATATTTGATACTTTTAATTGATGCACAGACTTCAACATTTATATGACAGTTACATTTAAGGCACAAATATGGGTTGTAAGAGACAATCCAAGTTATCGACAACTTTATTTCCAGTAGACATTGTGCTACCAGATCTTCATTTGTATTTGGGATCTCCATCAATAGTTCCAATGGTCACATTTTGAAATTCTTTTGGATGTCTCTTTGAATATTTTCCATACATAAACTATTTGGATTTTGTATTCCATGTGGTCCATGTACCATATTTAATTTTACAATTTGAAAAAGTCAAGGACACTGGTCTTCATTTGGAATTTCTGCCTTAACTATACGGCCAATGTCATCTTCTGCTCATAATTGGATTCACTATCTAATATCAATAATATGTGAGCGTGAGGCAGTCCGTGTTTCTGAAATTCAATGACATGAATTTTAGCTGTAACTTTGCCAAATAAATCAAATTTACATATATTATTGAAAAGAGCATTCAGCTTAATATTAAAAACCCTGGGTACCAAGTCAGGTCTGTTTTCAACTTTCTGCTAAGGTTGTAAATTATTTGTAACTAGAGACCCGGTGCACAAAATTTGTGTTAGCGGCTGCCGGCTGGGTACTCCCTCCCTTTCCCTAGCCAGCCCACCCACTGGTCGAACTCCCAGAAGAACTCCATCAAGGGTACAATTTGCATACTATACTTTTATTATATAGGATATCTGCCCATTTGGGGTTGCATGTCATGGTTATGAATAAATTGGGCTTGCCACACTTCATTACAATTGCCATAGCATCCTCATATCGCTGCTGCATATTTCTGGGACTACCCTCAGAAGATGATGGAAGTATTATTTTACCAATCAGCACATTGTCATTTTCAGATCTAGATGTGAGATAATGCATCAAACCACTGTATTTTTCAACTCTCAACTTAGATTGGTTTGCTTTGATGAAATTTATCCAATTGGCCTCCATTTTTAAATATAAATTGAGAATATACTGTTGAGTTACTTTTCCTGCATTTAAAATAGGATTGAACGTGTCCCAGATAGAGAGATGAAATCCATAATACTGCATTTGTGTGACTCATGTCCTTACATTTTTTCTGGTATTATTGTTGATTACACTGTCTTAAATCAATATCCGTTCCCCAGCCTTTTTCACCATGTGGAAAAAGAATAGGATACAGCCTTGCATCTAATGTAGGAAACAGGATACTGATTTGTTTCATTTTAGTGGCATTTGGATTATTGGGATCTGGTTTACAATGAATGAGCAAGTCCCTTTCAAAAGGAGGTTCTCCGTCTTCATTTCTGAATATGACAGCAACCTCGGTTAAACGGGGAGAATTATATCTACCTGGGTCACTGTTACAATCATATTTAATTGCCATTGCTACTTCTGTGGGAGCAATACCTTTTGCTGCTGCTTCAGATTGGGCTTCCTTTTCTATGTGATGTAGCATCTTGTACGATTTTGTTAATTCATTTATTTCATGCATGAGGTTGTTGATGTTGATCATGAGTCTTTCTGAGCAGCCCTGGTTTTCTGGCATTGCTAATCTTTTACTTGTAGCTTAGCTGTATCCAAAATATAGAGTTGAGCAAACTTCCGAGAAACACCATCTGAAGGATATAAGGTTCCAGTATGGTGATAAACTTGTCCATGTATTCTAAAACAGTATGGCCCATATCCTGATGGTGATGCGATAGTTGCACCCATTGAAGCAAAAGCAAAAGAACTATTTATGGGATGAATATTTTCCATCAAATTTTTACTGTCAGAATCTTTGTTTATCATTAATTTTTTAAAAACATGCCAGCTATTCTAGAAAATTTATATCATTTGGACAAACTTTGCCTTTGCTGCAACATCAAGTAGATTTTCCATCAGATGGTTTTTCATCAGAGAAATTTAGTGATAGACAAAATTGACATGTAATAGTCATTCCACCACAAATATGTTCAATAATTGTATCCTCATTTACTTCATTTTCGCTGTGAAGGCAGTTCCTACCAGTGTTGCAGAAGACTGAGTTAAAAACCAAGCCACACTTTGAGAAAGGGAGTTACATTTTATTTATAAATCCTGCGCAGGCCCAGAGAAAAATGTGTCTTTCAAATTCTGGGCTCCCAACATGGAGGAAACTTCTCTATTTATACTTTTTCCAGTCCTTTGCCTCCCAAATTTGGAATGAGACTTCTGGGCCTTCTGAGAAAGAAGGCCTG
>NW_005356585.1:73303-75901 GCF_000412655.1 Myotis brandtii
GCCTCTCTGGAATGGGAGTAGTCTTATTTTCCTTATTATTTAAGACAGAAGCCAGAATAGCAGGGTTAAAATTTCAAACAGCAGTTTTTTTATAAGATGGATGCTTCACCAGTATTGGTAGTATTTGTCGCTGACAGTTTTTTAGACATATTCTATCAATGACGACACTTTTTCTCGGCCACAGAAGTACATTGTGCCAATAGTTGATGTTCAGACATATTCTGTCCATAACGCCGGCTTCTTTCAGCTTCAGATGCACAATTGGGGCTGGCTGGCCAGGGAGGGACCCCAGGAGATTGGCCTGCCTGGAAGGGATCGCAGGAGGCTTCAGGGCGTGTCCAGCCCCGTCTTGCCCATTCCCGATCGGGGTGATTGGGGCTATCTCGCCCAGTCCCAATCAGAGCAATCGGGACTGGAAGCCCCAGCTCGCGCCTCCAGCCTCACAGCCCAACAGCCCCACCTGGCACCCTGCCTTGGTCTGGTGCCGCCCCCTCAGCTGCTCCACCATCCCACCTGCAGGGCAATTGGCAGAGTGATAAGACGGGCTCCCTCAGCACCTGGGAGCCGGGTGGCGGCCCCGCCCCCCCGCGGCTGCAGTGTCATGGGGCCCTCACCCAGCTCCCTCAGTTTCCCACTCGCACCCACCTTGGCCTGGCGCTGCCAGCTCACCTGCTCCACCATCACACTGTGGTCCCGCTCTCATCAGAGCCCATCGTGGTGGGCAGCGCCTCCACTGCTGCCCAATGCCAGTGCCCCATCACCAATGCCTGCCATGGCCCGTGCTGCCCCCTGGTGGTCAGCACACATCAAAGCGAGTGGTTGAACTCCTGGTTGAGGGAACAATTTGCATATTAGGCTTTTATTATATAGGATGGGTGTTGGATTTTGTCGAATGCTTTTTCTGCATCTATTAATATGATCATGTGATTTTTGCATTTCAATTAGTTTATATGATGTATTTATTTGTGAATATTGGACCAGCCTTGCATCCCTGGATTAATCCCACTTGATCATAGTGTATAATCTTTTTAATATATTGCTGGGTCTGTTTTGCTAATATTTTGTTGAGGATTTTAGCATCTGTGTTCATCAGGGATATTGGCCTGTAGTTCTCTTTGTTTGTTGTGTCTTTATCTGGTTTTGGAATTAGGATAATGCTGGCCTCATAAAAGGGGTTGGAAGTGTTCCTCCCTCTTGGATTTTTTGGAATAGATTGAGGAGTTTAGGTGTTAGTTCTTCTTTGAATGTTTGGGAAAACTCCCCTGTGAGGCCGTCTGGACCAGGGCTCTTGTTTGCTGAAAGTTTTTTGATTACTGCTTCTATTTCATCAGTTATTATTGACCTAATCAGGTTTTCTGATTCTTCCTGATTCAGTTTGGGGAGATTGTATTTGTCTAGAATTTTGTCCATTTCATTCACATTGTCCAGCTTGTTGGCATATAATTGTTCATAGTATTTTTTACATAGTATTTATATTACTGTGGTGTCAGTTGTTAATCACTGCTTTCATTTCTGATTTTATTTACTTGGGTCCTCTCCCTTTGTTTCTTTTTTTAAATATATTTTTATTGATTTCAGAAAGGAAAGGACAGCGAGAGAGAGATAGAAACATCAATGATGAGAGGATTCCCTCATTGATCAGCTGCTTCCTGCAGGCCCCCTACAGGTGATTGAGCCTGCAACCCAGGAATCGAACCTGGGACCCTTCAGTCCACAGGCTGATGCTCTATACACTGAGCAATACTGCCTAGGTCTCTTTGTTTCATAATAAATCTAGATAAAGGTTCATCAATCTTGTTTATCTCTTCAAAAAACCAGTTCTTGAGGACAACCAAGATGGCGGCATAGGTAAACACCTGAATTTGCTGCTGTGCACAACCACATTAAAACTACAACTAAAAGACAAAACGAATACCATCCAGAACCACAGTAAGGCTGGCTGAGTGGAAATTCTACAACTAGAAGAAAAGAGAAAAGCGCATTGAGTCTGGTAGGAGGTGCAGAGGTGTGGAAGAGCAGAGGTATGAAGGCGCGGGCAAAAGGGACTGGCAGCTGGGTATTCTGTTGTCTTTTTCAATCGGGAGAGAGAAACAAGCTCCTGACTGCTCTGAACTCCAGTTCTGGGTAAGAATTTGGGGACCCAGACTCATACAGAGAGAAATTGGACTGTCTGGTGTCGGGCCGGAACGTTGAGGGCGGCTTTCTCACAGAGGTGCTTGCAGCGGTCATTGTTCCTGCACAGGGCCGCAGGACACAGACCCCGGGACCTTTCTGAGGCAGAGCAGACTGGCAGACATTGTGGTTTGCTCCACCTTGGTGATTCCCTGAGACCCCACCCCACCCAATTTACAACCCCACCCAAGCTGTGCACAGAGGCTTTTGCATATGAATGGCCTGCTCTTTCTCCGCCTAAAAACCTGGGCAGACTCAGTGAGCGCCAAAGCCCCACTGAAGCAAGTCCTGCCCCAGAAGGGTGTCTCCAGCACAGAAGTTCTCCCACTGTAGACACAGCTGGTCCTCACAGCCAATTGGCCTGGAGGTCAATTCCTCCCAGTGACATCAATAACAATCAAGGCTTAACTACAACAAGACTGTGCA
>NW_005356585.1:76416-87606 GCF_000412655.1 Myotis brandtii
AACTTCAAGCGTACCAACATCTGAATTATGGGGGTGCCAGAAGAAGAGAGAGAGCAAGATATTGAAAACCTATTTGAAGAAATAATGACAGAAAACTTCCCCTACCTGGTGAAAGAAATAGACTTACAAGTCCAGGAAGTGCAGAGAACCCCAAACAAAAGGAATCCAAAGAGGACCACACCAAGACACATCATAATTAAAATGCCAAGAGCAAAAGACAAAGAGAGAATCTTAAAAGCAGCAAGAGAAAAACAGTCAGTTACCTACAAGGGAGTACCCATACGACTGTCAGCTGATTTCTCAACAGAAACTATGCAGGCCAGAAGGGAGTGGCAAGAAATATTCAAAGTGATGAATAGCAAGAACCTACAACCAAGATTACTCTACCCAGCAAAGCTATCATTCAGAATTGAAGGTCAGATAAAGAGCTTCACAGATAAGAAAAAGCTAAAGGAGTTCATCACCGCCAAACCAGTATTATATGAAATACTGAAGGGTATTCTTTAAGAAGAGGAAGAAGAACAAAAAGGTAAAGATAAAAATTATGAACAACAAAGTGACAACAAATATATATCTATCAACAAGTGAATCTAAAAATCAAGTGAATAAAAAATCTGATGAACAGAATAAACTGGTGAATATAATAGAATCAGGGGCATAGAAAGGGAGTGAACTGACAATTCTCATTGGAAGAAGGTATGGGGGGTGCGGGAAGAGACTGAACAAAAATCGTACACCTTTGGACAAGGACAGTGGGGTGTGTAAGGGCAGGGAGTGGAGTGGGAACTGGGTGGAGGGGAACTATGGGGGAAAAAGGAACAACTGTAATAATCTGAACAATAAAGATTTATTTTAAAAAGCAGTTCTTGGTTTCATTGACTCTTTTGTTTTGTTTTTTGTTTGTTTGCTTGTTTTGTTTTTTAGTCTCTATGTTATTTATTTATGCCCTAATCTTTATTATTTCCTTCCTTCAACTTACTCTGGGCTTTTCTTGTTGTTCTCTTTCTAATTCTTTAAGTTTTAGAGTTAAATAGTTTAGTATTAATTTTTTTTGTTTGTTGAGGTAGGCCTATTGTGCTATGAATTTCCCTCTCATGACTGCTTTCACTGGGTCCCAGAGATTTGGGGTTGTTGTGTGCTCATTTTCATTTGTTTCCAGGAAGGTTCTGATTTCTTTCTTGATCTCATTGGTAACCCATTCATCCTATATAATAAAAGGGTAATATGCAAATTGACCCTAACAGCGGAATGACCAGAATGACCGCTCAACCAGTCACTATGAGGTGCACTGACCACCTCTCGGTTCCTTTCCCCAGCCTGCAGGCTCCAATTGCCCAATGGCAAACGGGGAACTGGGGGTGGGTGTCAGGGGATGCGGGTGGTGCCAGGACAAGGCCCCCGCCAGTCACCCCACACATAGAGGGCAACCCATGGTGGGGGCGGGAACAGCCAACCTCTGGGTCCCTTCCCCCAGCCAGCAGGCTCTGATCACCCAATGGCGAATGGGGAACTGGGGGTGGGTGGCGGTGGGGAGCGGGGCCAGCTACAGGCAGCCGGGAAAGATGGCCCTGATTACAGGCCAGGCCTAGGGACCGTACCTGCATACGAATTTCATGTGCCGGGCCTCTAGTTGTTTAATAACATGCTATTTAGCCTCCGTGTGTTTGAATGTTTTTGAGGTTTTTTTTTTACTGTAGTTGATTTCATTCCATTGTGATCTGAGAAGATGCTTGACATGATTTCAATCTTCTTGAACTTGTAGAGACTTGTTTTGTGTCCTAACATGTGGTTTATCTTTGGTAATGATCCATGTGCACTTGAGAAGAATGTATATCCTGCAGCTTTGGGGTTAAATGTTCTATAAATGTCCATTACATCCATCTGATCCAGTGTGTCCTTTAGAGTCACTGTTTCCTTGTTAAGTTTTTGTTTGGAAGATCTGTCCAGTGAAGTCAGTGGGGTGTTAAAGTCCCCTACTATGACTGTATTGTTGTTGATCTCTCTCTTAAAGTCCTCCAAAAGTTTTTCTATATGTTTAGGTGCTTCTATATTGCATACATATATGTTAACAGGATTATATCCTCTTACTGGATCAATCCCTTTAGTGCTATGTAGTGACCTTTGTTGTCTCTTGTTGATGGCCTTCATGCTATTCCCTGCCGACCTGTAGAGTTTCTGGTGAAAAATCAGCTGACAGCCTTATGGGAGCTCCTTTGTAGATAACCAATTGCTTTTCTCTTGCTGACTTTAAGATACTCTCTGTCTTTAATTTTTGGCATTTTAATGATGATGTGTCTGGGTGTAGGCCTTTTTTTGATTTTTCTTCTTGGGGTTCTCTGTGCCTCCTACACTTGTGTGACCTTTTCCTTCACCAGTATAGGGAAGTTTCCTGCCATTATTTCTTCAGATACATTCTCTACCCCTTGCTCACTTTCTTCCTCTTCTGGCACACCTGCTATTTGAATGTTGTTATGTTTCACATTGTCCCACAGCTCCCTTAAGCTGTCCTCCTGTTTTTTATTTTCTTTTTGGTTCTCTGAGTGATTTTTCCTGCCCTGTCTTCTAATTCACTTATCCAGTCCTCAGTTTTCCCTAATCTCCTGTGCATTCCTTCCAATGCATTCTTTGTTAGTGCTGTGTCATTCTTCATTTCAATTGGTCTTCTTCCATAGTTACTATATCTTTTCTCATGCTGTTGAGCACAGGAAACTGGGGTTGCTGCCTTCCAAGCTCAAACCCTAGAGCCTCCAACCCTGGATCTGCTCACACAGCTCTAGTCCACTGTGCCCTCCCTCTGCTGGAGCCCATGGTGAGTGGCTGCACATGAAATTTTGGGCATTGGCCCTTTAATAGGGTGCCTGCATTTCCAACTGTCTCTCGCTGGTAGACAGCAACTCTGCTGCTTTTCACAGCCAGATGTTATGTGGGCACCTTTTTCAGTTCTGGTGCTCTGTGCTGGAGGGCCCAGTTTTGGAGCCCAGCCAGCCCTTTCACGCCTCTGCCCCTCCTACCAGTCTCTGTGTTTGGTTCTTATGGTGCTCTCCAGCCAGTCTTCAGTTGATTATTCAGGATGGTTTTCCTATATTTTAGTTCTAATTCCAGATTGGTCCTGGGAGAGTGTCAGTGTCTCTATCCAGTATTTTAAATTCAAAGGCTAATGAAGTAATTAAATATGTGGAAGATGAGTTTTGCCTCTGATGCTTTTTGAACTCTTCTTTGTCCCTCTTGCAGGAAAAGTGTTGAAGTCCCTGCTGTTTCCAGAGTGAGGCTGAAGACCACATGTCCACTGGAAGTGAGGTGTCCCAAGGTCTATGAGAATCTCAGCATGAAAGTGGGGCATACCCTGTCCATCTTCTCAATGGAAAGTGCATGTGTGTGTGTGTGTGTGCGTGTGTGTGTGCACGTGTGTCTCTTCCTAACATACTCTGCTAACCCAAAGGAAGGGAGAGGCCTCCAGTTACTCACATTTCCTAGTACCTGGCTTGGTAGATGTGCTAACAAATGTATAAATATTCGTTAAACTAAATACATGTGGAAACTACAGGGAAAAGTTAAACCACGGTAATATATACTTATGCATTTCTATAAGTATATATTATTCCATTAAAAACTTCAAAAATAGCTCTTATTTTTTATAAAGTGGTTATTTAGAAACTTAGGAAAAATATAGAGAAATCGAAGAAAAATGACCAGATCAGAAGTTTTGGCTTTTCAGTGTACAAAACTGGCTAGCACAAAATCCAGCTCAGTTGACAGTAAAGTCGCAACAAAATTCCGATGCTGACAAACTTATCCTCAGAACTTCTGTCTCCTGGTTTCCCTCCCCTTTCCTACTTGGAGAGCATAGTGACCTTGACCGCATGCCTTTCACATCTTCTCCACTCACTCCACGTGGCCTGGAGTCCACAGGACCCATGCAGACTGTGCATTATTTCCAGCCAAGAGCAAACCTTTCCACATTCCTCACTCTATTTGGCTTTGCAACCCATGCTCTGCACTCTTGTGCTGCGCTCTTGTCTCGGATATAAATTATCCCTAAATGGCTCAGCTACCACTCCAGAGCAGCTGCCTGCTCCTCGGACACAGAAGCTGCTCAATCTCCAGCACTGAGCCTGGGGCTCCAGCATTTCCCACCGTCTCACCCTGTCCTGCTCCTGCCTCCGGGGTGTCTCTGAAAGGAGGCAGTTTCCTCCACTCTGAGCCGGAATCTCCCAGTGCTCCAACTCTTCCCGGCTTATCTTTCACAAATTGTGCTCCGTGTTTTAGACGCCTGAGTTACAGGTATTTCTCTACAACAGCCAGCAAGAATCTAATGCTATTTCTACCCAGAATGTGGAGTCCAGGAGCAGGGCAAGCCTCTCAGACTCATGATTCCTTATAGGTAACAGGTGCCTTAGATGCTTCTCTCCCCCAACACTCACCTCCTCACCCCCACCATCAGGCAGGGTGGTTCTTAGTGCTGAAGAGCTGCTACCTCGGGGTAAGAAAACCTAAGCTTTAATTGATTAATTGATGGAGGCTCATGATGGACAAATTTGAGAGTTAAAAACTCCACCAGGGACCCTGTGCTGGGGGCTTCCTACTTTTGTTTTACCTCTAGGAGTGGACCAGGTTCTCACAGTGAATATTGTGAGACAAACACAAAAACTAATAATAAAGGCCTATTTATCTCAGTCCTTTTTATCCAAAATATCATATCCAACTTTCAACAGAAAATTACAAGGCACACTAAAAGACAAAATCACAGTTTACCCAGGCAATGCAAGCACAAGAAATAGACTCAGATATAGCAGAGATGTGGGAATTATCAGACTGGAAATAAAACAACTATGATTAATATGCTAAGGACCCTAAGGATAAAAGTGGACAACATGCAAGAATACATGAGTAATGCAAGCAGAGTCTGCTAGGGAGCTAAACACTGTTAACAGAAGTGAATGCCTTCGGGGACTCATCACTAAACATGCTGAGGAAAGAATCAGTGAGCTTAAAGAAATATCTGTGGAGAGTTCCAAATGTGAGATGCAACAAGAAAATAATAATAATAAAAAATATGTAATGGAATATTCTAGAACTGTGGTCCAATTACATAGTTATCAAATACACTTAATGGTGAGAAACGAGATGCTTTCTTGCTGAGATCAAGAACAAGGCAAGATGCCCCATCTGGTGATTTCAATTCAACATTATGCTGGAAGTCCTCACCAATGCAATAAGACAAGAAAAGGAAATAAAAGATATACAGATTGGAAATGAAGAAATAAAATTTTGTTTACAAATGACATTATTTTCTCTGCAGAAATTCACAAAGAATCAATAATAAAAAAAACCTCCTGAAATTAACAAGTGATTACAGTGAAGTCACAGGATACAAGGTTAATGTACAAAAATCAATTGCTTTTTTATATACTAGTAATACATCATGGGAATTTCAAATTAAAAACACAAAACAGTACTTACATTACCAAAAAAGGAGAAAATTTTAGATAGAAAGCAAACAAAATATTTACAAGATCTATATGGGAAAAACTGCAAAACTCTAACGAACGAAATCAAAGAACTAAATAAATGGAGAGATGTTCATGAATAGAAAGACTCAATATTGTCAAGCTGTCAGTTCTTCCTCAATTAATGTATAGAATCAAGGCAATCCAATCAAAATCCCATCAAGTTATTAAATGGATATGCACAAACTGTTTCTAACATTTGTATGGGAGCAAAAGACCCAGGAAGGGTAACACAGTCCTGGAGGAGAGCCAGTCAGCCAGCTAACACTTTAGACTCTGTATAAAGTGAGCATAATCAAGACAAGGTGGTATTGGTGAGAGAACAGACACACAGATCAGTGGGACAGGATAGAGGGCCCAGAAATAGACCCACACAAATGCAGTCAGTTGATTTTGACAACAGAGCAAAAGCAACTCATGAAGAAAGAAGAGTCTGTTCAGCAAACGTTGCTGAAATAACAAGAGGAAAAGTGAGTCCAGACACAGACCTTCCACCTTTTCCACAAATTAACTCAAAATGGATCATAGAACTCAATGTAATACACAGACATATAAAACTCCTAGAAGATAACATGATAGAAAATCTAGGTGATCTTGGGTTTAGTGATGACTTTTTAGATATAGCACCGAAAACATAATCAAAGAGAGAGAGAGAGAAAAGGTAAGTGGAAGTTAAAATTAAAAACTTCTGCTCTGTGAAAGGCACTGTTTAGAAAATAAGATGACTAACCACCGACTGGACTAAAATATTTTCAGGGTTTGATAAAGGATTAGAATCCAAAATCTTAAAAAGGAACTCTTAAAACTCAATAATAAGAAAATGAACAATATAATTTTTAAAAATTGGTAAATGATTGGAAGAGACTCCTCAGTAAAGAACAAATACAGAGAGCCAACAAGAATGACAAGATGCTCCCCACCATCTGTCGTCAGGGAAATGCAAATTAAAACCAGGAGATACCACCACACACCTATTACACTGACTAAAATCCAAACACTGACAACAGCAAGTGCTGGCAAGGACGTGGAGCAACAAGAACTGTCAGTCACTGCTGGTGGGAATGCAACACGGTGCAGCCACAGTGGAAGACAGTATGGCATTTTAAAAACACACACAAAACAAAATATACTCCTATCCTATGATCCAGCAATTGTACTCTTTAGTATTTACCCAAATGAATTGAAAACTTATGTCCACACAAAAACTGCTCATGAATGTTCAGAGCAGCTTTATTCATAACTAGAGGCCTGATGCACGAAGATTCGTGCAAGAATAGGCCTTCCTTCCCCTGGTTGCTGGCACCGGCTTCCCTCCAGCACCAGGGACCCAGGCTGCTTCACTCCGGCTGCCACTGCCACCCACCGGGACCCGGGCTGCTTCGCTCCAGCCGCTGCCGCCACCCACCAGGGACGTGCTCTGAGCCATGCTCCCAGCCATGATGCGGCCGCTAGGAGCATGCCCCCACCCCCTGGTGTGCGTCCGCTGGGGCTGGGGGCAGCACCAGTCCCCTCCCGCCTATCTGCTGGCGCAGCTCCTCCTGAGCGGTCCTGACGCCTGGCTAATTTGCATATTACCTGTTTATATACTGTATATAGACTGTTAAGACTCAGAAGCAACCAGGATGTCCCTCAGCAGGTGATGGAGAAACGGTGGTCCTTTCAGACAATGGAATAGTATTCGGCTCTAAAAACAAATGAATAATTGAACCACGAAAAGACATGGAGGAACCTTACCTGTATATGACTGAGTGGCAGAAGCAGGAGTGACTGCAGGCTACGTACTTCACTGTGCGATTCCAACTCTATGGCAGTAGAAAAGACAAAACTGCCGACAGTACACCATGGGCCTGAGTTAGTGACAACACAGGCTCGTCAGCTTTAACCACATGTCTTCATGCGGAGTGTGAATAAGGGGCAACTCGGGGAGGGGGGGCAGGAACCCTACTTTCTACTCAGTTTCACGGTGGACACGTAACTGCTGTAATAAAGTCGATGTACGAAGCCACGGTTTCCCACGCATCTGACCCACCGCCGCCTCCCTCTGAGGACCCTGAGGGACAGGTCTCTGCAGTTTCTGAAGGCCTCTGGCCGGGGCGAGGCTACCCAACAGGACATCCAAGGCACTGGGTGGCTGTGTCGGCATTTGGCCCACAGGCTAGCACAGCTCTGATTAAATCCAGGGCTGCCTGCCAGGTGGGTTTGGGGGTTTGGCCTGAGTGCTCCTGCTGGGGGGCTGCAGTGACCCTGCAGCTGGGCCTGGAGAGGAGCTGAGCTCCCGGCAGGCTGCCTGCTTGGCCAAGCACAGGGTGGGTGTCATGCTCATGACACAGATGTTGGCTCGGCTTGAAGGTCTTTCTCCCAAGAGGCCCATCTGGACAGGGAAGGTGATCCCAACAGGAGAGAACCTGTGGGAGCTGCAGGCACCTGGAGGGGCACCCCTGCAAGTAGGGTGCCCAGCAGCACTGGGTGGAGGAAGGGGCCTGCTGTGCCAGTAAGTGGGGCTTCCTGACCCTCTCCTAACCCTGGAGGTGGAGCAGGCAGAGACCCTAAGCTACCGCTGTGTCGGCCCCTCACCTGGTTCAGGGCCCCACACAGGACTGGGCTGGGGAAGAGCCTTTTTGTTTAAAGGGAGCAAGGGCTCTGCTGTCCCTTGGTGCCGGCAGTTTAAGATCCAGAAGAGAGACCATCCCAGAGAAGGGCTCAGGACTGGGGGCTTGAAAATAGGAGGGGCTGGAAGCCACTTGGCGGACGTGCCCTGACGTCGCTGACCTGCTGAGGCTGCGCAGCTGGTATGGGCGTCCCTCCTGCAGGCAGCACAGAGTAGGGCACCCCGGGCTGCTCTTCCCTCTGTCGACTTAGGAAAGTTTGCGAAGGCTTCCCACGGGCACCCAGCGTGTGTCCAGGATCACCCTGAGCAGCAGGGCACATTGCTAGGAGCTCCTGGGCCATGCGGTCGAGGCGACAAGCAGCCCTGTGCACAGAGCACCCAAGAGTGGGGGCTGCCAAGGTGCCAGGGAGCTGAGCGCCTGTGGGAACTGGGAACACAGAGGACAGGCTCTCAGATTGCTTCCAGAACCCGGGAGGTACGGGGGGGATGGGGAGAGGGGCAGAGGGGGTTCCAAGCGTGTTCTCTTGACCACCTGCTGACACCCCCTCCCCGTCACAGCTGTGAGTGGACAAAGGACCCCAAGCTGCCGTCCTCTCCGACACCCCAGGCTTCTTGTGGGCAGAAGGAAGCAGAGCATCCAGCCTTTTAAAAACCACCGGCAGGAGAGCCAGGCCGGCGGCGAGTTCTTCACAGGCACAAGTTTTAAATGGCCTCGCGGGGTGTGGACACGTCCCCTCCATCCAAGCAGATGTGGTCCCCAGAGCTATTCATCCAGTGGGGCAGAGGGGCCAGAGGGTCTCAGAGCGTCAGTTACAAAGTGACCCTGCAGCGCCCTCGCTGTCCGGCCCCTGGCCTCCAGCTCCCTGGCTGGATCCAGGGCCCGAGCCCCCAGCCCAGGGCAGCACAGGACAGCGGCCACTTCCACCAGCAGAGATGCGCTCCTCCGTGCGCTCAGCCCAGGTGTGGCGTGCCTGGAGAGGGAGCTGGCCCGCAGCCCTCCCGCTGCCTCAGCGCACACGGCACAGGGCTGAGTGCAGGTGTGGTCAGAGTGAGGGGAGCGGGTGGAGCCCTGGAGACTAGAGCCCAGCCAGGACCTTGAAGCATCTGAGGGGGGACACGGCCACACCAGCACCCCGGCCCTGAGGACACAGGCGCCCCTGCCAGGGGAAGGGGGGACTCCTGAAGAATGGACATGTACCCCAAAGAGACAGTCACCTTCAGTGACAAAGGTGAGTCCGCCATTCCAGCAGCCGCGGGCTTCTCAGGAAGGTGGGGAAGGCAGGCTCTACAGAGCGTGCGCTGTCACTGACCCGGGGCGCTGCCTGCGGAGTGGTCGCAGTGCTGGGTGTGCCCTCGGCAAGGCCCAGTGACCTCCCATTCCTTCTCAGGCCCCTCCACACTCCCAGCGCTCAGCACTGCCCTGCCCCGTCCCTCCCGCCCAGGGCTCCCTCCCAGGACGCCCGCAGGCCAGCCTGGGTCTCCGTCAGCGGTCCCTCCCGGCACTCACTCCCCCCGCTCCTCCACCCGCCCTGTATCCCGTTATTTCACACGTTTCCCGGCTGCCCTGTCTGCTGGACCAGGGACTCCACAGCGAGGGTCCTGTATCTCCTGAGGTCAGGGCAGGCTGTCAATCACCCTGACTCTCAGCCCCCTGAGGCGGAGGATGGGGATCGCATGGACAGACGGACAACCAGCTCAGAGGAGCTCCGTGGCTGGTCCAGGGAGGAACTGTGTGTAAAAGAAATGTTTGTCCAGTTGAGCCCAGTCAGTGCCAGCTTCCAGGCCCCAAGCCGCATACCTGGAGTCCAGACCTTGGCCCTGAATGCTGTTCCCACCAGACAGACAGGTAGATGACACATAGATGGACAGACAGACAGACAGGTAGACAGATGACAGACAGATATGGATGGGTATTTAGGGGTAAGTGGTCACAGAGAACAGCAGTGATACGCGGGGAGGGGAGCGCTCACAGCCCAGCGTGGATACAGGCAGAGGGTGCTGCTCTGCTCATCTTGTTCTAACTGATGTGTAAGTTTGAAATTGTTTCCAAATAACTTACAACCACAACAAAAATTACCTGTTTTGTTTTTCATTTATGGTGATTTTCATTTGCTGGATAACAAATGACCTAGTGACAAAGCTACACGGATCCTTCCAGCGTTCGCCTGTGCCAGCCCTGGAGGCAGGTCCCGCCCTGCCCACCCACCTCTGCGCCCAGGTCTGGGGGCTCTGCAGGGACAGGACAGAGACCTGCCACCACGCCCAGCCCCCCCTCACACACACAGACACAGACACACACACAGACACAGACACAGAGACACACACAGACACACACACAGACACACACAGAGACACACACAGACACACAGACACAGAGACACACAGACACACATATGGACACAGACACACACACAGACACACACGGACAGACACACACACAGACACACACACGGACACAGACACGGACACAGACACACATACGGACACAGACACACACACATACGGACACACACAGACAGACACACACACAGACACACACACGGACACAGACACGGACACAGACACACATACGGACACAGACACACACACATACGGACACACACAGACAGACACACACACAGACACACACACAGACACACACACAGAGAGACACACACACAGAGACACACACAGACACACACACAGAGAGACACACACACAGACACACACACACAGACACACACACACACAGACACACACACGCATCCAATTTTCTTAATTTTCAGTTGCCCCAACACAACCTCACCGGCTCCGCAGGCAGCCCACCATCCTAACTGGGTTTCTGCGGCTTTCTTGGGTGTCTGGGCTGTTCAATGAGGAGCCTGCAATAGGCACATGTCCTCCGCGGTTCCGGCCCGGCTGGCTCCCTGTCCCAAGTCGGGGGGTCACTCCCAGCCCCTCTCTCCGGACCTCTCCACTCGGACTTGGCGGCAATGTGCGCCCTTGGCCACCGGTGCGCATTCCTCACCTGCTCCCCGGCTGCTGACCAGGGAGAGGGGGGCCTTGGGAGAGGGAGCGCGGGGTGGAGGCGCGGGC
>NW_005356585.1:88387-100817 GCF_000412655.1 Myotis brandtii
GGACGGGCTGCGCCACCGGCGGGCGCGCGTTTCAGAGGGAAAAAAAGGGGAGTTTGTCTCCAACGACGTCTCCCGCCCCAGTACCTGCTGCTGGTTTTGCTGTTTTAGTCTCAGCGAGATGCGATGGGCCCAGGAAACTTTCCTGTTGGAATTATTCTGCTTTGATTTTGTTTATTATTATATGAGAGCAGGAAGTGATACACTGAACTGAAATTTGTTCCATCTGTGCATTATATTACTTCTCAAGAATCGCCCTTTTCTTTGAAGACCTTTTAAAAAAAGCTGTAAGCTGCACTGCCCGTGGGTCACAGTCGGGTGGGTGGTCTCTAGTGATTCACGCACCTTCTTAGCGCTAAGAAGCTGGAATTGCCAGACATTTCGGGATTTAGGGTGTGAACCTACACCCCGCTGTGCTATAAGGCATCCATCCCCGCCCCCCAGTACTCACAGTGTTGGCTGGAGCTGGGCCAACAGTAAAAGCGGAATTTTGTTCAGACGTGGGAGGGGTGCCCAGCCCCAGCCAACACTGTGAGTACTGGGGGGGGGGGGGGGGGGGGAAAAGAGAGGCTGGACCTCTGCACAGAGGACCGCTGTCCAGGTCAGCGCTTTGGAAAAGGCAGTTGCTTGGGTGGGAGCACAGCACAGGCCCAGAGGAGGTGCCGTACAACTGTGCGCCTGAAACCTGTATAATTTGGTTAACCAGTGTCACCCCAATAAATTTAATAAAAAGGGGGAGCTAGTGTTAAAAGTACCCAGAATTATGGCTAATGTTGCTTTAACTTCTCAGATGCCCCAGAATAAGTGATCGCTCTGCATGTTCCACGAATGTCAGGCATTATGTCTTTTCATGCCTTAACAAAATTTTTTCTTTTTTAAGTCAATAGACTGTCCCTAATCCTGAAATTTAAACCCACGACTGTTCACATGGGAAAAGCGTGGCCGATGGGAAGCCAGGCCTTTGTCCAGCTGGTGGCTGCCCAGTGCTGATCCTGGGGAAGCCAGCTTCGGGCTTTTTTAAAAGATGCGGATGGACGTGCTGAAAGCATCAGCATTCAGTTTCCTGTCCGCTTCTCTTAGGAACCTCGTTCCTGGAGAGAAGCTTAATGTACTCCTTGCGATAGTGTTATCAGCAGTAGGATAACGAAACAAGTGGCTAGAATGTGCCCAAGCGCGTGACTTTCTTTAGTAAAAGCAGAATTTTGTTCAGACGTGGGAGGGGTGCCCAGCCCCGGCCAACACTGTGAGTACTGGGGCGGGGGGGGGGGGGGGATAAAAAGGAGCTGCCGGGCCTCTGCACAGACAGAGCAGCATGTGTCTCAGGACAGAGGCCCGTAGACAGCGCAGCCTCTATCTGTGTCACGTCTCAGCTCCCGCAAGGTCGTGTTTAGTGGCAGGGATATGACTGTCCCACCTTCCCTCTGCCCACCTCTCCTCTCATCTTTTTTGAAAAGCTCCTGCACCCCTAGCCCTGAGGTGGAGTTTCTAAGGTGACCTGCAGCCTCTGAGGATGAGGTTATCCTGATGGGGCTGTTGTGTGGTGGGAGGCGGCCCTTATCCAAGGCTGCTGGCTGCTGGGCAGCGGTGCTCGGGGTGGTCTCGCCAGTGAACACGGATTCACTGTCATTAAATCAGGGCTACGACACGGAGGACGTGAATATTGAAAGGTTATTGGGTTAAAGAGCTCTATTGCCGCCAAATTGTACACTAACAACATGCCCTGTACTCTGTGAGTTTGCTTTCCTGTTCAGAAGACATGCTGTTAGGTTTTATATCTGTTTTATGTTTCCTTCACAAAGGAAACAGTGTAGCTTTTCAAGATAATCCTGCCAGAAACATGAAGGTGATCGCTTTCAAATGAGTGTTAGTTTGGAAGCAGTTTAAAACTCTTCAATTTGGGGTTTTTTATGAACATTTGCTTGAGTGTCCGCTTAGGGTGGAATTTTTACTTATTTCTGTTTTTTTAAAACCTTGACCAGGTGAACAGCGTTCACCCCGAATGCCAAATTCATCTGGAAATACAGGAGGAGGAAACAAAATGTGCAGAACTTCTAACGGCTCACACAGCGACACACAAAGGTAAGGCGGGCTCGGCGAGTGAGGTGCCCGTGATGGGCACCCTGGCAGGCAAGCAGCTCACACCTCACTCTGCAAACAGGTGTTTCAGGTCACCTGTATCTTTTTTAAAAAGGTCTATTTTCACGCTTTTTAATAAACTTCTGGTAAAACTCATATGGAGGGGAAGTCTTTCACATAAACTTTTAAAAAGAAAGCTTAAGTCCTTAACAGAAACAGTTTCCATGGTTTGAAACAATAGCAACTGTTACTAAAATAATTTCATGGATGTTGCCAAGCTTTACAGAAGCAACTCCGTTTTCCAGGAGTGTTTCTCTGATTTCTTGTATTTTAAATTCTTAGTGACATCACAAATAATTTTGGTCCAGTTAAGAACAATGGAAACTTATCAGAACTCAAACAGGAAAATGAGATTTTTGTTCTCCTGAAGACAGGCTTAGTGTCAATGTAGTGAACGTGGTGGTTTTATTTCCTTCCGGTCAGAGAGGAGATGCCGGGGCAGCAGGCCCTGAGCTGGCACATGCACACGGTGTAGCCTCAGAAGGTCTGGTGTGACCACAGGTTATAAACAGTAGCAAGCCCTTCCTCCTTCGGCTTTCCTTCTCTCTGGTCTGTGTCTTTAGTTTACCCTCTTCAAGGAAAAAATTAAAGTAAAAGTAAGGCGATGTGTTAAAGCAGCCGGTGGGCTGGGAGGAGCACAGGCCGTCGCCGGGAGGGCTCCGTGCAGACCGGGCTCCGTACAGACCGGGCTCCGTACAGACTGGGCTCCGTACAGACTGGGCTCCGTACAGACTGGGCTCCGTACAGACTGGGCTCCGTACAGACTGGGCTCCGTACAGACTGGGCTCCGTACAGACTGGGCTCCGTACAGACTGGGCTCCGTACAGACTGGGCTCCGTACAGACTGGGCTCCGTACAGACTGGGCTCCGTACAGACTGGGCTCCGTACAGACTGGGCTCCGTACAGACTGGGCTCCGTACAGACTGGGCTCCGTACAGACTGGGCTCCGTACAGACTGGGCTCCGTACAGACTGGGCTCCGTACAGACTGGGCTCCGTACAGACTGGGCTCCGTACAGACTGGGCTCCGTACAGACTGGGCTCCGTACAGACTGGGCTCCGTACAGACTGGGCTCCGTACAGACTGGGCTCCGTACAGACTGGGCTCCGTACAGACTGGGCTCCGTACAGACTGGGCTCCGTACAGACTGGGCTCCGTACAGACTGGGCTCCGTACAGACTGGGCTCCGTACAGACTGGGCTCCGTACAGACTGGGCTCCGTACAGACTGGGCTCCGTACAGACTGGGCTCCGTACAGACTGGGCTCCGTACAGACTGGGCTCCGTACAGACTGGGCTCCGTACAGACTGGGCTCCGTACAGACTGGGCTCCGTACAGACTGGGCTCCGTACAGACTGGGCTCCGTACAGACTGGGCTCCGTACAGACTGGGCTCCGTACAGACTGGGCTCCGTACAGACTGGGCTCCGTACAGACTGGGCTCCGTACAGACTGGGCTCCGTACAGACTGGGCTCCGTACAGACTGGGCTCCGTACAGACTGGGCTCCGTACAGACTGGGCTCCGTACAGACTGGGCTCCGTACAGACTGGGCTCCGTACAGACTGGGCTCCGTACAGACTGGGCTCCGTACAGACTGGGCTCCGTACAGACTGGGCTCCGTACAGACTGGGCTCCGTACAGACTGGGCTCCGTACAGACTGGGCTCCGTACAGACTGGGCTCCGTACAGACTGGGCTCCGTACAGACTGGGCTCCGTACAGACTGGGCTCCGTACAGACTGGGCTCCGTACAGACTGGGCTCCGTACAGACTGGGCTCCGTACAGACTGGGCTCCGTACAGACTGGGCTCCGTACAGACTGGGCTCCGTACAGACTGGGCTCCGTACAGACTGGGCTCCGTACAGACTGGGCTCCGTACAGACTGGGCTCCGTACAGACTGGGCTCCGTACAGACTGGGCTCCGTACAGACTGGGCTCCGTACAGACTGGGCTCCGTACAGACTGGGCTCCGTACAGACTGGGCTCCGTACAGACTGGGCTCCGTACAGACTGGGCTCCGTACAGACTGGGCTCCGTACAGACTGGGCTCCGTACAGACTGGGCTCCGTACAGACTGGGCTCCGTACAGACTGGGCTCCGTACAGACTGGGCTCCGTACAGACTGGGCTCCGTACAGACTGGGCTCCGTACAGACTGGGCTCCGTACAGACTGGGCTCCGTACAGACTGGGCTCCGTACAGACTGGGCTCCGTACAGACTGGGCTCCGTACAGACTGGGCTCCGTACAGACTGGGCTCCGTACAGACTGGGCTCCGTACAGACTGGGCTCCGTACAGACTGGGCTCCGTACAGACTGGGCTCCGTACAGACTGGGCTCCGTACAGACTGGGCTCCGTACAGACTGGGCTCCGTACAGACTGGGCTCCGTACAGACTGGGCTCCGTACAGACTGGGCTCCGTACAGACTGGGCTCCGTACAGACTGGGCTCCGTACAGACTGGGCTCCGTACAGACTGGGCTCCGTACAGACTGGGCTCCGTGCACACCGGGCTCCGTGCACACCAGGCTCCGTGCAGACGGCCCTGCCCAGTAGAAACAGAAGAGGAGCCGCTTGGGTAGCTTTGGATTTTCTAGGGGCCACATTAAAACAAGTAAAAAGAAACACGTGAGATTAGTTTAACAAACATTTTATGTGTCCAAATATATCTAAATTGTTATCATTTCTACTGCTAATGAATATAAAATATTAAGGAGAATTTTTACATTTTCTTTTGTGTCACGTTTGGACCTGCTGCTTGCGTTGGCGCCGGCCTCGCTCCAGGGCTCCTCCGGCCTAAGGAACGGGTCCGCATCATGCGGTGCCGGCGGCCACGCCTCCTCAGGAGCTCGTTAACTGTGTCCAGAAAAAGGCTGCTGGAGTGGCTCAGCTCACAGCAGACAGGGACTCTGTCCTGGGCAAAGCCACGGACTGACCGTCGGTCCTACAGGACCAGAGACATGGGTCCCGCCAACCGGGGCCTCGTGACAAAGCAGTCGTCATGTCCGCTGGGTCCGCTCCCTCAGTGGAATCCAGGAGATGTAGGAAGAGGACAGACTGAGAGGAGACAGAGTCGGCGGTTAGAATCATCTAGTTCGTGGCCAGGGACCCCACCTCCTCTCCACACACCCCAGTGCAGGTTGCGGTAGAGGGTCCGGCAGAACCGTCCTTCCGGTAGGTGAGCCAGGCCCTTTGTGAAGCCTCGGGGGTGGGGGCGCCCCCTGACAGCAGCTGAGCTGTCGGCAGAGGGCTGGGAGCTGCCCACACACGGCATGGATTTGCCCAGCGCAGCCGTGAGAGCAAGCACTCCAGGCAGGCTCTGCCTTCCCCTCCCGGGCAGGTACTTCAATCCCTGCAGCCGCTCCCGGACACTCCTCCCGGGCCCATTCAGCTGGACACAGCCACTGCGGAGACGGGCAGGAGGGGTGTCGCCATGACATTGCAGCCCGGGAGTCAGTTTTATGACTGGTAAACTCAGCACACAGCCGAGCCCTCAGAGCTGGTGTCAGGGAGGCTCCTGGGAGAATCTCAGTGTTTCCTTCCTCGTTTCTCTGATCTCCCGCCTTCAGCAAGCACGTCTGGTCAACAGTAGCGCATTGTTCCTGCGGGGATGCCCAGGACAGTCCCTGAGGACACTTCTCAGAGGGGTCAGGGTGGACGGACTGCCGGTGAAAGTCTGTGCCATTGACACCGGACGGATGCTGTGGGGGAGACACGGACAGGTTCAGGGCGTGGAATCCCTGCTGCCCGCGATGGGATGTTCTGACCCACAATCACGATGTCATGCAAGAGACCCTTGAGTTCGGGCCGCCTGCATTCGCCAGCAGCGGAGTCTGCTTGGCTGGGAGTCAGGTTCCAGCAAATGGCCAGGTTCACGGGGAAGGACATAGCCGCTTTTTAAGAGGGAATTTGCCAACCCCATTGGTGAGTCACTCCATTTGGCTCTGAGGCCTTTAGGTTGGTGACAGGCTGGGGTTCTGGGACAGGAAGCAGCCAGAGGTGCTGACCAACCTGGAAGTCACTCATCTTTCTAAAGACTGTCAGGTCGGAGGACCTTGGGCGTCTCCTTGTTCGGCCCCTGGTGGGCAGAGAGGAGGCCCCTCTGCTTCCATCCACGGAGGGACTCAGACCCCAGCCGTCCAGACCCGCCCGGTGGCGGAAAGCGTGTGGGAACATCTGCTCAGCTTTGCTGCCGGTTTTTATCCGGTTCAGGTTAAAAGGACTGAGGTGACTGAGACCAGCAGGCAGAGGGGCCAGCTGGAGGCCTTGCTGGACCGCTGCGCGTGGCCCCGCAGCCCAGCCTCACTCGCCTCCCGGAGCCACCTCGCTCTCTCTGGGCCCTTCGCTCGTGGCCTCCATGGCCAGACAGGCCTCCCTCTGGGGACTCTCGGGCCACCGCTCTGCGATTTGGATGTGACTCCTCAGGGAGGACGTCCTCGCTGTCGCTCCCACCACACGTCCCACGACGGCCCGGAAGCTGTTTGGTCCCTCGGGAGGTAGTGGCCCTGGATGCTGACTGTAAAGCTCTGTTTTCCCTTTGCAGTCGGCGGGGAGTCTGGCGCTGCCGTCACTGTTAGATCCTAGTTCACACTTTACTCTCTGTTGGCGAGTCATGCCTGGGTTTACTTCACGACTCACCGTCACACACTGTCGGCCAGCATTCATGGTGAGGGGCCTTCCCTTATTGCTGGACAAGGACAGGACAAGTCCAAGCCCTGGGGCACCTGTTAAGTTTGAATAACTAGACTCCCAAGGAACTCCCAACACTGTTTATGTCACAAATATTCTGGGTGTTGGTGGCTTGGAAATGGGGGTAATTGTGCTGAATCCACACCATGGAATATCAGGAAGCCTTTAAACATGAAGGTGCACAGCATGAAAACACGTGTGACACATTGTGAAGCAGGAGCAAGGAAGAGGGTGGTACATACAATGCCCTGTTTTGTAAAAACTTCGATGTGTACATGGCATATAACATGTCATCGGATGTCATTATGGCCCAAAGACAGGTCCCTCCCAGAGCTGGGACCGGGCGCCCTGCACCGGGCGAGCCACGGGTCACTTCCCCAGCGGCCTCCCCACTGGGGAGGGGCGGCTGGGAGGGCTGTTTGTGGAGAGGGTTTCTGTGGAGAGAGGGTTTGAAATGCTGCCTGTGGTTTATCACAACTCAGCATCTGGGCTCCTCTTGGGACTGTACTCCTGGCTTTGGTCAGGGGCCTGGCCGTGGTCACCTGGACGGAAGTATTGGGGTTGCCGGGTGTTTACGAGTAAGTGCCCACAGGTGACCGGCCGCACCGGGTCCCGCACAGGAGGGAGCTTTGCAGGCGGGGACTCCGGGAGGGCGCTGTAGTGGCGAGGCTGGGGCACCTCTGCGCCCCCTCCACCCCCCACCCCGAAACTCTGCTTGTGGCTCCGGGTGGAGGGGTACCGAGGCATTTGCTCTTAAAAGTGGCCTGACATCTTGGTGACAGAAACGGGCCCAGGGGACCCTGAGCCCCCAAACCTGAGACACAGAGGTGCCCATTTGATCACATCAGCAGGAAACATTTACTAATTCTATTGACGCTCAGAAGAACTGTGCAGCTGGCTCACTCGGGACTTCCTACCACAGACCCAGTGGTTTTGCAAAGCTGATGGGAAGGAGCACACAGCTACGGCTATTCTCAGTAATATCGTTGGTGCATGTTTATTTCACAGAAAAATAATTTGCAAGATAATTATCTAGTGAACGGGCTTTCTGTTTGCAAAGCATTTACACAGACCCAACCCTCTGGGGCCACTGTGCCTCTGCCCCTCACTCCCGCCCTGCAGCCTGCAGCGGAGTCTGGGACAACCTCACGTGCTGGCGCCCCGCGGACATCGGCGAGACCGTCACGGTGCCCTGCCCCACGGTGTTCAAGGTGTTCAGCAGCCTCCACAGCAAACCAGGTACTTGGTCCGTGCGTGGCTGAGGGGCGCCTGGCCGTCGGCTTCTCCTTCCCTGCGGCCCCTGGGTTTAGGCGCAGAAGGAGAGCTTCCGGCTGGGTCTCCCCTCAGAGCAGCCTTAGGGGGAGGCGCCAGACCCGCAGACCAGAGCCCTGGAGTGGGCGTGGGGCAGGCAGGGGAGTGCAGTAACCTTGGCCATGACCCTGGAGGGAGGGAGGCTGGACAGCAGTGGCCTCCGCCCTGAACGGGCTCTGAGACTCGAGCACCTGCTTCCCTCTGAGTCTCCAGCACCTGGAAAGGTGCCTCCCAGGCTCCCTCGCTGCAGGGCCTCTGGGTTGCTCCCCAGAAGGGGGTTTGGTTTGGCCTCGTCTTAAACGGCCCAGGTTTTAGTAACATGAAGAAATCTGTCTGGAAACATAGACAAGAGAAGAGCCCTGAAGTTGGGAGGCTGTGGGAACCTGGGCAGGTGTTCAGGGTAAAGACTCGGAGAACAGACCGGCTGAGGCCTGTACAGTGTGTGTGGGGCGGGGGGAGGGGGGATGCAGGAAAGAACGACATTCTGTTCGGATGCCGGCACTCTACCTTCCAGGGAACATCAGCAAGAACTGCACGAGTGAGGGCTGGTCGCAGACCTTCCCGGACTTCATGGATGCGTGCGGCTACCGTGACCCCGAGGACAGGAGCCAGGTGAGGCCGAGGCCCCACTGCCTCTGAGGGACCCTCTCCTGGCCCGGCAGCACTGCCTCTCCTGGGCCGGACGCCAGGTCGCCCATGGGTGGGGGCAGGAGAGGCAGTTCTCTCCACTGGCAGCCGTGCTCCACCTGCCTGAGATGAGCCCAGGAGCGTCCTCTCGGCCGCGGGGTTTCTCCGCCCAGTTAACCTCCTCATGTGGGTGGTGGGAACCCTGAGCCGCACGGAGACAGATCCACCCGTAGCATCTCTGTCGCCTGGAGGCTGAGTCTGTCCGTCCGCTTGGCGGCTACATCCTGGCACGTCCCCTCTGCAGGCACCACAGAGCTGCACAGGTTCAGGGGCCAGGAGGTGGGAGCCCGGGTCAGGGAGGCGAGGAGTGGGAGCACAGGTCAGGGAGGCGAGGGGGGGGGGGGCACAGGTCACAGGTCAGGGAGGCGAGGAGGGGGAGCACAGGTCACAGGTCAGGGAGGCGAGGACGGGGAGCACAGGTCACAGGTCAGGGAGGCGAGGAGGGGAGCACAGTAGCCTTCCTGAGGTCCTGTGGCCTCCGCTCTTCCTGCCCGTCTGCCGACCTCCTAGCACCAGCACCGGCGTGCAGGGTGGCTTCCTTCGGCAATACCGGCCTCCGCCTCGGTCTCCCCCAGGTCCCACTGTGAGGACGCCCCCAGCAAGACTGTCTGTAAAACAATGGGGCTCCTGAGGCCCTGCCTCGTGAAGCCAGAGCGTCCAGCTGATGCACCCCAACCAGTTTGAAGAGCTGTTTTCTTCTTAAACATTTCATAGATTCTGCAAATTTCATAAACACACAGCCCCTAACAGATTAGAAAGTCAAAACAGTTTAATGTATGAACGTGGAGAAAACGACGGCCCAAAACCAAAATGATTGATTTTTCTTCCTGATGCAGCTTCCATGAATACTTTGAATACGTGGTTGTTTAGGGCATTATTTCAAATGTGAAATCTGTGAGGTGCGTTTGCCCCGGGGCCAGGCCGATCCAGGGCAGGGGCGGGCCTGTCCAGTGCCCGCCGGGTCTCAGTCCCCCTCACCTCACCCCTCACTTCTTCCCAGACCCAGGATTTCAATTAGGTTTCCTGCTCACACACAGCCAAACTTGGCCCTGGGTGTTTCGTGTGCAATCTTTGTTGGTTTCTAAATTAATTAAGTTCAAGGGAAAACAAAACAGCTTCCCCAAAAGCCCCGAGGGACAGCAGGCCCACGGCACGCGGGCACCTCTGCGGGCGTGCCAGGCGGTGCTCCCGGAGGCTCTGCAGTGTATATGAGCTGCCACAGCTCTTGACTGAAGAACACATCTGCTAAATTTAGCCGAGAGCTGTCTGGCATTCCAGCCGACCCATGCATCAGGCGGACACATTTCTTCCATATTATGCCATAACCCTAAAAATACGTCCGCTCGCTCCCCTCAGCTTCCAGACACTGCTGTGACTCCCGGTCACCGCCACTGTCCCCTCCGGAAGGTCCCCTCCCTGACCTGGAGCACACCACCCGCACCCTGTGCTCTGTGTCCCCACAGGGCCCTTCGGGACGCGCCCGCCGGTGACCAGCCGCCTGCGCGGGAGGCGGGAGAGGGCGGACTGGAGTGTCCTCGGACCTCACCTGGCTTCTTGCGGTTGCCGAGCTAACTCAGCCTTGGCTCAGGCAGTGTCTCTGCTTCGCTTCACGGTGAAGGCAGAGGAATGGCCCGCCGCGGTGCTGAGGGCCACGTGAGCACTGTCCTCATGCGCGGCTCCTCTGGACCGGGTGGCCCGGGAGGGAGCAGGGACGTGGGGTGGACAGGACAAAGCCGGGCAGGCGACTCTGATGGGATGGAGGTGGTGTCCACAAGGACCGGCCTGCACAGAGCCAGTGTTCACACTGCCCGCTGCCCGCGCCGCACAGCCTGGCCCCACCGGAAACAGCCGTCAGGTCCAGGCGGAGACGAGGTGCCATCGTGAGCCACGCTAATCTGATTTCAGTGGAGCCAGAACAAAGACGCCCTGGACTCACCTGGAGGAAGAGGTCTTCCCACAGCTGGAGAGACTCGCCGCCCCCAGGATGGGGGGGCAGGCGTCCCGTGGAAGGTGCTCTCCCAGGAGGGAGATGGAGGCCCGAAGCAGAGCTCAGCCTTGCCAGGCGGGACTGCACACGGAGCCCGTGCTGAGAGGGTGCAGGGAGGCCCAGGGGCTCAGCCACTGTGAGGGGACCCTGGGGGCACAGCCACCAGCGCCCCACTTGGACCCAGACTCCCCTCCTTGGCTGGAGGCGGAGCCCAGAGCCCAGCTCTGGGGGAGCCCCACACTTTTCAGGGTGGCGTCGGGGGAGCCGAAGGCTGGGCTCAGGCCTCTGGCAGTTTGTGATGCTGGGCCCTCAAGGTGCAGACCAGACGGAGGCAAACCTGGACCTTCAGGGGAGAAGGGCTGTGATAGTCACTCCAGGGCTGGAGAGTGCTGGCCGCTGCCGCGTCTCGGGGGAGGGCGCCCCCGGGCAGGACGTAGGCTCATGCAGAGTCCATGATGGGGACTGGACGGGGACTCAGTGTGGGGTCAGGCAGGGCCTCCTTGGGGGCCGGCAGCGTGAGGGGACCGGGAGCCCATCGCAAGCGCCCCTGCAGCCGGGAGGGCTGAGGAAGCAGCCCTCCCCCCCCATCCACCTGGGTGTGGTCCTGGGGACACGCATCGAATCAAAGTCTCACACACGGAGCTCTGAGAGCGTCTGCCTGGCAACGCGGTGCCGTGACGAGGACCTGCCGGGAGCCCGGGCGCCGTCAGGCCCACACCCTTTCCGCACGTTCACAACCTCCCCTGAGCCACCCGGGTGTCCGTGCGGCCTGAGCTTAAAGTGAGGCCTGGCTTTAGGAAAAAGAACACATTAAAATAGAGAATTAAGCATAAAAGTAAATGTTTGCTCAGGATGGCAAATGAAGTCACAGGTTATGGGGTGTCGAACCCAAGACCCCTGGTCGAGAGCCCGGGGCCACTCGCACTCTCCCCAGCGCGTGTCGCTGGCGTGGAACCTGAGGCCTGGCGCCTCCTGCTCCGGGCTTGGTTCTGATCTGGCGGCTGTTTTGGGCCAGAATTTGTGCCGCAGGTTTGAGAAGAGGAGACGCCTCGATCTGTTCAGTGGAGGAGAAAACAATGGGTGTTGGGGTGTCACCTGCTTGGGGACGACGGGGCCTGGATAGTTCAGAGGCCGTGTCCTTGGACAGTTGTGTCTGCGGAGAGCAGGCAGCAGCCGCCGCCCGACACAGGTGCCGCGTGTAGGAACCAGAACGCGGAAGGGGCGGCCTTGTCCCCAGGCAGGACCGCGCCTCGTCGGGGAGGGAGCCGGCGGAGCCCTGCGAGCCAGGCCCGGCTCACGCTCCTCAGCTCCTGGTGTCCGAGTCTTTCCTCTTCACCAAGGCAGCCCCGACTCTCGGGGACCCTCCGAGGAGAAGGGCGCGCGCCGCTGTTGCCTGTTTCACCTCGAAGGCCTGAGACTCGGCCGGACTCGCTCTCTCCGAGGCCGTGGAGCTGGTCCCTTCCCGTGGGTCACAGCTCGCTCCCACCTCCCTGCTTCGCCAGCGTTTGCAGAACTGGGGGCGCAGGTTTGAAACCGTGGGGCTGAGGGAGGGCAAAGGGAGCTCCACGAAGATGCAGCAGACAGAGCACCGGGCGCGGGCCGCTGAGCCAGGCGGGGCCTGTG
>NW_005356585.1:100840-108611 GCF_000412655.1 Myotis brandtii
AGGGCGGTGGGGTGCTGCTGGTAGCCTGCGTGCCGTCCGCATTTTGTTTTCTACGCTTTTGAAAGGATTGAAAGATTTTATTTCACTGAACTCGTATCACGGGTGAAGTGCTGGAAAGCAGCTGCTAGTCACAACCCCTCAGTTAAAAAATAAAAGGGAAATGGACAAAAACCTAAATTAGAATTTTAAGGACATTTTCCGAACCCTCGCCTTTCATCTGCTTTTCTCCTGAGACAAAGCTGGGAAGCAATGCAGCCGGGACGTCAGAGACTGACAGCTCCCCCACCTGTCACCTGGGTGGGAAGGCACCTCCGAGGGCTTCCGCAGCCCCTCTTCTCTGCCGGGACCGAATCCCGGGAAAAGTAAGGGAGAGGAGAGCACACATATGTTCACACTCACTCACCCACATGCTCACACACACTCTCACACACACACTCACACTCACACACATGCTCACACACAGTCACATGCTCACACACACACTCACATTCACATGCATACTCGCACACTCACACAAACTTACACACTCACAAACACACAATCACACATACTCATGCTCACACACAAAAACACGCTCACACAAACTTACACACTCACAAGCACACAATCATACATGCACATTCACAGACCCACTCGTGCACTCACATGCTCAAAAACATACGTTCACACAGACTCACACACTGACAAGCACACACACTCACATACACACTCACACCCACACACTCACATATACATTCACACACATACCGTCACACACTCACACATGCACACACACCATCACTCTAATGCACATTCACACCCACACACTTATGCTCACACAAACTCACAATCACACTCACATCCACACACACCCCCCACACACGCACTCACACACTTACAGTCACACTCATGCACACTCACACTCACCCACTCACACACATGCACACACAAACACACACACAAATTCACACAATCACACATACACACAATCACATGCACATTCACACTCACCCACATACACACGCACTCACACGCTCACACACAATCACACTCACAGTCACACTCACACACACAATCACACTCACCTTCATATGCTCACACACCACAGTCACACTGACATGCGCACACATAGTCACATGCTCACACACACTCACACCCACATGCTCACACTCACACACACACATGCTAACACAAACACATACACACTCACACACACTCACATGCTCACACAATCACACGCTCACACAAACTCACACACAATCACACTCACACACATACTACAGAACACAGAAGTAGGAACATTTTCTTCCTCCCTGGTTTCTAATTGGAAATTTGAAATGGGTCATTGCTGTCAGGCGGGTGGGCTTGGGGAAGAACAGGGGTCCAGCCATGCCCCCCGATTTTTACTGCTGGATTTTCCTCTCTGTCTTTGGTATGAGTCATGGCATTTCCAGAACCCTGTTGTCATCGGAGCGCTTGTATATTCCTGAGATTAAACTGTCCACTTGGAGCTGAGCATTTTCTTGTTGAAAGAAACATTGAAAGCACAGCAGGTGTTACTGCGGAGTGCAGACCCTGTGGGGACAGGGCTTGGCCAGGGGCCCCAGCCTGGGGTCTCCTGGAATGCCCTGCACACCCCTTGCTGTCCCTTCGGACAGACCTGCTTTACAGAACCATCCCAAGTCACCCACCGTGAACTTAAGGGAAAGGTGGTGTTGGAAGAGGAAATGTCACCTTGGGGTTGGGATGGAGGTGGTTGGGGGGAGGACGGCTCCAGGCCGTTGCGGCCGCTGCTCACAAAGGCTTGTCTGTCTTTGTAGATCACGTTCTATGTTCTGGTGAAGGCCACTTACACCCTGGGCTACAGCGTCTCTCTGGCTTCCCTTACTACAGGAAGCGTAATCCTTTGCCTCTTCAGGTAAGTAGCACAAATGAGCAATTCTGCAGGAATAGGAGATGGGGGTTGTCCGTTTATGACAGCTGAACCCATCTGGGAGGAGAGAAGGCCATGGCCGGAGCACTCTCTGTGCTGAGCCGCGGCAGCGCCCGGGGTGCCGGAGTGAAAGGCGATGCCAGCATTTATGGTTTGATTTCACTCCCCTGCACTCCTTCCGTAAAGACAGAACACTGGCCTTGGGTGAGGGTTCAGTTCCAGCATTATTACCAAATACAGCGGCTGTGCAAATGCTGCAAAACACAGAAGCAGCACTTGCCATTGGGCTGTCAGTGCTCCACTGACAGACACTGTAATGTGTTTGAGAATAAAAAGGTGGGTCCAGATTGCCTGGGTTCAAATCCTGGGTCCGACTCTTAGCAGCTGTGTGACCTTTGGCACATCACTCAACCTCTCTGTGCGTCTGTAAGTATGGATTCCCGTGGGACCCACATGGCATGGGGCAGGCTCTCTACATTTGGCCTGTGTTTTCCATGTGGTGAGGTGAGTCCTGGCGCCATCTAAACCTCTGCAGCCTCGTTAGTGGCGAATGGCATATGTTGTTTGTCAGGGTGAAGAGTAGAGACTTTGGTCCTACAACAGATGCTTCTGTCTAGAAAACGCTACTAAGTGTATTTAGGATTAAACCCATGTCAGGCATCATTGGCACGAAGCAGAAGGAATGATATTGAGCTTATTTTAACAGGGTTTTGATCGTCACATATCTGATGACTTTTTGCTGAGATATAGTTCACATATTGAGATGAATACATGATATAACAGGTGGGACGTCTTTAGGACCTCACACACTTGAGCAGGTCTATGCTTGCCAGTTAAATAAGTGAATGAAGAATAGAGCTGCGGCATCAGCAAATGGCAGTAAATGGTACTTACCATTTTTCAGGCCTCTCACCTATATCAGGTGGCTGGTAATTCTCAGAAAAAACGTGTACTTCGAAAAATGTGAGCAACATCTATCATATTCTAGTTCTTTAAAAAAAAAAAAAAAGGCTGGTCCACATGAGCCTTTGTGTACTATCTTCTATGTTTTACTACATATATGGATACATTTTTAAATCTTTATTGTTGAATGTATTACATACGTTCCCCTTTGACCCCCCCATTGACCTCTTCCAGCCGTTCCTCCCAGGCCCTCACCACCCCATTGTCTGTGTCCACGGGTTATGCATATGTGCATACAAGCTCATTGGTTGATCTCTTCCCACCCTGAGGCTCAACAGTTTGTTCCATGCTTCCATGTCTCTGGGTCCATTTTTGTTCATCAGTTTATTTTGTTCATTAGATTCCACATATGAGTGAGATCATGTGACACTTGTCTTTCTCTGACTTAGCATAATGCTCTCCAGGTCCCTCCGTGCTATTGCAAATGGTAAGAGTTCTTTCTTTTTCCCAGCCGAGTAGTACTCCATGGTGTAGATATACCACAGCTTTTTATCCACTCGTCTGCCGATGGGCACGTGGGCTGCTTCCAGACCTTAGGGATTGTAAATGGTGCTGCTGTGAACATAGGGTGCATACCTTCAAATTTTTCAGCATGAAAAAGAAAGGGAAATGTTAGGAAGGGAAGCTGACTAAGGGTAACAAACTAGAAAGAAATATTTCCTCCCTAACAGGTTTGGCTCAGTGGATAGAGCATCGGCCTGTAGACTGAAGGGTCCCAGGTTCGATTCCGGTCAAGGGCATGTACCTTGGTTGTGGGCACATCCCCAGTAGGGAGTGTGCAGGAGGCAGCTGATTGATGTTTCTCTCTCATCGATGTTTCTCTCTCATCGATGTTTCTATCCCTCTCCCTTCCTCTCTGTAAAAAATCAATAAATATATATTTTTAAAAATAAATATTTCCCCTTATTTTCCAAGAGCTGAACAACCCCATGTTTTTGTCATCTGTGGTTGCATTCAGATTGGCCTGTGCGGTGTGTTCACTGAGCCAGACTCCCAGTGTTTGGGAATTATCAGAAACATGGAAGTGACTCAGAGGCTGGAAGTGGCTTTATGCTATGAATCAGCCCTCTGTGCATGGCCATCGGCAGTCCCTGCTGTGAGACCTCTTGGTTACACAGACGCAAGCCGCAGCGTCCTCTGCTGCTGACAGGGCCAGGACGGCTAGAAACGGCTCCCAGGGCTGAGCAGGCTTCGGCTCTGCCCTGGTCTGGGCACGGAAATGCTGTTCCCTCCCTGTCTCCATCTGTCGGATGGATCGGAGCCACTTCCCTGGACAGCTGTGAGAGAGGGGATTCTAAAGTCCCAGAAAGAGAATTCTGTACTTTCTATCATAGCCCCACACACATCAACCTACCACCTCCTGGTTTTATGCAGAGAGAAAGGGTGCCACTTCCCAGGTGCCTTGTGGACGTCGGTGCAAGCACAGGCCCGGCCCTCACTGGGGTCACGGCAGCGGCTGCCCTGAGCATGTCCTGTGGTCCAGGCATTTGACTTGACAGCTCTGATCCCCCCCCCCCGGCCCACAATAACAGCCGTGATCGCCAGTACGTCCTGCCACGCCTTTTACAGGTGTTTGCAATTTAGTCCTCACGGCCTCTCCACAGCCAAGTGCTCCCAGTGCCCGGTGGCACCAGCTAGAGGAGGAGGCCGTGTGCCCGTGCGGAGGCCTGAGCGCAGAGCCTCTCCCTTCCGTGGTGGGCGTGGTCTCCAAGTCAGCTCCAGCGTCACGGAGGAACAGGGCGCAGCAGGCTTATCTGGAAGCCACACTTTGCTCTTGTGTGTGTTGTTTTTATTGATTTCAGAGAGGAAGGGAGAAGGAGAGAGATAGAAGCATCAATGATGAGAGAGAATCATTGATCGGCTGCCTCCTGCATGCCCCCCACTGGGGACTGAGCCCGCAACCCAGGCATGTGCCCTGCCTGGGAATCAAACAGTGACCTCCTGGTTCTTAGGTAGACGCTCAGCGGCTGAGCCACACCGGCGTCCATCCGTAGATCTGAACTCAGAGGTGACATGTTTAAATGAGTGATGAGTGACAAAGGACAGAGCTGGGCAAATGGGATGTGTGTGCATGCTCGGTGACAGCGATAAACCCACACCCACTCGGTGGGAAGAAACAGGTGAGAGCGTGGGCAGGAGAAGGAGAAAAGGAGAAGAGGAAGAAGAGGCAGTTTGGAGAGACGAGTGTCACCCCTGCCCCAGAAGCCCCCGAAACAGAGCAGCATCGCTGTTGGGACTTAGCCTTGGGGAGCTGGGCCCCACAGCAGTCTCCCCCATGAGGGGCAGCCTCTGGGTTGCCCTGGAGACACCCAGAAAACTCACTTTGTACTCAACGTCTTCGCTGACGAAGGTTCCACGGAGTTTTGAACCTCCGGGGAGTGCGGGGCTTCCGGCAGCTAGGCCGTCTGCGAGTGCGCGCGCCCAGGGTGAGTGGACACTGCTCGCCAGGAGCATCCTGGGACGGCCGGGTCCAGGCCAGCGCCCGAAGCAGCTCAGTCCGTGCCTGCGATGCTTTGTCGCTCTGCGAACATGTGTTGGAGTCATGCAAAGGGCACTCCTCTGTCTGTGGGTTCTCTCACTCGCATTTTACAGGAAACCCATCCATCTTAAGTGCACACTTAAGGTATGTGTTGTGTTTATGTGTACACACTTACGGCAATGCTTACTTCACATGTATGCTACATGTACTGGTCATAGACTGCATAGGTTCAGTCTTTCTAGATCCTGCCCACTAATTTCCCAAAGTGGTGGCCTCAGCCATGCCCGCCAGCTGAGGGGAGACTTCTATTCACGCTGCATCCTGTCGCCACCTCTCGCCATCAGTTTTAAAACTAGCCGTCCGGGTGGGTCTATAACAGCCGTGGGCAAACTATGGCCCGCGGGCCGGATCCGGCCCGTTTGAAATGAATAAAACTAAAAAAAAAAAGACCGTACCCTTTTATGTAATGATGTTTACTTTGAATTTATATTAGTTCACACAAACACTCCATCCATGCTTTTGTTCCGGCCCTCCGGTCCAGTTTAAGAACCCATTGTGGCCCTCGAGTCAAAAAGTTTGCCCACCCCTGGATAATCATAACATAAAATTGTGTGTTAATTTGCATTTCCCTGTGGTCATGAGAGCATGTGCTTGGAAATCTTTTCTGTGAGCACTGTTTGAGTGCTGGCTCGTTTCCTCGTCGTGGTGTCTCTTTATAAACGTGCTTTTAGGAGTCCTGCAGCGGGTCCTGTCCGATGCGGTGCTGGGAGTTCATCTCCAGTCTGTAGTTCGGCTTTACACGCTCTTACTGGGTCTTTTGAGGATGAAAAGTTGTTGGTTTTAATGACGTAATTCTTTGTTGGCTTTAGGTCGGTGCCCCGCGTCCTGTTTAAGAAATCATTGGCATATTCTTTTGTTATCAAAGAGACATTTTATTATTCTCACTTCTCATGGTGAGGTTATCGTCCATCTGCCATTTGGTTTAGTGTGTGGCACGAGGTGAGGTCGGTCCTGCTTGTCTTTCCAGAGGCCCGTCAGTCAGGGTGTCCGAGCGTCCAGTGCACACGGCCTGACGCCGGGGCTGTGACTGCATCAGGACCAGCAGGACCGACGCCCTGCAGTTCCGTTTGTCTCTTCGCCTGTCACTCTGCCATTTTGACGTTGTTGTGATTCCTGCACCTTCATCCTAAATCTGGATTTCTGCTGGTGTGAGCCTGTCACCTTTCTTTTTCATTGGCCATTTGCACTTAGGTGTGAATTTTTAAAAATCAGCTTGTCAGTTGGCATTTTAAAAACCCTCTGCAGGGTTCATTTTGATGGCATTGAATTTATAGATCAGTTTGGATAGAGTAGTTAGTATCTTTATAATTTTGAGTCATTCAATCTGTGATCATAATAGATCCTCCTATTTGTTTAGTTTTCTTTCATTTCTTTCAATAATGTTTTGTGATTTGGGGTAAAGTCTGCCTCTCTTCTGATAGTCATTTCTAGGTATTTGTTTATTTTGTTTTATGTATTTTGTTAGATACCATTCCATTTCTTTTTTTTTTTTTAATCCTCACCCAAGGATATTTACAGAGAGAGGGAAAGACAGAGAAATATTGATTGGTTGCCTCCTGCATGAGCCTCGACCAGGGCCCGGGCCGGGGAGGAGCCTGCCACTGAGTACATGCCCTTGACCAGAATCGCACCCGAGACTCTCTGTCCTCAGGCTGACGCTCTACCCACTGAGCACACCGGCCAGGGCTGGTTCCATTCCTGGTTGCTTCGGGGAGGAGCTGATTTCTGCAAGTTAATCCTGCTCAGCAACCTTGCTGTGCTCACGCAGGGGCTCTAACATTCCTGCAAATTCACAAAATCCATGTTTGAGTATCTCCCTCCTCCCCACAGGCGGCTGCACTGCACCCGGAACTACATCCACCTCAACCTGTTCCTCTCCTTCATCCTGAGGGCCGTCTCAGTGCTGGTCAAGGACGACGTGCTGTACTCCGGCTCCAGCACCCTGCACTGCCCCGACCAGCTGGCCTCCTGGGTAAGACCGCACGGGGGTCCTCAGAAGGAAGGTGGCCCTCACAGCTGTCGGGGACCATTCGTTTGCTGGTTTCTCTTTACTTGCTTGTCTCTTGTGAAGAGAGGACAGTGGAAAAGAACAGAGAGAGAAGGGAGGCTGAGAATGGGACGAGGTAGAGGAGGCAGAAGGCAGGCAAGGAGCTGGGGCCACACATGCCCGCAGCTCAGGGTTCAGGCTACTGTCGCTGGGGGACTGCATGACACCTGCCATGTTTGTCACCTTCCAGTGAGCTCTGTGCGCCGGGCCGGGATGCGAGGGCCTCTCTGTGAGATGCACCTGCCGTCTGCGCCTCTGCTGCGTGTCCTGCTTCCTTACACGAACGCGGGGGGCGTGGGGGGGGGGGGGA
>NW_005356585.1:108744-111035 GCF_000412655.1 Myotis brandtii
GGGGGGGGGGGGACACGCGCTGTGTCCCAGGGCGGCTGCACCCGCCTGAGTGTGTTTCTCTGAACGGGACATGCTCTCTTGCTCTGACGTTCCAGGTGGGCTGCAAGCTGAGCCTGGTGTTCTTCCAGTACTGCATCATGGCCAACTTCTACTGGCTGCTGGTGGAGGGGCTGCACCTGCACACCCTCCTGGTGGCCAGCTTCTCCCCCGGCCGCCGCTTCCAGGCCTATCTCCTGATCGGGTGGGGTAAGGCCGCCCCGCCCACCAGCTGCTTGCCTGCGTGCCCAGCGCCCCCTCAGCCGCCCATGAGCCCTCCAGGTCCCTGCTCCTGTCCCCTCGGGAGACACTGTGCTGCCCCCAGGAGGTGCCCCTCGGGCCACTTGAGGAAGAGCTTTGCCAGGACAGCGAGGTCCCTGCAGCCAACGTTTCTCCAGGGAACCAGGGCCGGGTTAGGCTGGCCACGTCCCACTGCTGAGCAAACCCGATGTGGGAGCCAGACAGGGCCCTGAGGAGGCACACCTTTAGCAAGCCGGCCCCAACCGGGCTCAGGAAGGCGGTCACGCCAGGGGACACCCACTCAGAGAGGGGCACCCCTCCGCCAGCCGGCGGGCACGTCTCCGTCCACCACACTTGCCAGGCATAGTCACATGGGTCAGGCCATGCGGGGTCAGCTTTCAGACACGTATGGCGTGACCGCCAGTGCGTAACAAGGAACGAGCATGAACCCGTACGAGCTTGTAAGGAGTTTCTGCCTCATTTCCTGCAGACAGCCTGGTCCTGGGTGGCCGGGCAGCGAGGGGCTGTGGGTAACGGGCGTGTTTCTGCAGGCATCCCGGCCGGATGCACGGGGGCGTGGGCCGTGGCCAGGCTCTGCTTGGAAGACACAGGGTGAGTGCTGGGCCTCTCGCTGGGAGCAGCACCGACGGTTCGCACCAGGCGCCACCTTCTGGTGTTCCTCACTGACCCCGCCTTCGACCCACATGTCATGGGATTTTCGTGGGACTTGACCCGCCCCTCGGGCTCCTGTGTGACCCTTAGTGTCACCTCCCCATTAGCTGACCGTCACGTTGAGAAGAATAAACAAACAGAATCCCCGAGGTCACATCGAGTCTCTAAACACACAGTCGTGCCTCCGCACGGGCCTGTGGCAGCAGGAGGGACGAACAGACCGGGTGGCGTCTGTGGGGAGGGCCACTGTCCTGCTGCTCCGGGGAGGGCGTCCCCCGGGCACGTGTCCTCGCTGCTCCACGGACAGACTCGGTGACAATGTCATTTTCCTTCTCTCCTTCCTGCAGTTGCTGGGATACCAACGAGCACAGTGGCCCCTGGTGGGTGATCCGAACCCCAATTCTAATCTCAATTCTCGTAAGTAACCTGGCACGAGGCAGCAGCCGCCCTGGGGTGGCCACACGGGCAGGGCCAGCCAGTCCTGCGCGGCATGGAAACGGCCGTCCATCAGCCTTCCAGAGCCGCTCACAGGAGGGGCGCCGCCAGTCCTGGACTCAGCGTCCCTCAGAATGAGGCCTCAGAGATGGGGCAAGCAGAGAGCCTCCTGTGTCCTCCCGTGGGGGCTTCTGGGGGCCACAGCCTGACCAAGGACATGTCAGGGAGGAGCTGGATTTCCGTCTGTCCTTTTCGCGTCTCCACGTTAATTTACGTGCCTGGCTGCAGCTGGGTCGGAGTGCGTGATGCAGACAACAGACCGTGTCCGGCAGGACCTGGGGCAGCTCCAGGTGGGCAGGGCTCCGGCCCCAGCCCCGCCTCCGGTGCGAGAAATCGAGAACAAACGTTTGTCTCTTTTTGTGCAGGTCAATTTTATCCTTTTTGTGAGTATCTTACGGATTTTACTGCAGAAGTTGACGTCCCCAGATGTCAGAGGCAGTGAGCAGTCACAATATAAGTGAGTCTTGTTTCCATGGGCCCAGCTCCCCTCAGGGCCTCACAGCCTGGAAACCCAGAGGGAGGGGGCAAAGCCAGTGTGTGGCGGGCAGAAGAATGGGCTCCAGGCACGGAGTCCTGGGTCTGGCGGCCCGCGGTGGCTGACCGGACAGGCGTGTGTGCGGCGGCTTGCCAGGGCGGGGCCTCAGCATGGAGGCCTCAGAGCCCGCGCTGAGGTGTTTGCCCACTGGCCTGTTTTGCCATCTGACTTTTCTCCGTGGTCACACTGCATTTGTATTTTATGTCTATCTAGGCCCAGTGCATGAACGCGTGCACGGGTGGGTTCTGGCCAGCTCGCCCAGATTGGGCGGAACAGGGCCAGGCCTGCTGGGGGGAGGGGCCGCCGGTGATTG
>NW_005356585.1:111555-113074 GCF_000412655.1 Myotis brandtii
CAGCCGCCCTCCCTCCACTGGGGTAGGAGAGGCTGATCAGGAACGGGGCGGCTGGGGGGAGGGGCCGCGGGAGGTTGGCCGGGAGGTTCGCTGGCCGCAGTGGGCATCATAGCGACCGATCATTCTGGTGGTTACGGCATTCTGGTCGCTGGCATATGTAGACTCTTCCTTCCCCCTCAGACCACAGTCTGTGCTGGCACTAGTGCCGGGCCTCACACTTAACAATGAAGATGGTTCTGTGAATTCCCGACGAGAACGTGTGCGGGAGCCTGAAGTGCCCACTGGGGTAGTGCGGGCCCAGCCGCCGGCTGAGGTCAGGCCGGGGCTGGCAGTGCAGCTGAGAGCTGGGACCCTGGCAGCACCGGTGCCCAGGGTGGGCCTCACTGGTCTCCTTCCAACCCGGGGCGCGGAGCCCGACGGGGTGCACACCTCTGGAGGCCGGCGAGGGGAACAGTTGTCACGAAGGTGGTGAGGGCTCAGCGAGTCAGTGGGAGAGTCCTCCAGGGCCGTCGCCGGGAAGTGCTGCGAGCGTGTGAACAGACACCTGGGTGTGCCGGGTGGACAGATCGAGGCATTCCTTCTCTGCGGCCCACCTGGAGCTGGGCTTCCCCGTTGGACAGTGAGGGGTCAAGGGACGTCGCCATGGTCACACCCGGCCCAGCTCGGTCCTCTGTCTGCAGGAGGCTGGCCAAGTCCACCCTGCTGCTCATCCCGCTCTTCGGCATCCACTACATGGTGTTTGCCGTGCTGCCCACGGGCACCTCCTCCAGATACGGGCTCCTGTTTGAGCTGTGCGTGGGATCCTTCCAGGTGCGTGCGGGCGGGGCCGCATCCATCCGTCCTGCTGCCCGTCGAGGTGGAGGCGCTGACCACTTTTCTCCCTGCAGGGCCTGGTGGTGGCCGTTCTCTACTGCTTTCTCAACAGCGACGTGAGTCCTGAGCTCCTCAGGGGCCAGTCCACACACACGGGGTGTGAGGGGTTCCCTAAAGTCCCCCCAACCTGGACACTGCCAGCGACTGCGCCAGGCCCGTGCCCCCCCCCCCCCAGCCGAGCCCTCCCTCCGCACCACCTGAGCCCCTTCTGCTTGGCCGTGGACTCCCCACACCGAGCATCGATGGCACCCTGAGCCCAGAGCGGCAGGGGGGACCCACCAAGGGCGCCTGCTCCCTAAGCGCCTGCCCAGGGCGTGTCTCTCCGGAGGCCCTGCCCTCTGCTCTGTCCCGAAATGTCAATCATGTCCATGCTCCCTAGTGACACTGAGCTGCGGGCACCTTCCCAGACTGTCCCATGGCCCCCCTCCCCCTCCCATCAGGACCCACACTTCCCCACCTTTCTGCCAGGTCCCACGTCCTGAGTCCCCACCCAACCACAGCAACTGGGGTGACAGTTTCGGCCAGGCCACCCAGCTCCTGCTCTTGAACCCCCCTCTCAGTTCACTGCTGCTGTGGCCCCTCTGGGCTCACCAGTTCTGCAGAGGGCAGAGCAGGCAGCCGCCGAGCCCCCAGCACTGAGCCCCTC
>NW_005356585.1:113145-129771 GCF_000412655.1 Myotis brandtii
TGCTCACACAGCCCCAGGCGCTGGCCCCTGGCCAGCCCAGCCCTGCCTCCAGCTTTCTCCTTCTGGTGTGGAGGGCCCAGCACAGCGCCTCCCAGAGCCCAGCCATGGTCACCTGCTCTCTCCGTCCTCACACCTGCCGGCCCCTCCGCACCAGCCTGTCCTCTTTCTCCCAACTCCCCTGACACAGGCTCACTGGGGCTCCGCCCACACTCCCATGGGCCTTTGCTGAGGGTCTAGATTGCTGTCTGGGGTCCAGTGGGTCCACCACTGTCAATGGACTGACAGTGCCTGAAACCAGCTCCCAGCCGCGGCTCCCACAGTCAGGACTTTCCTCGGCCCCTGGTCGGTGTCCCCTTCCCTGTCCGCCCTCTTCCTGAGCCTGTCCCATGTGTCCGTCTGAAGGGACATGGAGGGATGGCACCAGGAGGGGCAGAGGGAGAAGTGTGTTCTGCGGAGGGCACCCCCTGCCTGGGTGCACCCCGAGCACCTCCTGACTGGCTCCTCTTGCTTTGCCCTGACCCCCAGGTGCAGAACGAGCTGAGAAGGAAGTGGCAGAGCCTGTGCCCACGCCAGCCCTCGGGGTGGGGCGACCAGCTCCACAGCCTGTCCATCTCCAGGAACGGCTCTGAGAGCACCCTGCCTTCCCACCGTGGCTCCCACTCCCCGTCCTTCCTGCAGACTGAGACCTCGGTCATCTAGTGCCGGCCAGCCCGCCCGTGAGCCGCAGCCACGTGGGCCCGGGTGCCGGGGAAATCAGCACCGGCTCAGCACCCTGGTCTGCGCCCGGCCCAAGTGCAACTGGCCACCTCCTAACTGGACGGGCCTTAGATCGAATCATTGTTAAACTTCTGCATTTACTAGTAGCTGGCTTTGTTCATCGTGTTTGGCTGTGTAGATGGACCCGTTTTCAAAGAGAATAGGGGACACCGAGTGACCCCTGAGCGAGACGTGCTGGCCCCACCGCTGTGGAAGGCTTCCCAGCCTGGATGTCTGTCCTCAGCGGGAGCCGGGCCCCTGCAGGCCCATCCCTGCCCTACCCGGTCCCCGGGGGCTGCGCTGGGCTGCGGACACAGGAGCCAGCGGAGGACTTCCCTGAAGCGGCCCTGAAGGCCCCGGGGACCCCCTCTCCTGCTTCGAGGCCACAGCCGCAGGGAGCAGCGTGCCCCCTCAAGGGGTCCTGCTTTATGAGGGCCCTTGGCACTAAAGGGACACCATGGCGTTCCTTCAGGCCCCTCACCCAGCGGCCCCTGGCCATCGGGCGACACCAGAAACACGGAGAAGCCTAGTCTCCTAATGAAAATAGCCGTACTGCCCTCTCTGTTTAAGCGGAGAATTGTTTCATGTGAGAATAGTGTCCGGAGCGCCTCTGTGCAATGCTGGCAGATGCGGCCCTGGCTGCCGGTCCGCCCACCTGGTGAACTTGGGGGACGCATCTGGGGAGCGGCGGCCACAGGGCAGAGGGCAAAGGACTGTGCAGTCACCCCCAGCCCAAGCGCCTGGCCTGCTGTGCGCATCTTCACCCCGTTTACCACACGGCCCCCTTAGCATGGAGGCCGTGGATCCTTCCCATGCATCCCAGACCTGTGAGCATGCGGCGACTGGGATGGTGGCGGGAGCGGCCGGGGAGGCCAGCGGGATGCCCCTGGGCTGCACCCAGACACCCTGAGCCGGGCCCCTCTCAGCCGTTCAGGCCCCTCACCCAGCGGCCCTGGCCATCGGGCGACACCAGAAACACGGAGAAGCCTGGTCTCCTAATGAAAATAGCCGCACTGCCCTCTCTGTTTAAGCGGAGAATTGTTTCATGTGAGAATAGTGTCCGGAGCGCCTCTGTGCAATGCTGGCAGATGCGGCCCTGGCTGCCGGTCCGCCCACCTGGTGAACTTGGGGGACGCATCTGGGGAGCGGCGGCCACAGGGCAGAGGGCAAAGGACTGTGCAGTCACCCCCAGCCCAAGCGCCTGGCCTGCTGTGCGCATCTTCACCCCGTTTACCACACGGCCCCCTTAGCATGGAGGCCGTGGATCCTTCCCATGCATCCCAGACCTGTGAGCATGCGGCGACTGGGATGGTGGCGGGAGCGGCCGGGGAGGCCAGCGGGATGCCCCTGGGCTGCACCCAGACACCCTGAGCCGGGCCCCTCTCAGCCGTCCAGTGTCACAGACGGTGTTTACCTGGAGCCGGGCTGCGCCCGGGTCACCGGCGGACAGTGTTTCCCTCAGCGTCACCGCGGCCCAAAGAGCCGCACGAGGCCTCTTGCTGGGGAGCGAGAGGGCGCTTTACTGACAGTTGACAGGAGCGCGTGACCAGTCCCTGTCTCGTTTTAAAACGTCGTAAATGTGTATGTGGCCCTGTGTAAACAGCTCAATAAACCTGATGTCATATCTGTCCATGTGTCGGAAGCCACTCAGAGCCCTGGGGCCTCACACTGAGGACGGACTACCGCCCGCGTCTGAGGCAGCGCTTGGACGAGGAGGGAGAGGTCGGGGGGCACGCGCCCCCACATGGCCATTGGAAGCCCCTGCGGCCCCCGTGCTGGTGCACCTGGCAGGGCATCCTGCTGAGCGGCTGCTCGGTGCTGGCCCTCGGGCTCCCGGTCATCCTAGGTCTGCATGTAGTCACCCTTCCGCAGAAGCCGAGCCTGCTGAGTGGACGCAGGTGAACATGCGTGTGCACATCCGTGTGTGTACATCTGTGTGTGTGCATGTCTGTGCACATGCATGTGAGTGCACATCTGTGTGTGTGCACATCCGTGTGTGTGCATGCCTTGGATAACCCCTAACCTCATTTCTGCCAGAAGCAGAAAAAAATCTATTTCTAATAAACTCCATGCCCAACCAAACTGCTTCATTTCAAAATGAATAGTGCCCCCTGCTAAAACTTACATGGTCAGGAGAGGGTTAGATGTGAGTGGACGGACCAGCCGCTGTGATTCTCCTAAGAGCAAAGCAAGTGGGAATAAGGAGAGAAGGCGGGGTCCAGCACTGTGTGAGCAGGAGGCACCTGGTGGCGGGCAGAGGGGGGCAGCCTGGTGCCCTGCTCATCAGGAGTGGCAGGTGGTTGTGGCTTTGTCTCCACGTTACAGATTATACCGAAGAGTCTCACGCCTCAGTTACGACCGAGAAAGTGGAAACGCTGAGTCCGCCCTGCCGCCCGCCTCCCTCTGCAGGTAAGTGCTACGAGTGACCACACTGTTCCCAGGGTGTCCCTCGACGTCCGTGCAAACCTCTCCCTCTGTCCCTCTCCGTATCCTTTTCTTCATGGAAATTAGGTTATGTTGTATAGAAGTTTCGGCAACCAGCTTTCTCAGTTAAGACAAATGGTGTGGGCCTTGCCTGCACCGGCTGCTCTGCTTGTAACAGTGGCACAATATTCCACAGGGACTCGGCTGCGCCCCGTCCCACCCCGCTCTGCCCGCCCCGCTCTGCCCGCCCCGGTGACGAACATCTGAGTTGTTTTACCAGTGCTTTGCGTTGGCCCACCTGTTCCCACAGAGCAAACCCCGGAAGTGGACCCGTCACTGGGCATAAGCTTGGGCTCTGGGCGGTGCACCACCCCAGGCTGCGGTGGCTCCTCTCTCTGACACCGCGCCCTGTCCCCGCACGCACGGCCGCCATCTGCAACCCTGAGGGACTGAGCCTCCCCACGAGGTCTTCGCTCCAGCTCTGGTCTAAGGCTTAGACTCTAAGCTGAGCCCCACCTGCTGCAGGTTCTCTTCCTGGGAAACGGGACGCAGCTCAGAGAGGCTACGACGTGTGTCCTCGCTGGCCCCGGCCGGCACGCTTCGCTGTGGACGTTACAAAGGATTGAGGGCACCTTTTATATGGAAGTGTCTTTGGGAAGATGGAAAGAAAAAGACTCTCGCTTCCTTTATCTTCTCAAAAGGTTCAGCAAGGACAGTGGCGGGGGAGTGGAGGGGAGGCAGCGCCTCCCGCATGGAAACAGCGCCACTTGCACAGCAGGCACAGCAGGAGCACCAAGCCATTGTTGGGATCTTTTCTGAGCTGACGTCCAACACCTGGAACCGGAGAAACAACAAGGGAATAAACTATGGTGACGTGGTCAGAATAGTGGAGACTGACTAGGCCAATCTCTCCTTTTGAGGTTAGGGTTTCTCACATGTTGTGCTGATTGAATCTAAGAAATAGCACAAAAACTCAAGCTTTCTTGGTTTAAATCATTACAATTATGTATCTAAAATATGCAAGGTTGGTGATTTTCAAATAACATAACTCCAGTCCTCTCAGATATACTAGTAAAAACTGTCACACACAGGAGTCCCCTTACAGAGTGGCTCACAATTCTGCAGGGGTTTTGTTGTGGTGGTTAATCCTCACACAAGGATATTTTTTTCTATTGACTTTTTTTGAAGTATATTTTTATTGATCTCAGAGAGGAAGGAAGAGGGAGAAACATCAATGATGAGAGAGAATCACTGATTGGCTGCCTCCTGCATGCCCCCCACTGGAGATGGAGCCTGAAACCCCTACATGTGCCCTGACCAGGAATCTAACTGTGACCTCCTGGTTCATAGGTCAATGCTCAACCACTGAGCCACACTGGTTGGGCTTCCATTGATTTTTAGAGAATGTGGAAAGGAGGGAGAGAGAAAGAGAGTGAAACAGCGGTGTGAGAGACACATTGCCACACACCACAACCCAGACTGGATCAGCCTGCAACCCAGGTGCGTGCCCTTGACCAGAAATGAAACCTGTGAGCCTTCAGTGTGCAGCCGACCTCTAACCACTGGGCCCCGGCCAGGACAGCGCTGCAAATTTGACAGAGCAAGTTCCCCAGGGAACCAACCTGCAGCGAAAACCTTGGCTCCACCTGTTCTCAGCTCTGCAGAGGCCGAGACGTGTCCGGCACAGTCTCTGCACGTCTGTCAGACGCACACAGGAGGCGTGGCTGGCGCTCCTGGGCGCTCAGGCTGCCCACCTCCTCAGGAGGGGCGCCGTCCCACCATCTTCCCCTCCTCCAGAGCCCGCGGGTCACTCCAGGCTTGTGGGGAGGCCCGGCATGAGGGGGTGGGGGCCTCCCTGGGGCGGGGCAGTTAGCAGATGGCACAGGAGACAGCCAGTCTCCCACAGACAGTGGCCTCGTGTGAGTAGAAAACACAAGTGAAAGACTTGAGTGACTTCGTTCCTGTGATGCTGGACTTTGCTCTGTGGGTCACAGGGAAGGCTGCCTGGGTCCGAAGCGGTGGGTCATGGGTCGACTGGCACATCGGGCTCGCTGTGTGTCTCCTTACCTGTCCGTGTGTCCGTCTAACCTTGGGCTGCACATGGCCTTGCAGGAGACAGGCCCAGGATCAGCCAGGAAAGAAGGGCTTCAAGGAGAAGGTCCCGGGCTGAGGGGTCACAGGTTCTGGCGGCTGGGGTCCTGGGGCCGCAGCTGCCTCAGCAGCCAGGCAGCCCCGGCACTGGGAGCAGGGGAGCCGGTGGGCCTGGCGAGCGCCCAGGGCCTGGAGGTGGCAGGGCGTTTGCACGGAGAGGCCCGTAGCCGCAGGACAGGTGCAGCGGCCGGGCCGGCACTGCTCACAGATGGAGACCCTGGGTTTGCTGACCACAGGCCAGACCACAGCTGTGGGCCTGAGAGGCGCTGCGAGCTCAAGCAAGGAGGGACACACCCACTGACCCCCAGGCCAGGAATATTATGCTTTGGGCTTACTTTCTTGAAAAATACATTGGAAAGTATAAAATTCTATGAGAGAAAAAAACTAATTTAAAATGAAGAGGCTCCTATTTGTCCAGCAAGTGGCTTGGGCTCCTCGCAGAGGTGTGGTTGCCATAGCAACCAGCATGGTGCCTGCCTTCTCCCTCAGGGAATCTCTGCTTTTGTTCTGACCGAGTCTGTTCATGGCTGATTCTGTTCGGCACCGCCAATGTCAAAGGAAGCACCTTCCCAGCCACAACGCCACCCCCCCCCCCCCCCCCCCCCCCCCCCCCCCCCGTCCCTCGCGACCAGCACCCGAGGGTGAGGTGGGCTGCCCCTCAGGGTCGGAGCTGCTGGACTGGAGACCCTGGGCAGACCTGGCTGGGGTCAGCGGCCCAGGCCCGTCAGGCCAGACGTCTCCTCACTCAGGCTCATCGCCGTAGACCCCAACTCCAGGCCCCGCCAGCCATCTGCGGGCTGGGCTGCGAGTGTGAGGAGGGACCGAGTGCTCCCTGAAGCCAGGCGCCTCCCGGTAGCCCACACGAGGCCACGCCCCTTCCAGTGCTAATGGTGCCTGGCATCGCCAGCAGGGTCTTGAGGCTCCTTGGAATGGGCAGGGAAAATGATAAAAAATTCATCCTTAAAACCAAAAAGGAAAAAAGAATGAACATATGCTAGTACTTCACATGTAGATAAATATAAATCTCAGAGGGATTGAAGAGTTAAAATACACTAAAACTCAAAACCAAAGATATTCGGAGCGGTTGGCCTAAGGAGAGAAGGTAAGTCTTTCTGTCCTGAGTTGAGAAAGGTCTTCACCACACAAACGCTTCAACGCCCTGCACAGCGATAAAGGCCACAAACTAAATTAAATGGCGGAGAGAGTAGAACAATATTTGTGAGAACTAAGAAAAGGAGTTGGTGTTCCTGAGGTCCCGTCAATGAGGAAACGCCCGGCTCCTCGGGAAGTAGCAACTTACACGGAGAGCCACGCCGCCAACAGGCAAGCAGACACCTGCCAGCGGGGCGGGAGCGGCGCCCGCACGCCCGGGCGGCACTGCTGCTTCGCTCCGGATGCCCACGCGCTCGGCAAGACCTGGCGAGTGATGCTGGGTTCTGCCGCGCATCCCAGGGAGGGAGTGGCGCTGACAGGATGCAGCTGGTCCAGAATTTCAAGGGAGCAACTCAGTGAACACAGCAATGACTAGGAATGCTGTGGCCTCTGAGGAGACACTCACTCAGAACCTGTCCCAGGAGGCAGCGCGGCGTGAGCCCTAACTCAACTCCACCCCAACACGCCCACTTACTGGGGTGCAGCTTGACCAAAGACATTTGTGAATTTTTTATGATAAAAGATAATATTTAGGAGATTAAGTTCTTAAAAGCACTCACATTGTATCTAGAATCCTTTGTTCATATAAAATGCATTACAAATACCAAAAACAAATACACAAAAAGTTAAAGGGATTCTCCCTGGGGAGGGGTATTATTCGTTCCCATGATGCTCCTTCTCTTTCTAAGATGTAAGTGCCCGAACCATGTGCTCAGCGGTTGAGCTGCGAACTATGAACCAGGAGGTCACAGTTTAATTGCCGGTCAGGGCGCATGCCCAGGTCCCCAGTAGGGGGCGTGTAGGAGGCAGCTGATCAACGATTCTCTCATCATTAATGTTCCTATCTCTCTCTCTCTACCTTCCTCTCTGAAATCAATAAAGATATATTTTAAAGAATAAAAATTAAAATGTAAGTGCCTTCCATGGAAGAGGCAAGGTCCTTGGGCTCTGGGAACAGAAAAGTGGACAAAACCAAGAGCCTGCCTCTGGGAGACCACGGTGACGGAAACACAGCGCCCCGAGTCGGGGCGCCCACGCTCCCTGTGCCGTCAGAGGCAAGGAGGATGGAGGCCCCAGCTTGATATTATAATCAGAGAGAAGAATACAGGGAACATTCCGGAAATGAAAATTCATGTGAGCTGCAGGGTGTTGCTGCAAATCTCAGCTCCTCAAGACCACAGCACCCTGCCCAGGTGTGGCTGTGCCCGGGAGAGGAACAGAGAGCACTCGACGCATATTCACCAAGATATGCATGCAGCAGGTCCTGGCCCTCTCCTCATAGTTTAAGTGGAAACGATAGCTTATCATTTTGATCAACGGAACTTGTCTCTTATGAAGTGATTCCCACCCGGAGCTAATCCCAGGCACTGGCTTTATTCGTGCTCCGAGGCCGAGCCTGTGGGGTCTGCCCCCCACGCACCCCACGCTCCAGCCTGAAGGGAGTGGCAGGCGAGGGTCGAGGGAGGGGAAGAAAGGGCAAGCTCCTGGCTGACTTTAGTGATAAATAAAGCGTTTGGTTGCCTTAGGTCTTTACTCACATCGCATCCCTGTGATACTTTATGCACGTGGCTTTAGGGAGAGGAGCGCTTCTGTTCCGAGGGAGCATGGACGAGCAGGTAATTTTGGAAATAGTAACCTATGTATTTTCTCACAGTTGAATCTCCTTCATATCATTCAGGTTGCCAGCCATTGGATTTTGTGACAATTCAGAAAAAAATGTGTGGAAAGTATACCTGGCCATAGTCATTAAACTTTAAATCACTCCTCTAAATTATATCGACTTTTTGTGAATTAAAATACTTCTAAAAGCATTAAAACAAATTACATTTAAAGGCCAAGAATCAAGCTATCCTCAAATTTCTCTACTAAACTATATCCAGATTTTATACCCAGCCAAAGTCTTTCTCCTGTGTGAAGACAGAGACGATATAAATATTCAGAAATATAAACTCAGATGCCCCCGGGACTCCGGTTTCTTTTTTTAAATGAAGATGTATGCCAGCAGCCTGACAAATGCAGAAAATGGAAAATCTCAAGAAAGTAATGGTATTGAAAAAACCCTGGCCAGCACCAGGTCAGCTCAAATAGAGAAAACCTGAATAATTAAATTGTGCTGTTAAATTAAATGTAAATGTGAAAAAAGTCTCAATGTTGAATTACATTAGATTCTATAAAATAACAACCGTGATCACTTAAACAGCAGCTATTACACAAGCGCTGGGCAGGGAGCAGGGACGGGGAGCACGTGAGACATGGGCCTCCGGCAGCCGGCACAGAGGACTTCACTACTGACCCTGTCGCGGGGACACAGACGTAAGGATGCCTTTCAAAACTAAAAGTCACCACTGCCAGGTGTTGGTTACAGCAAATACTGCATGGAAAACACAGAGGAAACTACAGGCAAGAACAGCCAGTCCACACACCCAGCAGCCGCCGCAGCCTGGTGCCAACGGTGGGAGCATTCAGAGCAGCGTGACTTTAAATCACTAATCGGTCAGTTTTTCTGTGGAAGAATAAACTTCAGATTGCGTCTAAAAACAAAATCCAACTATGTCCTATTTTTAAAAATCACACTAAAGTAAATAACATGAAAACACTTCTATGTTGATACATTGGCAGAGTGCAGGCACACGCAACGAGTACTTCAAGGGTGGACTCGGGAACGAGGAGGGTGGACACAGCGCGGGGGGAGTTGCTCCCTTACAACCATTTCCTAGTGCCTCCCGCACACACACCATGTATTTCTGAGAGGACCCAGGGGGAGCTGCTGGCCCCACAATTTCACCTGCTGACCCTCTGCGGCCCCTGCGGCCCCTCAGCACCCGCGGCAGCTGGGCCCGGGGCCCTGTCGGGACTAGCACTCGGAGTGGCCACTGCTCCGCTGGGCGGGTCACAGGTCTCCGCGCGCTTCCCACCACTGAGGACGGGGCCAGGGGACCAGAGGAAGAGCCACTGGCTGGACCCGTTCCCTGAACACACCCACCCCGGCAGCAGCGCGGCTGGCTTCTGAGCAGGGCTGCCTGGAGGAACGCCAGGGAGGGTGTCTCGGGAAGGAGGGCAACCTCGGCTGCTGTGGGGGGAAGAGGGGGGTCTGGTTTCCGCGGGCATTTGGTGGGGGTCAGGCGGGTGACCACAGCTGGCGAGACCTCCTGAGGCCCTGGTCTCCCGAGCCCGCTCTTGTCTGAGAGTGTGTTTACTTTAACCGTTAGCTGAGCAAACTATTGTTCAGATAAATGGATTTTCAGGTGTTTGAAGCAAGCCATGCAGTTACTTGCAATTTCATCTTCCCAGGTGGTGTTCCCTGGGAAAGTGGAGTCCAGCTGTGGCTGTGCTGTGCCCGGGGCTCTGTCTCACGTGGGCTGAAGCCCGTCTCTGACCCCGTTCGCCCTCCCCGCAGCCCAGGTGACCCGGCGCAGGGAGCACAACAGGAGCAGGTGGAGGGGCCTGAGGAAACGCCCTCCGTCTCTGAGGTTGCTGCCGTCAGCTGGGACAGACCCTGCCCAGGCCTGTCAGGTGCAGGCACAGGTGGCGCCCGGTCCATCAGCAGGCGAGGGGCCCTCAGGGCCACCCAGGCTCCCTTCCTGGTCTGTCTTCCTGCTCTGTCCACCCCGTGGCTTCTGAGGCTGCAACTCACTGTCCGCAGTGGTCTCTGCGTGTCCCCTGGTCAGAGAGAGGCCGGGTGGGTGTGTGGTCAGGAACCACACCTGGGCTGGCCTGGGCTGCTATTTACAACAGCGCAGAGCCCGGCTGGCTCCTAAAGTGGGGCCTGTGTGCTGTGGGGCCCAGACCGCACAGTCACACAGAGGATGTGTCTGTGCTGGGTTCTCACAGAGAGAGCACGGGGCTGTGGCCATTTAAAGAAATGCCCGAACCCAAAGCAGAGAGGCCTGGTACAGCCTCAGCCTGACACACCTCAATGTGGGGGTGGGGGTGAGAAGAGATAAACCAAAGAACTTATCTATACATATAAAAGCCTAAGTGACCCAATGACTGAACGACCGAATGACCAGTCGCTATGATGTGCACTGACCACCAGGGGGCAGACGCCCAATGCAGGAGCTGCCCCCTGGTGGTCAGTGTGCTCCCACAGCAGGAGCGCTGCTCAGCTGACTGACAGGCGCCAGACACAGGGCTCACTACTGGTGAGCGCCCCTGCGGCAGCGTGAGCCTCTCCGATCGATCGGGACTGACGGTGGGAGCCTGAGGCAGGTGCAGCAGGGCTGGATGGGCGGGAGCTGCGCAGCACCAGGCCCGGCTCGGGCTCTCCCGCCGCCTGCTGTGGTCCGATCCCTGCAGGCCATGCTGAGAGACCCCACCGGTGCACGAACCCGTGCCTCAGGCCCCAGTATACTTATAAGCATAGTCCATGGCCACGGGCTGGGTGAAGACCGGGGTGGTAGGGGCTGGGAGGAGGAGGGGGTGGGAAGCGGGAGTATCTGTAATAATAGCAACAATAAAACATACATTTAAAAAAATAGAAAAAATAAAGAAATGCCGGAATCTTCTCAGGGGAAATCGTGAACTGTGCAGAGAAACAGGGCGTGGCCCCAGGAATGCATTTGTTTTCTCTGAATTCCGGAGTCCAAGGGGACACACTGAATTTGTAGACACAGAGCAGCTGCCGGGCCGTCCCTCTTGGAAGCCTGGCAAAACACAGGCCTCCGTCCGGATGGCCAGCAGCTGATGGAGCAGATGCAGCCGGCCCTGCACAGCGATGCCCGAGGGGCCGCAGGCCGGTGCTGACGGGAGCAGGCACCCAGCATCCCACAGGAACAGGCGTCAGTGCAGCAGGTCACACTCGCTGAGGTGGCCACACACAGAAAACACATTCGTGCCGCCCTCCTCCAATCACCCCACAGCCTGGACAGAAGGTGCTGTCATTAACCCCTTTTCACAGACGAAGAAACCAAGGCTCAGAGAGGGCAGGCAGTTCGCCTGGGAGTGCCCAGCACGCACGTCAGCATGGCGGAGAGGGTGCATCTCGCTGAGATACAGGTACTGGGTCAAAGGCTTTGCTTTGAGGTCGGGACACCCGTTGCAGGGAGCAAGGGCTTTGGTGAAACGGCCCATTTTCACAATGGCAGCATAGTAAATATGGACGTCACTCTTCACCATATTTCTGGGCTGCCGGGGACACCCCATCCAGCCCTAATGAGTGACTCAGCCCAGCACACACTCCTGGCGAGAGCGAGAGTGGCCACCTGCCTGTCTCGCCCCTGGCGCCCATGCCGTTGGGGGCCCAGGGTTGTGACTTCTAACAAATGGCCCCCAGCCCCTCAGGCTTTGGGGACACCCAACCTGAAGGGGGCAGGAGCCTTGCTCTGAGTCTTCTCATCAGAGTGAGAAGCACCCTCATGACCTCATGACCTCCAGCGATTCTCAACCTGTAGGTCACGAACAATGAAAATACATCCTGCATATCAGATATTTACATTACGATTCATAACAGTAGCAAAATTACAGTTATGAAGTAGCAACGAAAATAATTTTATGGTTGGGGGTCACCACAACATGAGGAACTGTATTAAAGGGTCGCAGCATTAGGAAGGTTGAGAACCACTGAAACCCTGGTGGTCAGTGTGCATCATGGAGACCAGTCGCTCCGCTGTTTGGTCGATTTGCATATTACCCTTTTATTATATAGGATATATATATTTTTTACTATTTCTATCTGTCTCCAGGTAGTTCTGTAAGGATTTTTATAATGGGAAGGGGGACCGGGGTGCAGGCTTGTTCCCCAAAGCGCTTCCCACACTCATTGTCCCACACTTGAGCGTCCTGCCCATCAGGTGGATGAAAATGACGCCTTGTTTATTTGGCAAAATTCCCAAAATTCTAACAAGTATTTCTTTTCCTGAACTGTCCTGCCAGCATCGTTCTGATTTTGGAGTAGCTTGTTCATCTTCTCTTCTAGGCCTGAGCATAGTCTCACTATAAGGAAAACGCACTTTTCATCTCACGTGTTGCAGATATTTTTCATCTTAGCCTTTGTCTTTTGATTTTATTTGTGGCATTTTTGTTGCGCTGAGCTATTTTCGTCAGGGTTTCTGTCATTCTTAGATGTGATTTTACCACATACCAGAAAATGTGTTCTTCCAGTAATGACTTCTCTCTTTATGTTGAGGCCGGCGGTCAACACTGAATGCGGTTTGATGCACGTAGGGATGTAGGTCCCAGTTTACACTCAGAGGCGCCCAGGAGGTGCCTGGCGCTTCCCAGCAACACCGGTTGTGTTTTGGAGTCAAAGGCTCAGAGGCAGCGAAATGTAGGCTTTCTCTTCTGGGTCTGCGTCAGGGTAACACCTGCAAATGCAGAAGGGACATGCACGGACTGTGTCCCCGAAATTCATGTGCGGAAACTGATCCCCAAGATGATGGTATTTGGAGGTGGGGCCTCTGAGAGGTCATGAGGTCGCGAGGGTGGGCCCCCACAAATGAGATCAGTGCCCTATGAAAGGGCCCTGGGGGCCAACTGGCTCTTCCCAACCTATGGCCCTGGATCTCAGATGCCCAGCCTCCCGCACTGAGAGCGACACATGTCTATTGGTATGTGCTGGGTCCGTCTGTATTGGTTACAGACGCAGAGCAGACAGATGGTGGCTAGATGTTTAGCTGCGGTGGTTTCCACACCAGCACAGGTGTACCCCGACATGCCGACAAGCACCTGCCACCGCTAAGGCGTACCCCGACATGCCGACAAGCACCTGCCACCGCTCAGGCGTACCCCGACATCCCGACATGCACCTGCCACCGCTCAGGCATACCCCGACATGCCGACAAGCACCTGCCACCGCTAAGGCGTACCCCGACATGCCGACGAGCACCTGCCACCGCTAAGGCGTACCCCGACATGCCGACGAGCACCTGCCATGGCACATGGCCCCGATGCAGAGATGGAGCCAGGCTTTTACCTGGGAAGGATCACAAGCTCCTGGAAGGCAAACAGAACCGCATGGCGACCCAGCAGCGCTGCACACGCACGCAGACCCGGAGGCTTCCCAGAGACGGTCAGAGGGGAGGGCACCTCTGGCCTGGCCAGCCGCCCACCACCTACCTGCTTGCTCGGAGGTGCCAAGTCACCAAGCCCTTTCTTTTCGCATTGTTGTATTAAAATACAGAAATGTATTAAAGTTTTAAAATGTCTAAAAAGTGTTTTAAAAGGTCTTAAAATGTTTGAGTTAACTTTTTTGAAACTTAAAGTGTGATATTAAGGACACATTCCCCACTGCCCTGAAGCGTGTGTACCCCATAGTTAAGGATTTGAACTTCAGTTACTGACTCAGAGTGAGTTGCTAAGATAACCATATGTGCGAGTGATGTACTCTCCCCAGATAACCACATGGAGCCCCTCGCCCTGTTTGCGATTAACATGTGTGCACTGACGTAATTCATTGATAGCCACCTGAACTGCTGCGGGTGCGAACAGGCTTTAAAAATGGGTCCTGACCAGCCAACAGTGCTCGCCTGTCGAGAAAGCCACAAAGGCACGTCCTTTTGTCAGTCCAGCAAGCGACATCACTCCACGTACTCTCTCTGCCAGACAACAGAAGAACGGCTAGTACCTCCTGATTGAGACGCTACCAAGCTCTCGGGTGAGTAACACCAGCCCCCTGCATCTGGACCGGACCAGCCCAGCTGCCAGACCCCAGAGGACAGCACCACCGGGATCCCACCACGCCTGTACCCGCAGCATCAGAAACTTTTGTGAGTAATAAAGTGCTGTGTGATTTGCAACTGCATGTGTTTCAAGTGGTGTAATTCCTCCGGCAGTTAGTTGAATCATTTTGCGTACGCTTAAAACTGAAATTTAAGCTTCTGGTCTTTTGGGTCCTAGGCCTGCCCTTGGTCCTGCTTGCATAGACTAGCCTCTTCGCTAGCAACTACTTGGATGTCCCAACACCTGCAATGGTTAAAGTTTATCTCAAGGGGCGCCTCAGATAAACACCCCAGATCCTTTCCCGGGATCTCCTTGGGACACGCATCTACACTGTGAGACAGTGTCAGCCCAGCGGCAGTGGCAGCTCTACTGCTCCCTGAGGCACCTGGGATTGCTCTTCCCAGCTTGAGCAGAAAGTGGTGTTTCGAGGTTAAATTTTTCATTAGAACTTTAGAAAAATGAGGGGAGACAAGTACCTTGTTTTGGTCAAGCAGCCACAGAAGGCTCTCTCTCAGCATGAAGAGGCCCCAGGAGGAGCATCACCAAAGCCACCGTGGGCCGGAGGGCAAACCCGGGAAATGTCGGGCAGCCTCCCCAGACGGCTCCCCTGGGTGGTTCCTGAGTCAGGGAGGGGCTGGGAGAGGGGAGAGCAGGAGGGCAAGGAATGACCCCCAAACCTGAGGTTCTGCTCTAACCTGGAGCCCAGCTCTCACCCTCTGGCTCTAGCCAGTCATGGAGAGATCGAGTCAGGCTCCCAGACCCGAGGCGAGGTCTCCTCCAGCACACGCAGACCCCGCGGGACGCTCCCCGCCGTCCTGGCCGGCATCTGCGAGTCGAGCCTCACCACCACTCCACAGCGTCGCTCGGACGGACGCAGGTGTAGTTCTGGAGAAAGCCCAGCACAGCTTGTGGGATACACAGCCAGATGCCGCGCTGACCTGGCCCAGGAGCAGCGCGCCAGCAGATGGCGAGGTCGCACGCGGCCCTAGCGGCGCACCTTGGAGGGAAAGCCGAGCTTGCAGTGGGCCCCAAACGCTGCTAGAGTCTTCCAATGGCATGTTTACTGTGAACCCCTCATTAAACTTAACATTAATTTTTAATTAGAGGAGGACATTGAGGTTCCGGCTGCCTGGGCAGGCGTGTGGACATGTTTTCTGAGTAATGAAAATCCAGGCTTCATTTCCAAGGACTTGAATCTGAGTGCCACCTAATGGACAGGATGGGCCAGGACTGTCCTGAGAGGGGCCAGCTTCGGGGACCGGGAAAGACCGAGTTCTGCCCTGGCCTCAGGCCCATCCGGGGAGTGGGGCTGGCCCTGCGGTTTCTGAGCAAGCCCAGCACTGCCGGGCTGACTGCTCGAGCCTCTGCTGCTACCTTCGCGTCGTGATGAAACAGTGAAAAAGCCCCGAGGAGGGTGCGCCAGGGGAGCAGGCGCGGGCGGTGTGGGCGGAAATGCTGTCCTGCTGAGCAGTGAGCTGGCCTTCCTGGGGGGCGGGGCAGGCAGCTGATGGACAGTGTCTCAGCATCTGAACCCTGGGAAGACCGCCGTAGTGGCCGGGGCCTCGGGGCTGAAGTGGGTGCGGGGCAGGTGTGTGGCCTCGGCTGGCCTCGGGGAGACTGAGGACACTGAGTGATGTCCCTCTGGGGACATCGGCCTCCGAGGATGCCCTCCCTCCCTTCCATCCTCTCGGTCCTGCCTAGAGGGCAGTGGGGATGGTTTGGGAGTGAGGCCGTGCCACCCAGGGTGCATGAGGGGGGCGCTGTCCACCCATGTCCCTGCATGTGCACTGCTTGTTTTTGCCACATCAAACGTTGGGTCCTTAAGGACATGCCGCTGAGTTTCCTCCCAGCACGGCCAGGCCCTGTGGGCAGCAGGATGTGCTGACAGGGAGACAGACAGACAAAGGGCCTAAGCGCCTGTAGAGCTCGTGTCCACGCAGTGTCCGCCTCTTCCCTCTCAGAGGGATGCTCTCCTTCGTCTGGGCCCTGGGACTCCTCCTGGGTTTTCTTTAACAAACAAAGAAGCCGTCGCTCTTTGCTGTGGGGCTTTGGGGCCCGTCAGCCTGGAGTCCACGAACGGCAGTGTGGAGGGCCAGCGCTCGGCGGCCCCACGCTGATGGGGACTGTCCACCAGGGTCCCACAGCCTGCTCCATGTCTCACTGGGAAGACCGACAAGTTAACCCAACCTCTAATCCCAGAGGAGTGTGCGCACAACGCTCTGCAGGGCCTCTGCCACCACCATGACTGGGGGGGTGCCGCATGGGTGTCAGCAAATGGGCCCCAGCCTCAGCTCTGCCCTGCTCCCAGAATACTTCCTGGCAGGAAGTCTTGAGCCAGGTGGCCACCCAGAGCACCTAGTGTGCGTCACCCACAGCACCTACCTAGTGAGGACCCGGAGCACCTAGTGAGGGTCACCCACAGCACCTAGTGTGCGTCACCCACAGCACCTAGTGAGGGTCACCCGGAGCACCACCTGAGGGTCACCC
>NW_005356585.1:132027-143284 GCF_000412655.1 Myotis brandtii
CACCTAGTGAGGGTCACCCGGAGCACCTAGTGAGGGTCACCCACAGCACCTAGTGAGGGTCACCCACAGCACCTAGTGAGGGTCACCCACAGCACCTAGTGAGGGTCACCCACAGCACCTAGTGAGGGTCACCCACAGCACCTAGTGAGGGTCACCCACAGCACCTAGTGAGGGTCACCCACAGCACCTAGTGAGGGTCACCCACAGCACCTAGTGAGGGTCACCCACAGCACCTAGTGAGGGTCACCCACAGCACCTAGTGAGGGTCACCCACAGCACCTAGTGAGGGTCACCCACAGCACCTAGTGAGGGTCACCCACAGCACCTAGTGAGGGTCACCCACAGCACCTAGTGAGGGTCACCCACAGCACCTAGTGAGGGTCACCCACAGCACCTAGTGAGGGTCACCCACAGCACCTAGTGAGGGTCACCCACAGCACCTAGTGAGGGTCACCCACAGCACCTAGTGAGGGTCACCCACAGCACCTAGTGAGGGTCACCCACAGCACCTAGTGAGGGTCACCCACAGCACCTAGTGAGGGTCACCCACAGCACCTAGTGAGGGTCACCCACAGCACCTAGTGAGGGTCACCCACAGCACCTAGTGAGGGTCACCCACAGCACCTAGTGAGGGTCACCCACAGCACCTAGTGAGGGTCACCCACAGCACCTAGTGAGGGTCACCCACAGCACCTAGTGAGGGTCACCCACAGCACCTAGTGAGGGTCACCCACAGCACCTAGTGAGGGTCACCCACAGCACCTAGTGAGGGTCACCCACAGCACCTAGTGAGGGTCACCCACAGCACCTAGTGAGGGTCACCCACAGCACCTAGTGAGGGTCACCCACAGCACCTAGTGAGGGTCACCCACAGCACCTAGTGAGGGTCACCCACAGCACCTAGTGAGGGTCACCCACAGCACCTAGTGAGGGTCACCCACAGCACCTAGTGAGGGTCACCCACAGCACCTAGTGAGGGTCACCCACAGCACCTAGTGAGGGTCACCCACAGCACCTAGTGAGGGTCACCCACAGCACCTAGTGTGCGTCACCCACAGCACCTAGTGAGGGTCACCCGGAGCACCTAGTGAGGGTCACCCACAGCACCTAGTGAGGGTCACCCACAGCACCTAGTGAGGGTCACCCACAGCACCTAGTGAGGGTCACCCACAGCACCTAGTGAGGGTCACCCACAGCACCTAGTGAGGGTCACCCACAGCACCTAGTGAGGGTCACCCACAGCACCTAGTGAGGGTCACCCACAGCACCTAGTGAGGGTCACCCACAGCACCTAGTGAGGGTCACCCACAGCACCTAGTGAGGGTCACCCACAGCACCTAGTGAGGGTCACCCACAGCACCTAGTGAGGGTCACCCACAGCACCTAGTGAGGGTCACCCACAGCACCTAGTGAGGGTCACCCACAGCACCTAGTGAGGGTCACCCACAGCACCTAGTGAGGGTCACCCACAGCACCTAGTGAGGGTCACCCACAGCACCTAGTGAGGGTCACCCACAGCACCTAGTGAGGGTCACCCACAGCACCTAGTGAGGGTCACCCACAGCACCTAGTGAGGGTCACCCACAGCACCTAGTGAGGGTCACCCACAGCACCTAGTGAGGGTCACCCACAGCACCTAGTGAGGGTCACCCACAGCACCTAGTGAGGGTCACCCACAGCACCTAGTGAGGGTCACCCACAGCACCTAGTGAGGGTCACCCACAGCACCTAGTGAGGGTCACCCACAGCACCTAGTGAGGGTCACCCACAGCACCTAGTGAGGGTCACCCACAGCACCTAGTGAGGGTCACCCACAGCACCTAGTGAGGGTCACCCACAGCACCTAGTGTGCGTCACCCACAGCACCTAGTGAGGGTCACCCACAGCACCTAGTGAGGGTCACCCACAGCACCTAGTGAGGGTCACCCACAGCACCTAGTGAGGGTCACCCACAGCACCTAGTGAGGGTCACCCACAGCACCTAGTGAGGGTCACCCACAGCACCTAGTGAGGGTCACCCACAGCACCTAGTGAGGGTCACCCACAGCACCTAGTGAGGGTCACCCACAGCACCTAGTGAGGGTCACCCACAGCACCTAGTGAGGGTCACCCACAGCACCTAGTGTGCGTCACCCACAGCACCTAGTGAGGGTCACCCGGAGCACCTAGTGAGGGTCACCCACAGCACCTAGTGAGGGTCACCCACAGCACCTAGTGAGGGTCACCCACAGCACCTAGTGAGGGTCACCCACAGCACCTAGTGAGGGTCACCCACAGCACCTAGTGAGGGTCACCCACAGCACCTAGTGAGGGTCACCCACAGCACCTAGTGAGGGTCACCCACAGCACCTAGTGAGGGTCACCCACAGCACCTAGTGAGGGTCACCCACAGCACCTAGTGAGGGTCACCCACAGCACCTAGTGTGCGTCACCCACAGCACCTAGTGAGGGTCACCCACAGCACCTAGTGAGGGTCACCCACAGCACCTAGTGAGGGTCACCCACAGCACCTAGTGAGGGTCACCCACAGCACCTAGTGAGGGTCACCCACAGCACCTAGTGAGGGTCACCCACAGCACCTAGTGAGGGTCACCCACAGCACCTAGTGAGGGTCACCCACAGCACCTAGTGAGGGTCACCCACAGCACCTAGTGAGGGTCACCCACAGCACCTAGTGAGGGTCACCCACAGCACCTAGTGAGGGTCACCCACAGCACCTAGTGAGGGTCACCCACAGCACCTAGTGAGGGTCACCCACAGCACCTAGTGAGGGTCACCCACAGCACCTAGTGAGGGTCACCCACAGCACCTAGTGAGGGTCACCCACAGCACCTAGTGAGGGTCACCCACAGCACCTAGTGAGGGTCACCCACAGCACCTAGTGAGGGTCACCCACAGCACCTAGTGAGGGTCACCCACAGCACCTAGTGAGGGTCACCCACAGCACCTAGTGAGGGTCACCCACAGCACCTAGTGAGGGTCACCCACAGCACCTAGTGTGCGTCACCCACAGCACCTAGTGAGGGTCACCCACAGCACCTAGTGTGCGTCACCCACAGCACCTAGTGAGGGTCACCCACAGCACCTAGTGTGCGTCACCCACAGCACCTAGTGAGGGTCACCCACAGCACCTAGTGTGCGTCACCCACAGCACCTAGTGAGGGTCACCCACAGCACCTAGTGTGCGTCACCCACAGCACCTAGTGAGGGTCACCCACAGCACCTAGTGTGCGTCACCCACAGCACCTAGTGAGGGTCACCCACAGCACCTAGTGTGCGTCACCCACAGCACCTAGTGAGGGTCACCCACAGCACCTAGTGAGGGTCACCCACAGCACCTAGTGAGGGTCACCCACAGCACCTAGTTGTGCGTCACCACAGCACCTAGTGTGCGTCACCCACAGCACCTAGTGAGGGTCACCCACAGCACCTAGTGAGGGTCACCCGGAGCACCTAGTGTAGCTCACCTGGACAGATGGCTTTCCCTTCAGGTCTGGGCTGGCTGGGGGAGCCAGAGGTGCTTAGGCACACCAGGAAGGCACTGGGTTGTGCAAACACTGAGCCACTCCTTCCCTCAAGGCCCGAAACACCCCCCACTCCTGCTCTGCACCCCAGGCCCACTGCTCAGCACCGATGGGGCCAGGCCTGACCCCTTTGTCAGGCCAAACCTGGCTGCAAGCTCAGGGGTGCCATTCGCAAGTGCTTCCCCTCAGGGCTCATGGAGTTCCCTGCGTCGCCCTTCCCCGGGCTCCTGCTTTCTCTTACAGCTGGGATGACGGCTCCGGAAGGAAGCTCTTGGCAAGACACTCACCATGGTTTCCATGTGAATCTGCGTCAGCCTCTGTAGTGACTCCTGGGAAACTCAGTGAGAAGGTCAGATACTTAGACCAATTGTCAATGTTCTGTTGTTTGGTCGGAGAGCCACAGGGCTGGCCCGGGGGCTGAGGCGCCCACAGAGGAGGCCCCCAAGGAGGAGGCCCCCCCGGGGCAGGCCCCCCATGAGGAGGTGCCCACGTGGGGACACCGGGGCCCATGTCCTCAGGGGAACCTGTGGAGAGCGGCTACAGTGTTTGGACAGGTTCAGGCCTCGGACTAATACGAGGGCACAGTCCTCTCGTGGCCACGTGCAAGTCCCAGCTTGGAGGGCAGAGCCCTCCCAGCACAGTGATAGCCAACAGCTGTAGTTGTGAGCTTGAACCTATGGTCCGAACATGTGGCCCCACGTGCCTGAGTGATGTGGGCTTGATAGAGTTCAGGTGCATGTAACTGAGTAGGATCGAAACCCACGGGAATGTTGTAAACTTCTTGACTGCGCCCTGACTTTGCCCTGTGGAATCTGCTATAAAATAAAGACACGGCTTGTGGTCCGTGGCGCTCTCTCCATCAGAGGGGGCAGCGTCCCACCCAGCCTCAGCGCTGTTCTCATCTGCCTTTTCTAATCCTTCGCCGCCCCTACTCGGGTTCACCGTGGCCGTGCTGGCGCGGCACAGAACCGAGCTGTGGAGGAAGGCGGGCGGCAGAGGCGGGTGTGAGGCTGGATCGCCGAGGGGGCAGCAGGGAACCTACCATCGATCCCCATCTGTACATGAACTTCCATGAGTCTCGATGGTGGCCCTGGAGGCGGTGAGCTGAGCAGGACGCATGCAGCACAGGAAGGAGCGGGGCTGCTGGAGCCTCGGCTGCAGAGGGAGAGCAGGCTCCCCGGTGCCCCTGGCCCCTCGGAACCCATGGGAAACGGTCCCTGCGGACTGACAGCAGGAGGAAAAGCCCTCAGGGTGCGGGCCGCTCGGAGGCGGCCGGCCCCGGCGAATTGGGGGCAGCGTGCCGGCAGGGTCTCCAGCTTTCCTTGCCAGCCACTGTCCTGCGTACCAGCTGCCATGTTGATGAATTGCCTCTGTCCCTTGCTGGGGTCCCTGGCTGCCAGGACTGCCATCCAGGGGCCACCTGCTGCCGTTCACGCTGTCGTCCTGCCACACGGGCCCACCCTGCAGGCTGACCTCGTCCACCCAGGCCCCCTCTGAGCTCCCATGTTTACGCCCGAACAATGCCTGGCCTAGAAACACAGCCAGAGACTTCACTGAAGTTTTGTTACCTTCTGTGATAAAAGGCAAATAAATGTTCTGTCATTTTAGAAGATGAATCCAAGTTGATGAGCCTAGCAACATGGGCAAGCCATGCAGTGGGGAGTCGCCCTGACCCGTGACGGGCTGGCTTAGTGCCCGGCGCGCTAAAGAACTAGGGCACACAAAGAAGCTCGGAACTGTGTAGGGAAGCCACGCAGTTCAGAATGGACTCTCTCAGCTCCGTGTTTTCAGGGACTCCTGAGAGGGACGCTCGCAGAATCGCAGACCAAACTGCCTGGTGACTCGAAGGGAACTCACAGCCACCAAGCAGACAGAGATGTGCCTCCGCGCTGGGCCGCGCCCTCGGCTGGTGTCCTCTGGGTGGCGGGTGGCACTGTTTCCTGTGTCCTCTGCTTTCTGAGGGAAGACGGCCTGTCACCAACCCCCTGGAGGAGAGCAGACCCACTGGTGCGAGGTGACCAGGACTCACGCTGAAGGGCCTGAGGGTGAGGCAGGGCAGGGATAATGGGCTAAATACAGAAACCTCATTCATGCCTTCAAGTCTACATCCCAGCACACGGCCGTGTGACACAAAATGCACTTGAAATTTTAGCAAAAAGTCACCTCCTCGGCAGGATTTGGGAGCCTTGCAGGCCCCTGGGCCCCACATAGCTCCCTCCCTGGGCACATCTCTGGCTGCACCCCTACCTGGCACCTCCCAGAAGGATGACTGCAACCACCTGCACCCCCAAGGGCTCCGACCTTCCCTCAGAACCGAGCACACACTGGAGCCGTCAGAGGTGCCACTCACAGCAAGCCCTGATGCTGTCGCTGTGGGCGGGGCAGGGCTTGGTGGCATGCTGCAGCTAGCGCCTCTGAGCAATGTCAAGGCCCAGAGCCCAAGCATTTACCTCCCAGGAAAAATGAATCAAACAAAAGAACAGGGTGTGGAGCCACAGTGGACAATACCTGAGACTTCGTGGGCACAAACACAGGAGGTGCAAAGGGAGAGGGACGAATGTAATTCTAATTTAAAGCAGAATCTGAAAGTGAAACACCTACAACTCATGTCCACCTTTAAATAGCCCAGACCAGTCTCTGCGCAGGTTACAGGGAGAAAAGAGCAGGGGTGACCTGCGGGCTCCAGGCACCTGCACGCACCTCTCCTGTCTGGAAGCGACTGTCCGCGAGCGTTACGGAGATGCGGGGTGGGAGCCGAGTCCAGCGCTGCTTAACAGAGACCGACTGAGCGTCCCCTGCGGGCCAGGCTCTGCAGCAGGTGCTCGGGCTCGAGGACCCCCAGGCAGGGAAAGGCCTGCGCCCTGATGAAGTCCCGTCTCGTGCATGACTAAGAGAGCAGCTCATGGAAACACATGTTCATGGTGGACTGTTTACAATCTGGTAGTAGCCCGGCCGGTGTGGCCAAGTGGCTGAGCATGGACCTATGAGCCAGGAGGTCATGATTCAATTCCCAGTCAGGGCACAGGCCTGGGTTGCAGGCTCGATCCCCAGTGTGGGCTGTGCAGGAGGCAGCCGATCAATGATGCTCTCTCATCTTGATGTTTCTATCTCTCCCTCCCTCTCCCTTCCTCTCTGAAATCAATAAAAATAAATAAATAAACAACCTATGGTAGCGAATGGGTAATAGTTTAAGGCTGGTCTAAAAATAAGCAGAAATATTCTCAGGAAAGAGTGTACTGGGCATGACTGTATTTCCTTTGAAGTTCAGGACACACTACAAATGTTTCCATTCAAAAATAGTAATTTATTTACTGGAAATATAACCGTGACATCCTGTAAAATGAATTAATTATGTACAGAATACATGTGTTCTAATGCACACTACACCCGCACATGGGTGACAGGCCCCTCTTGGACTGGCCCTTCACGTCCGGGTCCCCATGTGCTGTCCCCCCACAACGCCAGCTGCTCACCCCCTAAAGCGCTTTCTGCAGAAGCAGCCGCAGTCTCCTCTGCTCGTCCGCCACGGGGGTCGCCCACTTCTGCTTCAAGAACTGGACGTCCATGTGGCCAGAGGCTCTGGCCAGCACCAGGGCCAGGAAGCCGCCGCTGGTCCTCTCTGGCTCGCCCACGACCGCCATGGCCACCAGCCTGGAAGAGAGGCTGCATGACTGCGAGGCTCCTGGGGCGTGAACGAGAGTCTAACCACCGCCATGAGTCAGAACGAACGTCAGAACAGAAGCCAACACAGGGAAGCCTCTAAAACCCATTTTGAAAACTCACTCCTGAGCGAGAGGCCTGCTGCACGACCGCTGGTCACCATCCCTGTTAAGCATGAAGGACTTGCTCCCCGGACAGGCAAACCCACACCCTGGGCTGCAGGCAGCCCTGCCCTGAGACCAGACCTGCGGCGAGAAGCCTGCAGCCACCCCAGCAGCCCCATGCGCCCGCATCCTTCCCAACCCCATCTGTCCAGGCCTCAGAGACAGTCTGGTCGTACTGCTGGGCCCCAGGTCGAGAGCCACCGCATCACTGAGGGGCGGGGCAGGGAGAATTAAGCCCTCCTGAGCCCACAAAGGAACAAATCTTGAGAATTTCCACCCACTGAGTATGTTAAGACTGCTGCTTGGTTATTGCCACAAGCTGGGAACTCCAGGAACGATGCAGCAGGGGGAGGCCAGGGAGCCGGGAGAGCTCGAGGGCAGCACAGCAGCTCCCGCTGAACTCTGCAGACACGGTGAGACCTGGTGCGGAAACGCCACTCAGCACTACCAGGCCTGCTCACTACTATTTGTTCTTAATCCTCACCCAAAGTTACTTTTCCATTGATTTTTCTCCAGGGAGAGTGGGAGGAAGGGGAAAAGAGTGAAAGGGAAAGAGAGAAACATCGATGTGAGAAAGACATCAACTGGGTGCCTCCCACATGTGCCCTGGGAGTGAGCCTGAAACCCAAGTACCTGCTCTTAACCAGGAATCGAACCCAAGACCCTCTGGTGCTCAGGCCACCGCTCCAACCACTAAAAACACTGGCCAGGGTTGTCAGAGCCAATTTAATGTGCTTTGAAAAAACATTAAAATAAAATGTGCTTCAGATCTGTGAGCCGAACAGAATCCAGGCAAAGAGGGAGAAAACAAAGCAGCGTCGGGTCTGATCCTGGCCGCCCAGGCCCAGTGCGCAGCGTGTATAATAACTTGAACTTAAGTCTAAAAGGGGCAAATGCTTCCTTCTTTCTAAACTCCTGCTGCTCGCCTGGCACCAGGGTATGTAGTGGACCAGTCAGTGGGCTCACATCCTTGTGGGGCCAGATGGGTGAGAAACACAATAAAATAAATGAGGTTCCACAGTGGGGTGGGGAGAAACTCTAGAGCAGCGGTTCTCAACCTGTGGGTCGCGACCCCTTTGGCGGTCGAACGACCCTTTCACAGGGGTCGCCTAAGACCATCCTGCATATCAGATATTTACATGACGATTCATTACAGTAGCAACATGACAGTTATGAAGTAGCAACGAAAATAATTTTATGGTTGGGTCACAACATGAGGAACTGTACTTAAAGGACCAGAAGGTTGAGAACCACTGCTCTAGAGAAAAATAATTGGGCACTTTCTTTGAATATTATCACTTCTTTAACTTAAACACTGCTTGCTGCTAACCTCTGAGGCGGGCGGTGTCTGGAAGAATGTTCTAGATCACGTCTGCCTTTTCTCCACTCCCTCGGTCTGAGCTGCTCCCTGCTGGCAGCCTCAGCCCAGCTGGCTGACTGACCACCAGCCATGCAGGAGGTGGGGTTAGGGTTAGGGTTCGGGTCAGGCACAGTCGGCCCCAAGACCCCATGTCCCGAGTCTCTGCCAGACCTTCTTTCCTGCCCATTCAAAGTCCTGACTCCCTCTGGCGCACACCTGGGCCCGTGCCTCCTCGTTTCTCCCACCCCACTGTGGAACCTCATTTATTTTATTGTGTTTCTCACCCATCTGGCCCCACAAGGATGTGAGCCCACTGACTGGTCCTCTACATACCCTGGTGCCAGGCGAGCAGCAGGTGCTCAATAAATATTTGTTTTATTAAGTAACTGACAAGCCTTTTGAAATAAATGACATGCATATTATGTGTTTAGAAGTGAATCGCAGTCTGGATTTTGATGATGTATTTTTTTTAAATAATTAGAATAATGTCTATACCTAGTACTTTTCAGATCTTATCAGTGTGTCCCTAACACCCAGCAAGCGATTCTGTCTCAATCGCTCTCCAACTGGGTGGTCCCCACCCTCCCCAGGCTCCTAGAGCCATCGCCGTCAGAAATACAAATCTCAGGGAAATGGACAGTGAGCAGACAAGCGGGTCAGGAAAGAAGCCTTCACAGAGAAGGCTGTAGAAATAGTTCTATTTCCATGAATAAAACAAGACAGGGATTGCTGGAGGCCGACCATGATCACCTCCATGTCACCGGGTCCACGCAGAGGCCACACGCTGGTGCGACTGCGCCCCACTCTGGGGCGGAGGAATGCGTCCACGTGACAGGGTGTCAGTGACTGACTCCCAGCCATGGACTGCGAGACACTAGATGGAGGGCTGCAGATGGTACAGACGGAACCCTGAGAGCATGACTAAGGGGCTCACACGTTTCTTCTTTCCTTTACTGAAGAACAATGATGGGGAAATGGTGCCGTGTGAATTCTTTAATCCATAGACTACTCTGGACTAAATTGAAATCAACATACCTTACAGTGGTTTGTAAATTATTACTTAAATTGATACTACAGAAGCATTCCTTAAACAACAGAACACATTCTAACGTCACTACCGGGAAGCTCTGCAGGGAGGACTGGCGGCCAGCGGTCCCTCAGACCTACCTGTCTGGAGAGACGGGCTGCTTGGCTACGGGACCCAGGTCGCTCTTCAGGAGGTCCCAGATGTAGATGCAGGAAGTGTCGTCCTGGACGAAAAACACCGCTGGCCGGGTCGGGGACCACTGCAGGCCGGTGACGGCGCGGCCCGCGGTGCCGAGGCCCCACTGCAGCACCGGCCGCTCAGACGCCAGCTGGTGGAGCCTGATGCTCCCGTCGCAGCAGCCGGCCTGCGGGCAGGAAACCAGATCACGGCTCTGCTTCCCTTTCAGCCAATCTCACAGCGGGAAACACTTTCAGAGCATCAACATTTTTCAGTTCGTGCAGCAAAAATATCTTTTTGTTTTTGAAACAGAATTCTAACATTAAATCTGTCCTAACCAACGACAAAGATAAGAATTCACCTGGGAGGTTCTGGGACATTTTGTACTCCTTCCCCTTCCCAAAGTGGCCAATAGGCAATGAATTCCGTGAATGTACAAGTAGGTGTTTATTTTTAGCAAAGCTGGATCTCAGTGATTCAAACACAGGGCATTAAGATTGGCTCCATGAAAATCAATAAGGCATCTTTAAAAAGATATACATACATTTGCACCAATAATATAGTGATACATCCCCTTGGGTTGAAATTTCCATAAAATAAAACGTAGCTGGTTTAGTAAAAGACCAACATTTAGCTTTAAAGAGAAGCTTGTACTCTATATACTAAGTCAGTCCATAAACAAGGCAGAGGCACAGACAGCATCACGCGAGGCTCAGGGCACTCAGGGGCCTGAGCCGCGTGGCCTGCGGTCGGTGTGTCCTGCACAGCGAGCACTTCTCACTGCCCGGATCTTGGTTTCCACGTGTTTTTTCCTAACAGGAGCCAGGACTCCCTGGAGAAAGGGCTGACTCCAGGAATTTACTACACCAAAAAGCAAAAAAGGGCTCACAGAATGATGCCAGAGAGCAAAGGACCAGTTCCAAGGACCCCCCAGGGATGCTCTGAACAGAACAGGGGCAGCAAATGGCTGTAAGCCACTGAGGAGAGTAAGGAGCCATGTGCCCACACTTACATTACACATACATGCCTCCATACATACCAATAAACATGCCTGCCTACATGTACACCTAACATACATATTTACATACTCCTACATAGTAGAAAAGACAGACAGCAAACTAGTAAACATGGAATTAACTACAGGATGCAAAGCCACCGTCGGAAATCACCGACATCAGATGCCAGTGAGGATCATGAATGGATGCAGGTAAGAATGTGAGCACATAGATGTGGAAGTGAGGGTGCAGGTGAGGACGGAGGCAGGTGAGGACCTGAGGCTGCAGGATAGGATGGGTGCAGGTGGGGAGGGTGTAGGTGGGGAGGGTGTAGGTGGGGAGGGCGCAGG
>NW_005356585.1:143488-182667 GCF_000412655.1 Myotis brandtii
GGCGCAGGTGGGGAGGGGGCAGGTGGGGAGGTGATGAATGGCAGGAGCCTAGCAGAGCATCCACTGGTCTCCCTCGGAATGGCCATTATCAGAAAGGGAAGACAGCACCTCCTCAGTGCTCCCACCTTACCCAGGAGCCATCAGGTGGGCGAAGACGGAAAATGGAGTCTAACTCGCACACACTCAAACTGAGGAGCGCCGTTCAGGTTGTGAGAGACGGAGGAGATGCAATAGCGGAGGAGACGCGTGGCCCGGGAGGTTACTGCAGCCACTCCCACTGGTCAGGTGGGGGCGCTGCACTGGCTTCCTGCTGATGCGGCTCTGTGGCCACCAGAGCAGCCATCACTCAGCCACTTAGGGTGGGAGCCCCGCCTGCACCTCTGGGAGGACTTCAGGACTAAGTGCACCCGCAGGAGAGGGCCGAGCCGGGAGGCAAGGGCGTGCCTGTGGGGCACCCCCAGGCTGGGCAGGCAGGGGCCCCCTACCCCTCCTGGGAGTTCCCTGTAACACTGAAACTAGGTCAGAACGCCAAGTGTCAAGAGGTCTAAGTAGCCATGTGATGACCTGCACAGCTGGGAGGGACTTTCAGGAAACCTCGCGGTGACAGGTGCGGACGCCCCGCCAGCCTGCGGGGACTGAGGCGCAGTAAACGGCTGATGCTAAAAGCCGATCCGTCCCTGCAAGGGCTTTGGGGCCCCAATGGAACTGGTGCCTTAAACACAGACTCCTCACCAAGAACGCCGGCTCTCCAAAAGGCGAGAAGTCCACCGCGGTCACCTTCACCGGCCTCTCGCCGTGCTGCTGGGGTTTGAAGAATCTGGGAAATACTCTCAGGTCCTGTCTGGAGCCATGGCCTACAAAACCCTGGTGATAAACATACAACAGTGACTAAAGCCAAGGGAAGTACAAGGCTGGGTAAAGCTAGTCTTCTCGAAACAGCTTAAGCAACATTGTAAAAGCAGTGAATTCATCTTTATTGACGACATTGATCAAGCAACTCTAGGAAAGAAGAAGGGTTCCAGAATGAAGTTTAGAATATTCCTCACCATGTTGGTGCCGACAATAAAGTGATTAGGATCTGAAGGCAAAAATTTAACATTCAGTGTTTGTGCAGCTCCCCAGCGTCCGTCGCCTTTGTGGGAAAGGCTGGAAGAAACAGCAGAGGTGAGCGGACGGGCTGGGAACCGCGGGCCATGACGGCGCAGCCACGCATCACGCGTGTGCTGTGACTGCTTCCCGTGTTCTGTGCCTGGATCGTTTCCTCAGATGCGTCTCGCATGCCATGCTACTTCACATTCCCTCCTTTACTCTCACGGGTCAGCCTCGCTTCTAGAACTCTCTCAGATTGTGCCGTAATCTCCGCAGGCGAACCCGCGGGCTGTGCCCTCTCCTTCGGCTGCACTGATCAGGCCTGTGATGCTGGGGTTTCAAGTCTCCTCCTCCTCCATCTCCTGGGCTGGGGCGGGGCTTTCTGGGTTTCTCTCTCACGAAGGGACAAGGACCCCAGGGCTGTGCGGGGTCCAGCCCCACCTTCCAGCCTCGGGCAAGCCCGCAGCACGCAGCCCCGGCATGGGTGGAGCCACAGCAGCAGCGGGGCCCAGGGGCCCAGCCTCATCCTACACACACACACACACACACACACATATGCACACACGCATGCACACGCGCGCACACATACATACGTGTGCATACACACACGCACACTCGTACACACACGCACACATACACACGTGTGCGTACACACACGCACACTCGTACACACACGCACACATACACACGTGTGCGTACACACACGCACACTCGTACACACACGCACACATACACACGTGTGCGTACACACACGCACACTCGTACACACACGCACACATACACACGTGTGCGTACACACACGCACACTCGTACACACACGCACACATACACACGTGTGCGTACACACACGCACACTCGTACACGCACGCGCCCACACGCACACACCCGCACACACACAGATACACACACACACACACACACAGACGGGCTGCCCCTGGCTCCAACCTCCACCCTGGACCTGGCACTAACAGACGTTCCTCTCATGTAAAGACTTGTGTGCATAGTTGTAACAGCAGAAACCGCTCTGCCTGCGCCAGAAGCAGAAATCTGGCCACGGTCTCTCTCCCCCACACGCAGGACTGCAACTGTCAAACGCAGACCCTCCTATCACTCGCAGAACAGAGCTGAGCCCGCCCCTGCCCCCGCCTGCCAGGCTGCCCAGGTCCTGCCTCAGATCCACTCCTCCTCATCTGTGTGGGACCTGGACCCCGAGCCAGGCACTGGAGAGGGCAGGGCCTCCCTCTCACCATTCCTAGGACCTTCGCTGAAAGGCACCCTCATCCCCACGACGGCTGCCCGGCCCTGACTCTGACCTTCCACACCGATCCGATCCCTGCAACAGCCCAGGCGGCTCCGCTCCAGTCCCCGCCTCTGCTCCACACTTTCCCTCTAAGCCCCGAACAGCTCCCGATCGCCATCAGGAATGGAGGACTGTGGAAACCCTCACGCAGCAAACACTGACTCATCCTTCTCTGGACGGCAAGCCTCCAGGTCCTGCCTCACTGTGTCATAGCCTCATGCCCTGGCTCCACGTCCTGCTCCTGCTGATCAGACACTCCTGGTCCACCTCCCACCTCAGGGCCACCTCTCCAAGAAGTCACCAGTCACCCCCACCGTCACTCTGAGCTCCCACAAGCATGTGCATGTCCCATAGAGCGAGTCACGCATGTGCCATACCCATGGTGGATGAGGAGACATGCCGCCACCCAGGGTCACTCCCTCCTCAGACTCCCGAGTTCAGTGACGGACGGGAGAGAGGGCACAGGACCTGGCAAGGACACTCGGGAGCTCCCGGGCCAGGGCCGTCTGCATCTGCGTGACAGTCACCTGCCCCTTGCGGCCAGGTCTGTGCTCTCCCCTTTGTAGGCACGGGTCCCGGGGGACCACCATGAACACCCCTCTCACTGAGCTCTATTCCCCTGACACAGGGAGCCCACCTCCGTAACCACGGGAACTACCTGTCTGCGTCCTTACAAAAGCCCGGGGTCCCACCAGCCCAGGGGCCACCCGTGGGCACGAAGGACTGGGGTCTGCGACCACCGGTCCTGTTTAACTTCCTGGTTGTATTAACACTGAGTGAAAAATAGTCACATCGCACCGATTCATAAGCTGGACCATATTTTAATCAAAGAAAAGCAGTTGGCTCTCCATTTGCGATGTGCCTTTACACTGACACATGAATGACCAGGCATTCGGCCATCATCTCTGTCGCCTCCCCATGTGGGACACGGGCCTGTGCTGAGGGGCTGCCTCCCGGGGGCACTTACCTGTCGCTCAGCCGAGTCACAGAGCTGTGCACCAGCTTTATCCTCCCTCCAGGGATGAGCCCTAAAAGCAGGGAGACGGGGATAGATGTGCCTCTGAGGACCAGCGGCCCGGTCCCTGGAATCACGCTTCACTGCTCCACACCTGTGTCAGGGGCAGACCGGAAGGCAGGAGGCCCCCGGGGGCAGGTGCGGTTCCTGAAAGCCCCCGGTGCTCAGCCGAGAAATAAGGGTGTGCAGTCAGAGCCTTGGGAAAGGGCTGTGAGCCACGGTCAGGAAGCCCTTGCCTTTCAGACCTGATCCGGCAGCACACTGAGCGGAAGATACCGGAATGAAAACCAGCACTCAGCACCCCGCCTCCCGCAGCAGCACAGGGTGCGGTGGGCCCTGCCGGGCGCCCCCCTCCGCGCCCCTGCCTCCTCCCAACGACTCGCACACCACCCTTCCCTCAACGTCATCATGGCCACAACCTGCCCCTCAGCCACGCGGTGGCTTTGCTTCCTGTCTATTCCCAACACCATCTTCCCGTTTGTAATTACTGCATCTTGAAACCCAAATTCTGGGCAAGGCACTGTCCTCAATGTGCCCATCAATAAGCTCAACCCGCAGATGAAGCCAGGAGACTGCCAATGCTGCCGTCACAGGTGGGAAGCGGCGTCCCACTTCCCCAGGGGGCGCCTTCCCGGGGAAGCCAGCCAGGCCTGAGCGCGCCCTCGGCAGCACCCTTCTGACCTGAGCCCCGTGGGCCCTCTGCCCACACTCCCCGTCCACTCACCTGTTTCCTGGCACCTGGGACGGGACCAGGTTGCTCAGAGAACACTCATCAGTGAAGGACTGGCTCCCACCACAGTGGGTGCTCTCTGACCGGCCCCCAATCTAATGCACGAGATAGAGCTTGGACCAAACACTGGTCCCTGACGTACAACATAGGGATCCAAGGGACACAGACGTCAGGGAACTAACGCGCTCGGCCTCGCTGCCAGCACTCAGCCCGCACGCCCTTCCTCACTGCAGCTGAGGTGCTCACACAATGGCCGATGAGGTTGTAAGACACATGACCTTCATGCTCATCTTTCAGGTAGCCAACCACTTATTTTCCAAGTAGTTAATGCTATCTTTAATCTTTCATTTTCAGCAAACACTGACAGAAATTCATTTTTTTCATTTAATAGTTACCTAAATCACTTATCGAACCTGCAAGATCTGCCTTTGGTAATTCAACAACCACCTAAAAACAGAATATTGAGATGAACATTAACGCATTTTATAATGAGGGAGCCATCTAAGCACAGCACAGGTCTAAACAGAGACACCAGCTGAGCGGGTGCTAGAAGCGTAACTGCTCCAGACAGAGCGGCCTCGCTTCAGAATCATCCCTGCGAAGCTGCCAGCCCCTCCCGCCCTCACCCCTCCCTGACGTCGGGCCAGTGCCTCGGAGCATCGCACATCCTTTACCCTCATCCCTGACTGCCCGTCTCTGGTCCACGTGCGTCCGCCCCCACAGGACCCACAGCTCCTGGGACGCTGCCCTGCCCTGTCTCCCTGTCACGTGGCCCTGGCAGCCTTCTCCCCAACAGCCACACACTCTGCTCCCAGAACCTGGGAATGCAGGGGCACAGGGCCCGCGTGCCCCACTCACCCACACGTTGAGAACCCCACTCTCGTCCAAGGAAGCGATGTGGAACGACAAACCCGACATTTCTAACAGAGAGAGAGAAATGGCTCAGCGAGGAGCGCACAGGCCACAGCCTGAGTTCGGGGTTCTAGGGCGGTGAGGGTCACGTACCTTCCTGAGCAGAAAAGGGCGAGAGGACAAAACTCTGTTTCTTGTGGCCAGACGCCGCGACAGGCTCGATGGCTTGCAGGGGGCTGCGGTGGTTCACAGGGGTGAGGACGCCATCTGGGGAGGCACAGGCGCCAGGGGGGATAAGTTAGAGACACACCGCCGTCGGGGAGGGGCAGACACAGGTGCTTCTGAGATACATGCTCCCCCTGGGACCACGGCTGAGGTTCCCTGGGGCCACTGCCTTCCGCATGACCACGGAGCAGACCACAGCCCCAGCCACCTGTGAGAGGAACGGGACATCCCGCCGGTGGGTGGAGGGCCCTGGGACTCCCTCCTGGGAGTTGGGGGTCTCAAGGACGGACAGAGACCAGAGAGACAGCTCAGCTCCCAGGGCAGCCACCTGACGGGCAGGGCAGCCTGGAGCCGCTGCTTCGGGAGGGAGGGGCCACACCTCCTCAAAAAGCACGTATGTAAAGCAAACACACACAGAAATGCCTGGAATCAGAAACTCAGAACAGAAATTTTAACAAAACGAGCAAGAAAGAGAGAGCTGGGGCTGAGCTCAGCAAAGATGACGCATAAACGACAGATCTGGAGCCGATGGGCAGGACACAGGCGGCGCCGAGACGCGGCTCGGACTTCTCCTGAGGTCCATGGACCCCTCACTCCCCGGAGCCCACTGAAGCCTCATAGGTTTGGGGACAGGACTTGGTGGTGAACTCAGAGATTAACCAGTAACATGGGCAGCACATGTGAAAGGTGTCTATTCCAACAGCATCACACCAACGAGGATCCTATTTTCTGCCAAGGGCCGTTTGGATATTGGTAACATCATCTGTGGGCCACACCAGATCATCCACTTAAACATTAGCTGCTGTATTGGGTCAAACATTTAATGCCTTGGCAGGGCCAGCCCAAATGATTTCGCGGGCCTTATACGGCGCACGGGCCGGAGGTTCCCCACCCATGCTATAGACTCACACATTCTCCCTCAAAGGGGCAAAAATTGGTTGTTCGGAGACCAAAAAAAAAAAAATACTTGCTCTTTTTGTGTATAAAACACAGACATGCATACAGTAAGATATGCCATGCATGTGCGGTGCTGACTTTCCTAGAGGGCTGATCAGGAAAAGGAGTGTGAGAGAATGAGAAGACAAGCCCTAGCAGGGAGGAAATACTTGTGAAGACACATCTAATGAAGGGCTGGTGTCCAAAATGCACAAAGAACCCTTACAACTCAGCCATGAGAAAGCAATGAATCCGTTTAAAACGTGTAAAAGACCTGAACAGACACGTCTCAGACAGAAAGCAAGCAAGCACCTGAGGCGCTCCACACCCCGTGTCATCCGAGAGCCACCGTGAGAACAGTGGGAGGCTGCCACACGCCTGTCAGTGGGCAAAAACACTGACAGCCGCGTGCCGCCCGGCGCAGACACCCAGAGTGCCTGTGAGGAGGCCATGTGGTGTGAGCATGCGGAGCCCAGATAACCGACAAAGCGCCTGGTGTTTCCTGGAGGGAACGACTGCTCAGCAGAAGGAGGTGACCTGGGAACTCACAAGAGCACAGGGGAGCCACAGAGATGCTACATGAGGAAAGAAGCCAGACGCAAGGGTGTATGCTCCACATGGCCCTCGTACCTTCCATCTGGAGAAGCAGGACACAGAGACAGAGGACAGACCAGTGGTGGTGGGAAAGGGGGAAGGGTGTCAGGGTGGGGACACGTGAGAGTGAGGACAATTGGGTGAGGTCCCGTGAGTGGACAGCCCTCATCTCTGAGCAGCAGCGGTGGAGGGTGAGACGGCATTGAACACGATGCCTGGGAAGCACTGGAACGAGCCCAGACACGAGACTCTGCCAAGTGGTGGGGGTGCTGCTGAGTGACTGGTTGGTTTTGATTGTAGTTGTGCTTGTTTGCCTGTGGTTATGGTTGGTTGTTTGTGGTTGGCTAGTTGTAGTTGTGTGGTTGTATGGCTATGGTTAGTTGTGGCTGGGTTGTTTGGTTATAGTTGATTGTGGCTGTAGCTGGTTAGCTGTGGTTGCTTGGCTGTGGTTGTTTGGTTGTGGCTGTATTGGTTGGCTGTGGTTGTGTGGTTATGGCTGTGTTGGTTGTTGTGCTTGTTTGTTTGTGGCTGTGTTGGTTGGCTGTGGCTGTAGTTGTTTGTGGCTGTGTTGGTTGGTTGTGGTTGTGGCTGTGTTGTTTGGTGGTGCTTGTGGTTGTGTTGGTTGGGTGTGGTTGTTTGGGTGTGGCTGTGTTGGTTGATGGTGGTTGTTTGGGTGTGGCTGTGTTGGTTGGTTGTGGTTGTGTAGTTGTATTGGTTGGTTGTGGCTGTGTTGGTTGGTTGTAGTTGTGGCTGTGTTGGTTGGTTGTAGCTGTGTTGGTTGGTGGTGGTTGTGGTTGTGTTGTTTGGTGGTGCTTGCGGTTGTGGTTGTTGGTTGTGGTTGTGTTGGTTGGTTGTGGCTGTGTTGGTTGGTTGTGGTTGGTTGGTTGTAGCTGTTTGGTTGTGGCTGTGCTGGCTGGCTGTGGTTGCTTGGTGTGGTCACAGTTATGGTTGCAGCTACAGCTGCCTGGCATGAAGTATTCTTGGGGTCCAACCTAGATTGCTGCAGGTCCTGTTGTTCCAGTTCCTCTCGTTCCCCCTGGTGGAGGTAACTAAGCCAGGAGCACACTTACCAACATGCCTTAAGCTAATTTAAACTAGAAACGTCATCTCACTGAGGATTTGGAATCCACACATTAACAAGAAAGATGTTATAATCTGTTGGCCACAGGCTAACCGTGGCCTGGAGGCATTTTTGTTCTCCTTTTTGTCAAAGGCCTCTTTTGCTCATAGGTCAGACCCCATCCTCTGGGGTAACCGGAACCATAAATGCCAAGACATTTCAGACGCTCCTGGAGTCTGTCACACTTGTCTAGAGACACCTACAGGCAGGCGGGCCTCACTGACCAGTGGAAAACGTTGCTGTCCTGAATGTCCAAAAGCAGTCGCTCAGCTTCACATAACGATGCATCCGAGAGTCTTCTCTCAGGTCCCACACGATGACCGAGCCGTGCACGGTTCCAGCAAACAGCAGGAAGGCCTTGAAGGGGCTCAGGCAGCAACAGGTGACCTGGGAGGACAGAGAGCTCTGCTGCCACGGCGCCCGGGGCCTACCTGAGAAGCTGCAGACACGAAGCCCGTCTGGGCGTGTCTGTGCCGGCTTTCTCAGTGTGCGCCAGGCCCCACTCAGCCCCATCAGCAAAGCCAGCTTCTGTCTCTCCATTTACAGCCTGCATCACCAAAAGTTATCTTCAAGTCCCAAAACTGACATCAGTAAAAGTTACTGTTCTCTACTGTTTTGGTGGAATCAATGATTCTGAGGTCAAGGAGCATGTAAACAGGTGACCTGCGTGGCCACCAGACCACGGCCTGTGAGCCAGGGGCCAGAAAACGCATGAGACTACAGACTCAATCTCAAGCATTAAGAAACCTCTACCATGGCCAGGACCCAGACAGCACAAGCAACAAGTCCACTCTGAACCAAAGCTGTGCCCAGGGGCCATGTGTCCACTTGGCCTGGAGCCCTAACTGATACCCAATTCCCACAGTGTGTGCCAACCAGACTTCACGCTGTGGGTTTCTTCTGAACTTAAAATTTTTAGAGTCAAAACAGACCCGCTCATGTCCTGTCACAGCTGCACAGACAGAGCTGAGGGAGGCCAGGAGGAAAGAGAAAGGAGCTGACAAGTCCCACCCTCCTGCTCCCTGTGGCCCAGCAGGCGCCCACCTGCCCGCCCTGCTCCCGAGTGATACCTGCGACTCACACACCAGGACCTTCTGCGGCCCCGAGGGCTGCCAGATGTCCCACACGCAGAGCAGGTGCCTGCGGTCCAGCGGGGGCGCGCAGGCCTGGTCAGGAAGCCCGTGAACGGACACCACTTGCCTCCGCGCCGGAGAGGCGTGCAAGCTGGACACGTTGCGATCTGGGGACAGAATACGGCAGTGCCGCAGCATGGGAGGGTCTGCCAGAACCAGGTCAGATAACACACAAATATGTCAGTGCATTTCAGCTTCACGAAGAAGCAGCATGGCCTTCCAAAGCTCCACGTGCCTGAAATGCGGGTGGTCAACGGCCACAGCTCTACAAGAACCCTGTCAAAGCTGACGTGTGGGTTTGCTAAAAAGTGATCCTTCAAACTCGGTACAACGCAGCCCGGAGCCAGGCCGCCTCAGTGGGCCCTGCAGTCCCCGAGGTGTCACACCGCCAAGCAGCTCCGTCAGGGGCCCTGCCCACTTTGTTTTTCTCCCAAGAGCTTGCCCAGTTCAACCTACTGCACACGTCACTCATTTAGCAAGTTCATAGTCTGACCCACAAGGATTTCTGTCCACTGCTGACTCTCACCAGGGCCCGGGACACTGGACACACGCTGCACATGGGCCAACGCAGGAATGAGGAGCGGCCCGCCGGCACCACGCTGCTGCGCGGGCGAGCACTCCTGGACGGCGGAAGCATCACTCCTTCCGAGGCCTCGCCTCACAGGTGTGACCAGCGAGCCTCAGACACCTGTCATCCACTCTCCCTCTGTCACCTCAGAATTCATTCCACCAAAATGCAAACCTAGGAGGAATCCCTCCCTGTCCTCAGGAGGGTCTCCCACGCCCTCCAGAGGCCAGTCCTGTGAGCACACGCACACTCGTGTCCCCCACGAGGGACTCTTATGCCAGTGGCACTTGTACCAGCGCCTCCAGGCCTGCAGGTGCGTCACTGGGCAGCTCCGGGAGAAGAGGTGGTGTGGTGCGTGCACACCTGTTTGGAATTCCATAGAGACAGTGATTTACTATTTCCTGACAGGATAACTCATATCTTTTAAAAATAAAAACACCCCCCAAAACACAAGCTTTTTAAAGCTAAAATGCCATTTTTGTTTACGTGAAACACCCACGCAGCGAAGGACAGAGGCACCCCCACGACACGCCGCGCGTCCCTCCTGCGCGGCCGCCTGCGGCCATCGTTCCACAGCAGAGCAGTGACCAGCCTCAGGCACTGACTGGACCGCGCAAATGCAATTTTTAAAACTGATCTAAACGATTACATGTGACCACACTTCACGTCTGACAAATGTTTTGTGCTTTGAGGCCACGGGCTACCTGTGGGTCTACGGAGCAGAGCCAGCGCAGGCCGCACGGCCTCTCAGCGCTGCGCTGCTCCGGTCTCAAAGGAACAACCGAGCGGCGCCCGAGCAGGGGCAGGTCCTGGCGCCGCCTCAGCAAACACGCACACCCGCACGTGTCCCGTCTGCCCCTCACAGCTGCACCTCACGTCACACAGGCGGGCCCGAGCCCGCGACGTCAGCGTCACGCGTGGTCCCACTTAGGCACCAGCAGGGGGCTCTTACGCTGGAGGAAGGGCAGGCTGGTGTTCAGCTGCCAGGCGCTGTCGCTGAGGGGCAGGGTGCTGTCCTGGGCCCCGGGGTCCCGGCTGGGGGCAGCTGCCACGCGGTCCTCTTCCAGCAAAACTGCAACCACCTTCCAAAGACAGTGAGTGCCCGAATCAGCACGCCGCCCGCTCATCTCCCCCACATCTCACAGGAGCTGCTCCCCCGCCAGGCGCCAAGGAAGCGACAGGGTGCAAGGACACTGTCCTGCGGGCACAGCAGGGGAACAACTCCTCAGGAAGCTGGGATCTCAGGGCACACGCCACTGTTTATGGCAGAGACTCTGCTAAAGTACCAGGACGAAGACACGTCACGTGCAGGCCCCAAGGTGTTCTCCCTGCGCTACGAGGACCCAGGAGGCGCAGTGAGCCAGTCACTGCTGCCTGCCCAGCCGCCTGCCGCTCCGCCCTGCGCTGCCAGCCCCCTCAGCCTCCCAGGACTCACACCTCGGAGAGCCACCGCTCAGCGTGTGGAAGCAGGACTCGCTGGAGTGGGGACAGCGGGCAGGCCAGACTGAGCCCCACGCCAGCTGCTTTACACCAACGGAGACGTGGTGGGACCAGGAACAGACTCCCGACTTGAGGGCATTCGAAAGAGTAGGAATGTGGGTCCTTCTCTTTAGAGACTCACAGGGGCTCACGGGGCCGTGTGGGCACTGCCCTTGTGTCACAGCAACAGGGAGGGTCTGTGGGGGCTCAGAGGAGACAGTGGCCGCGACCTGCAACTGCGGAGGCGCCTCAAGTCCTCCACGTGCTCCCTGTCTCTCATGCCGCTTGACGTTTCCATGGCCAGTTTAAAAGTCATAAGTTTCTTAGTTTCAAATACTCTAGAGCTGTGGTCAGCAAACTGGCTCGTGAGCCACATGTGGCTCTTTGGCCCTTTGAGTGTGGCTCTTCCACAAAATACCACGTGTGGGCGCGCACATACAGTGCGATTGAAACTTTGTGGCCCATGCGCAGAAGTCGGTATTTTGTGGAAGAGACGGTATTTTGTGGAAGAGCCACACTCAAGGGGCCAAAGAGCCGCATGTGGCTCACGAGCCCCGGTTTACCGAGCCGCAGTTTGCCGACCACTGCTCTAGCCCAGTGGTTCTCAACCTTCTGGCCCTTTAAATACAGTTCCTCATGTTGTGACCCAACCATAAAATTATTTTCGTTGCTACTTCATAACTGTAATGTTGCTACTGCTATGAATCGTCATGTAAATATCTGATATGCAGGATGGTCTTAGGCGACCCCTGGGAAAGGGTCGTTTGACCGCCAAAGGGGTCGCGACCCACAGGTTGAGAACCGCTGCTCTAGAGCTATGTCTGCCTTGCCAACTTCATTTGTGTTTTCCAGTCGTTGTTTATGTTAGTTGGTGGTGACCCAGGTGACAGGCCACGTCCCAGGCACCTACCTGGCAGGCCGCCCGGAGGAAGCTGGACAGTCTCAGCGTGTCCACCTTGGGCACAGCAGCTGCATCCGAGGGCTCCCTGCTCTCACTCCCTAAAAAGTCACAGAAAACAACCAGGTGGGCTCTAAGCAGCCACGTCAGAGTGCAGAGGCCACATGAACATTAGGAAGCTGGAAGCGGAGCTCAGAAAGTCCACGTTTACTCTGGATCTACTGTAAACTGCACCTGATGGAGGGAGGCTCGGGCGATGAGCACAGGTGCTGGGTCACAGCACCGCTCACCTGAAACTCGTCACCTCATGAACCGCTGTCCCCAATACATGTAACTGAGAAAACCCACTGCATCCTGTTTTACATAGTCTGTGAACGGAACCCTACTTAAAGACATTAAGGAAAGCACAGGGTGGACAAAAGTAGATTGACAGTTGTAACACAAATAACCCAATCGTTAATGAGTAATAATACAAGAAACTCTGTTTTGCGTGCTCACAACTGTAAACTGCCTTTGCCCACCCCTGTAGCTCACGGCATTGATGATGGTGTAAGTGTCACATGTCGGTGCCTGATTTCTTAGGGGGAGGCTTCCTCAGAATCAGCTGCAGCAGGGAAGGGGACATGGAGCACACAGGTCACGGAGGAAAGCCGCGAGCGTGGAGCACGCCTCTGGGACCTGCCATCTGTATTGACACCACGTATCTGCAACCACACTCGTGTAGAAAATCTCTATTGCTCAGCTGGTTGATTCCAAGAATCAAGAGGTTGCGGTTCGATTCCTGTTTGGGACACAGTACCGGGTTTCGGGCTCAATCCCCAGTAGGGGGCATGCAGGAGGCAGATGAGTGATAATCGATGTTTCTCTCTCATCAATGTTTCTATCCCTCTCCCTTCCTCTCTCTCTAAAAACCAATGAAAAAGACATTTAAAAAAAATTAAAAACAAATCTCTACTAAGGAGAACAGATTATCCCAAGTCAAAAGCCAAGTGCGCTCAGAAGCCTTCACGAAGCTGCGTGTTTGGAGGGGACTCTGCCCTGCTGACCCGCCCAGCTGGCGCTCAGGCCGCTGGTTTGCCCCACCAAGAGGGCGTGGCACTTCCATCAGGTACGAACCACCACCCCCGGGAGAAAGGCAGAAGGAGAAAGAGCAAGAGATGCACTGAGCATAGCACCACAGGCAACGTGAAGAACCCGGCTCTCAGCGGGGAGCAGCTGCGAGCTGCTTACCCCCTGACACGGCCGCGCCTTCCCCGGGGTGCTGAGTCCACGCCTCCCTGGTCTCCATCTCCTCTGTCTGGATGTCTCGCTCCACGTTCCCTTCATTGCACTGGACGTACGCCTTCAAAACAAAGGGCTGCGTGAGCGCTCAGCCTCAAGCAATGCCTGGTTACTGACAAGAAAAACGTTAGTTCTCAATGGCAGTCTTCTTGCTTTTGTCAAAAATAAGTATCATGGCATAAATACCATCAAGCAAAGGCAGTCTGGGTCTTAAAAGTTTGCTGTGTTTAATAGGCCTGACTTTCTAAAGGGTTTTAAAAAAGTCACATCAAACAATTCAGCTTTGGTGTAAAAAACTACTGAGGAGCCCACCAACATCTATTTTTTTAGGAACATACTGACTTCGCAAACCAAAGGCAATCTAGCCCTAGCGGTTTGGCTCAGTGGATAGAGCATCAGCCCACGAACTGAAGAGTCCCAAGTTTGAATCCAGTCAAGGGCACCTATCTTGGTTGCAGGCTCGATCCCAGGCCCTGGTCGGGACACATGCAGGAGGTAACCAATGGATGTCTCTCGCACATCGATGTTTCTCTCTCTCCCCCTCCCTTCCACTCTCTCAAAATATCAGTGGGAAATACCTTGGGGTGAGAATTAGCAACAGCAAAACAGGTGCGTGCTGCAGTAATGCGTGTCGTTACTAGCAACTCTGAGATGAGGAAAGGGGCAGAGGAGCTGGACCGTCGGCTCAAGGTTAGCGTGAGTCAGCAGGACTCACCCAGCACTCCTGCAGGGCCATCCCGTGACCTCCTCCTATTGAGAGACTGTCACCAACGGAATGGACCCACAGTATGTACCCAATGGCACTAACAGGACATAAGAAAAATGCAAGAGATAATCCCTGCCTTCAACTTCTGGAAGGGAGGGGGAGTTAGTGACTACAGTACAACAGGGGAGTCAGCTGTGTGGCATGGAGGGTGGAGACTTTGGAATAAGAGAGTTCAGTGTAAGTCATGAGGGAAGGCTTCACCTCAGGCCTCGAACCAGGCCATGGACACTGAGAAACACACGTGTGACAGGAGGGCTAGGCTCGGTGACAGAGAAAACACAAGTCAGTGATGGGGGCCTCCCACAGTGAGAGAGGGCACACAGGCAGGTGAGGGGGCCTGGCACAGTGAGAGAGGGCACACAGGCAGGTGAGGGGGCCTGGCACAGTGAGAGAGGGCACAAAGGCAGGTGATAGGGCCTGGCACAGTGAGAGTGGCACAGTGAGAGAGGGCACACAGGCAGGTGAGGGGGCCTGGCACAGTGAGAGAGGGCACACAGGCAGGTGAGGGGGCCTGGCACAGTGAGAGAGGGCACACAGGCAGGTGAGGGGGCCTGGCACAGTGAGAGAGGGCACACAGGCAGGTGAGGGGGCCTGGCACAGTGAGAGAGGGCACACAGGCAGGTGAGGGGGCCTGGCACAGTGAGAGAGGGCACACAGGCAGGTGAGGGGGCCTGGCACAGTGAGAGAGGGCACACAGGCAGGTGAGGGGGCCTGGCACAGTGAGAGAGGGCACACAGGCAGGTGAGGGGGCCTGGCACAGTGAGAGAGGGCACACAGGCAGGTGAGGGGGCCTGGCACAGTGAGAGAGGGCACACAGGCAGGTGAGGGGGCCTGGCACAGTGAGAGAGGGCACACAGGCAGGTGAGGGGGCCTGGCACAGTGAGAGAGGGCACACAGGCAGGTGAGGGGGCCTGGCACAGTGAGAGAGGGCACACAGGCAGGTGAGGGGGCCTGGCACAGTGAGAGAGGGCACACAGGCAGGTGAGGGGGCCTGGCACAGTGAGAGAGGGCACACAGGCAGGTGAGGGGGCCTGGCACAGTGAGAGAGGGCACACAGGCAGGTGAGGGGGCCTCGCACAATGAGAGAGGGCACACAGGCAGGTGAGGGGGCCTCGCACAGTGAGAGAGGGCACACAGGCAGGTGAGGGGGCCTGGCACAGTGAGAGAGGGCACACAGGCAGGGGACAGTCAGGGCATACAGGGGGAGGTGCAATGGAACAGAAAGGATGGGATGAGGGTGAATCACTTCAGGGGGAGCATGGGAATCACTGGGTGCACAGCGCTTGGAGGCCCTGCACTATGACAGTCACACCCTCACTGGGACCCGAGCAAGGGATCCAGGGGACATTCTGCTCCCCACACAGCCACACTGGGAGCGGGGAGCCGCCCTCCGTGTGGGCTTCTGTGGACACCTGCACACCGTTCAGGTTCACTTGCACCACGTGGTGAATGAGGGGCCCTTCTCCCTCCCTCCTCCTCCTCCGCACATTCCCTGCCCTCAAGGTCCAGAGCGCAGTCAGTACCTGCTGTACTCACCTGCTTGGTGTTTTTTCTCCCGAAGTTCCTGATGTACATGTCATATTCATTTACTGGTGGCAGATCCAAGAAAGAGAATGTGAATGAAAAGTCCAGGTCAATGAGCCGAAGCAACTTCGTGCTGCGTGTCCTGGAAAATAAATTGGAAACAGACAAGTTAAACTGAGCAATGCACAGGGGCATGCGGGGAGCCTCTGGTGAGACAGAGCTGCTGTCCGGGACTCACCTGTCAGTGTCTGCCTGAGGCATTTAGCAGTCACGCGCGGACCAACGTGAGAGCATCATGAACCATGCTTCCCGAGTCAACACAGAACCACGTCAGGCTCCGTCCCTAGAACTGTCAGAAAGCAATTCTCTTCACTTCACGACTTCGTGGGCTTGGACCAGCTTTGCCTTTCTGTGATGTCGCTGTGCTGTGGCCTGAAAGGGAGTGTCATGTTCGTGCCGCCCACTGTCCTTGAAGCGCAGACCTGTGTCCCATGGGACTGGACCATGCCGTCGCCTACAAGCCAGCCGCCCTGCTGCCCACAGGGCGCCCAAACCCTGCACTTGGTTTTCCTCGGCTCACAGACTCCTATTCGACTGCCGGGCTGGTCTCCTTTCCTTTCGGACGTTAATGCCGGCGCCAGGCTCCTGGGCACCCCATTGCAGGAGCTCTGCTCTCCTCCCAGCTGGTGCTCCACCCACAGGTGTCCTTCCCACTCACTCAGGGTCATTACCCAAACCACCACCTTCCCATCACCTTACTCTCTAGCTACCATCCCATCCTCCCAACTTACAGCTCCAGTCCGCCATCCCCACACATCTCCCACCACACGGCACCCCCAACAGATGAACCCACGGCTCACGGCTCACTCGTGTAAGCCTTCATGGACATGAGTTGTCCACAGTGCCATCTTTTACCCTCTCGGTGTTTGTGGTAACGGCCTTTTCATTCTTGCTGTTGAGTCTTTGTGTCTGGCTTTCTCTTTTCCCTTAAGTCAAGCTTCTTAGGGCTTATAAATTCTATGAATGTTTTTAAATAATTCCTTTTGGCTTTGTTAAACTTGACAGCTTCCAATTTTATGGATTTCTGACATTATCTTCTATTATTTTGTTCCTTCTCATTTCTTACTGTCCTTTGCCCCATTGAGATAGGTATGTGGACATTGGTTTGCAGCCTTTTCCGTTTCCAATGTGTCTCAGAATAGCTTTAACTGAATCCCACAGCTTTTAAATGCTGGTTTCCATTATCTGTGGAAAATAGTTTCTAATTCCCATTTGACTTCTTTGACCCACAGCTTTTTAGAAGTATAATACTTGATTTTCAAACTTTTGGGTATTTTCTAATTACCTTTTTATTATTGATTTCTAGCTTAATTGCACTGTGGTCAAAACACGTCTTCTGTATTTTTTCAATCCCATGTCCAGAACATACGATCTTTTGAGAACTTTTCTCTGTATTCTTCAAAAGAACATAAATATTGCACTTGCAGGTATACTTTTAGGTGTGTGTTAGATGTAGTTTAACCATGCACTCAAACCTTTGTACCTCCACTAAATTTCTATCAGCTGCCAAGGGACATGCGCTGCCAATGCCCACCTGTGTCTGAGGCACCTGTGTGCTGCCCAGTGTGCTCTGTCCACTCTGTGCTCCAGCACTGGGTGCATTCGGGCCGCCTGGCAGGCTCATCTGCTGAGCTGACCCTCTCACTGTTACGAAGTGACTTTCTTGTGCTCTTCCTGCTTTCAAGTTTTCTTTGAAGTTAGTGACATCAGCGTTGTCTAGTTAGTGTTTGCTTGGCAGATTTCCTCTATCCTTTCTCAACCTTTCTGTGTCCTGATATGTAAGGTTTGCTTCTTGAAAGTCACATATCTGGCAGGTCCCATTCAACATCTTTGCATCACACCCTTGAGACGCTGCAGGGACCTGACTCTTCTCCATCTTGACGAGCCTGTGGGGAACTGGTTTCCTTACACGTCATTTCACTCAAGTCACAGAGCTACTGATGATGTGAAGTGAGGCCGTACTGTGCCGCGTTGCTTTTCTCCAGTTCATTAATATGTAAGGCAGGAATTTGTGGTTCTGGTTTCATCTCCCATCTTCCTGTTGTTGTCTCTGTTCCATGACCTTTGTGCCTTTGTTGCTCCTTTCCTGACTACTTTTTAAAAAATATATGTATACATATTTTTATTGATTTCAGAGAGGAAGGGAGAGAGAGACAGAAACATGAATGATAAGAATCAGCGATCAGCTGCCTCCTGCACGTCCCCTACTGGGGATCCAGCCGGCAACCCAGGCATGCGCCCTGACTGGGGATCAAACCATGACCTCCTGGTTCATGGTCGACATTCAACCACTGAACCCCACCAGCTGGGTTCCTGACTACTATTTGATTAGCCACATGTTTTTTGGGTTTTTTTTATAATTCCATTAACTCTTCTACTTGCTTCTTAGTTATACATTTTTTTCATTATCTCTTAATGGTTACCCGAGACATTTTAACAAGCATTCCTGACCTATTAAAGTCTACCTTAAATTAAATACTTTTACCTCTTCCTGTTGGGACCTCATCACAATTTATCATCGCCCATCCCCTGCTCCAGTTCTTGGACTACGTCAAGGTAATTTAGTCCCATACACCTTTCAACCCCACGTGCAGTGACATGAGTTCCTACTTACACCTGCTGACCTTTCTTTTGCCACTGTTTCCTAGTTGAACCAATGTGTTACAGGCAAGCATTTCTCTGCATTCTCATCACATAAGTAGCATCAGTTTTTAAAACCTTGCCTATTCCTAGAGAAGAAACTCACCTCATTATTGTTTGAATATCCACTTCTCTGACTATTCACAGAGGTAATTTATGGTGTGTGTGTGGGTGATTGAGGGACAGTTAGATCTTGCAGGAGTCTCGGGGACTGGCAGACCAGACTCTCATGGAAGGGGAGCCCCTGCTACTGCCACAGGCACTCCCAGGCCGGGTGTGGCTTTGGCGTAGAGCCCATGCTTCTGATAGAGGGGAGCAGCAGAGGCCAGGAGCGCAGCCACACCGACACCAGGACTGGCTCAGACACCATCCCGGATCAGTGCAGGGGGCTGCTTACCAGCCATAACCCATGTGGGCCCACCATCACGCCCCGGCGTGAGTGGCATGGTACCGCGGACTCCCAAATGTCTGCAGTGAATGCACAACAGAGAGACTTCCTGCACCGCACCTCCTTGCTTGTGCGCCCAGACCCTGCAACCCAGGACCCCGCACTGTGAGTACAAGCCAGGGGGACCATGGACCCCACCCCCACCCCAGGACCATGCTGCCAGTCAGATCCAAAGCCGCCCGACACACACCCCACTCTGGGCCCCAGGAGAGCACTGCCGCTGCAACCTGGAACCACATGGAGGGCTCAGCCCCAGGTCACAGGTCAATGCTATCATTGCAATCCGGAGCCACTCGGCACATGCCCACCCTGGGCCACAGGACTGTGCTGCCGGTGCAACTCAGTGCGCCCAGCCACTGGTCACAGGACCGCATTGCAAGTGCACTGCCAGAGGGACCTAGGGCGCCACACTGCCGCAGGTGCCAGGGTGGCACAGTGAATTGCACGCCAGAGGGCTCTGGCCCCCACAGGGAGTCACACAACAGAGGAACTGTGCATGTGCCCCCACAACCCAGAGCATCTGCAGCAGACAACTGAGGGACCAGAACCATGGGAGAAGTGGGTACAGCTCAGAGCAGAGACAATAAAGGCATGAGGCTCAGGCAGACCCAGCCTCTAGGCTAACAAGTTCCAGACCATTGGACCTCTAGGGACTTTAACCTCTTGGACCTCAATCAGGGTGCCAGGGCCAGAAAGAGACAGCAAAATGGGAGACAAAGAAACAATCCCCAAAGGAAAGAAAAGGAGAACTCATCAGAAAAGCAATATGTCACAGAAGGAATTCAGACCAGCCCTAACCAGTTTGGCTCAGTGGATAGAGCGTGGGCCTGTGGACTGAAGGGTCCTGGATTTGATTCTGGTCAAGGGTATATATCTTGGTGGCGGGCACATCCCCAGTAGGGGGTGTACAGGAGGCGGCTGATTGATGTTTCTCTCTCATTGATGTTTCTAACTCTCTATCCCTCTCCCTTCCTCTCTGTAAAAAATCAATAAAATATATTTTTTTAAAAAGAATTCAGACCAAAGGTTATAAAGATGCTCAACCATCTGGATGAGAAATTCACCAACATGTGTAAAAATCAAGAGGAAATGAAGAATGACATCGCTGCAATGAAGAACACAATGGAAGGTTTCAACAGCAGACTAGAAGCAGCAGAGGACTGAATCAGCGAGTTAGAAAATAGGATAGAAAAAACACCCAATCTGAAAAGCAATTGTAAAAAAAGCAGGAGAGTTTAAGGGAGCTTTGGGACAACATGAAACGAAGCAACATCCTCATAATAGGGGTGCCAGAAGGACAAGAAGAGGAGCAAGGAATAGACCTATTTGAAGAAATAATGACAGAAAACGTCCCTGACATGGGAAAGAAAAAAAATCACACAAGCACACAGAGTCCCAAACAAGATACACCCAAAAAAGACCACACCAAGACACACCACAATTACAATGGCAAATGTTAATGACAAAGAAAGAATCTTGAGGGCTGCAAGAAAAAAAAACAGAGAGTTCCCTACAAGGGATCGCACATTAGACTATCAACTGATTTCTCAACAGAAACACATCAGGCCAGAAGGGCATAGAATGGAGTATACAAAATGATGCAAAGCAAGGGACTGAATCCAAGAATACTCAATCCAGCAAGGCTATCATCCAAAATTGAAGGGAAAATCAGGAGCTTCACAGACAAAAAAGGCAAAGGGAATTTATTACCACCAAGCCAGCAATGCAGGAAATGCTAAAGAGAATGTTGTAAAAAGAAGAAGTAGACAGGGAATAAGGAAAACAGGAATAGAAAATAAAAATGGCAACAAACTACCTATCAATAATAACCTTAAATGTAAATGGATTAAATGTTCCAATCCAAAGACATAGGGTAGTTGAATGGATAAGAAAACATGCCCCATATATAAGGACTCACACAGACTGAAAGTGAAGGAGTGGAAAAAAATATTTTAAGGCAAAAGGAAATGAAAAAAAAATTGGAGTAGCAACACTTATATGTGACAAAAATAGATCTCAAAGTGAAGGCCATAACAAGAGATAAGGAAGGTCACATCACATTACTAAAGGGATCAATACAACAAGAGGATATAACTCTGGTAAACATATATGCACCCAACACAGGAGCACCAAAATACATTTTAAAAAAAACTTCAGGAAGATATCAAGGGAGAGATTGACAACAATATTATCACAGTAGGGGACTTTAATACCCCATTGACATCACTGGATAAATCTTCTAGACAAAAAAAAATCAACAAAGAAACAGCAATCCTAAATGACTCACTAGATCAGATGAAACTAATTGATATCTTCAGAACATTTCACCCCAAAGCTACGGAATATACATTCTTCTCAAGTGCACATGGGACATTTTCAAAGATAGACCACATATTAGGATATAGGCTAAACCTCTTCAAATTCAAGAAGACTGAAATCATATCAAGCATCTTCTCAGATCACAATGGCATAAAATTAGAAATCAACAATAATAAAACCAATAAAAAAAACAATCAAACACTTGGAGGCTAAATAGCATGCTATTAAACAATGATTGGGTTACCAAAGAGATCAAAGAAGAAATAAAAAACATCCTGGAAACAAATGACAATGAAAACACAACAATCCAAAATCTATAGGACACAATGAAAGCAGTTGTGAGAGGGAAGTTCATAGCTATACAGGCCTACCTCAAAAAAAAAAATTGATAATAAATTATCTAACCCTACAACTTAAAGAGTTAGAAAGAGAGCAACAAGAAAAGCCCAGAGTAAGTAGAAGGAAGGAAATAATAAAGATTAGAATGGAAATAAATGACATAGAGACCAAAAAATGATATAAAAGATCAATAGAACCAAGAGCTGGTTCTTTGAAAGGATAAACAAGATTGATGAACCTCTACCCAGGCTCACCAAAAAGCAAAGAGAGAGGACCCAAATAAACAGAATGAGAAATGAAAGAGGTGAAGTAACAACTGACCCCTCAGAAATACAAAGGATTGTAAAAAAAAAAAAAATACTACAAACAACTCTATTCCAAAAACTGGACAACCTAGATGAAATGGACAAATTCCTAGAAAAATACAATCTTCCAAAACTCAATCAGGAAAAATCAGAAAATCTGAATAGGCTGATAACTACTGAGGAAATTGAAGCAGTCATCAAAAAGCTTCCAGCAAACAAAAGCCCTGGTCCGGACAGCTTCACAGGGGAGTTTTATCAAACATTCAAAGAAGAACTAACACCTATACTCCTCAAAGTATTCCAAAAAATCCAAGAGGAACACTTCCAACCTCTTTTTATGAAGCCAGCATTAACCTAATCCCAAAACCAGATAAAGATGCAACAAAGAAAGAAAATTATAGGCCAATATTCCTGATGAACAAAGATGCTAAAATCCTCAATAAAATATTAACAAATGGCATCCAACAATTTATTAAAAAGATCATGCACCATGACGAAGTGGAATTTATTCCAGGGATGCAAGGATGGTACAATAGTCACAAATCAATAAATGTGATACATCACATAAACAAACTGAAATACAAAAATCAGATGATCATATCAATAGATGCAGGAAAAAAAACATTAGACAAAATGCAACACCCTTTCGTGATAAAATACTCTCAGCAAAGTGGGAATAGAGGGATCATAACTCAACATAATAAAAGCCTTATATGACAAACCTACAGCCAACATCATACTCAATGGGCAAAAACTAAAACCATTTCCCCTAAGAACAGGAACAAGACAGGAATGTCCACTTTCACCACTCCTGTTTGACATAGTACTGGATGTTCTAGCCATAGCAATCAGACAAGAAGAAGAAATAAAAGGCATCTGAATTGGAAAAGAAGAAGTAAAACTGTCATTAGTTGCTAATGACATGATATTGTACATAGAAAAATCCTAAAGACTCCATCAAAAAACTACTTGATTTAATAAATGAATTCGGCAATGTAGCAGGATACAAAATTAACACTCAGAAATCAATGACATTTTTATACACCAATAATGAACTTATAGAAAGAGAAACTAAAAAAAAATAATCCCATTTACCACTGCAACAAAAATTAAGATACCTAGAAATAAACTTAACTATAGAGGTAAAAGACCTGTACTTGGAAAAGTACAGGAAAAAAGAGATAGAAGAAGATATAAACAAGTGGAAGAATATACCGTGTTCATGGATTGGTAGAATCAACATCATTAAAATGTCCATATTACCCAAAGCAATCAATAAACTCAACGCAATCCCCATTAAAATCAATGGCATATTTCACAGACCTAGAACAAACTCTCTAAAAATTTATATGGCATAAAAAAAGACCCCGAATAGCCGCAGAAATCCTGGGGGGAAAAAACAACAAACCAAAGTTGGAGGGATCACAATACCAGACATCAAGTTATATTACAAAGCCACTGTTCTTAAAACACCCTGGTACTGGTGCAAGAACAGACACATAGACCAAGGGAACAGAACAGAGAACCCAGAAGTCAACCCAAGCCATTATGCTCAATTAACATTTGACAAAGGAGGCAAGAGCATACAGTGGAGGCACGCGCGGGGCTGGACTGACCTGAAAAAATGTCTGGATTTCTAGAAGGCTTGAGATGCTCAGAATGCATTGATTGGGGGGAAAACGCAATACTATTGCTTCCATCGCTGCTGGTGTTCTATTTTTTACAGGCTGGTGGATGATCATAGATGCAGCTGTCATTTACCCCACTATGGAAGAGTTCAACCATTCATACCATGCCTGTGGCGCCACAGCAACCATCGCCTTCCTAATGATTAATGCCGTATCGAATGGACAAGTCCGAGGCGATAGTCACAGTGAAGGTGGGCTGGGTCAAACAGGTGCTCGCATTTGGCTGTTCATTGGTCTCATGTTGGCCTTTGGCTCTCTGATTGCATCTATATGGATTCTCTTTGGTGGTTATGTTGCTAAAGAAAAAGCCGTAGTATACCCTGGAATTGCTGTATTTTTCCAAAATGCCTTCATCTTTTGTGGAGGACTGGTTTTTAAGTTTGGCTGTACTGAAGACTTATGGCAGTGAAAACATCTCATTTATTGCTCCTGTACAACAGCCCTGAGTGGGTTTGTTCTGTTGTGTTTGTTTCTTATTTTTAATAGTCACTCCCAATCTTTTGTAATGACATTTTCTAAACTTATTTCTGAGTGTAGTCTCAGCTTACATTTGTGTGATACTAAAATCATGAGAAATCGCTATTTAAACAATAACAACAAAACTCTATTGTGGTATGCATTTGATTAACTTATCAAACGTTAAGGAAAAGTATTCCACGTGAGTAAGTTTTGTTGTTTTATCATGGTATAATTGTAAAAATAAAAATAAATTAGAAAAGAAAAAAAAAAGAGCATACAGTGGAGTCAAGAAAGTCTCCTCAGTAAATGGTGCTGGGAAAATTGGACAGATACAGGAAAAAAATGAAACTAGACACCATCTTACACCATACACAAAAATAAACTCAAAGTGGATAAAAGACTTAAATGTAAGATGGAAAACCATAAAAATCTTAGAAAAATCCATAGGCAGCAAAATATCAGACATATTTCGTGGCAATATATTTACTGACACATCTCCTGACCTAGGACAATGGAAACTAAGGAGAAAATAAACAAATGGGGCTACATCAAAATAAAAAGCTTCTGCACTGCAAAAGAAACCATCAACAAAACAAGAAAGCCCACTGCATGGGAGAACATATTTGCCAATATTATTACCGATAAGGGTTTAATCTCCTAAATTTATAGGGAACTCATACAACTTAACTAAAGGTAAACAATTCAATCAAAAAATGGGCAAATGACCTAAATAGATACTTCTTGAAAGCAGACCTACAGAAGGCCAAGAGACATGAAAAAATGTTCAAAGTCACTAATCATCTGAGAGATGCAAATCAAAACAACAATGAGGTACCATCTCACACCTGTCAGAATGGCTATCATCAACAAATCAACAAATGACAAGTGCTGGAGAGGATGTAGAGAAAAAGGAACCCTCGTGCACTGCTGGTGGGAATGCAGACTGGTGCAGCCACTATGGAAGACAGTATGGAGTTTCCTCAAAAAACTGGAAATGGAACTCCCATTTGACCCTGTGATCCCACTTCTAGGAATATATCCCAAGAAACCAAAAACACCAATCAGAAAGGATATATGCACCCATATGTTCATAGCAGCACAATTCACCATAGCTAAGATCTGGAAACAGCCTAAGTGCCCATCAGTAGATGAATGGATTAGAAAACTGTGGTACATCTACACGATGGAATACTATGCTGCTGTAAAAAAGAAGGAACTCTTACAATTTGCAACGGCATGGATGGAGCTGGAGAGCATTATGCTAAGTGAAATAAGCCAGTCAATGAAGGAAAAATACCACATGATCTCACTCATTCATGGATAATAAAGACCATTACAAACTTTTGAACAATAATAGATACAGAGGCAGAGCTGCCTCAAACTGATTGTCAAACTGCAGTGGGAAGGCCAGAGAGGTGGGGGAGGTTGTGAGAGGACAATGGGGGGAAAGGGGCATATGTAATACTTTTAACAATAAAGAATTAAAAAATATTGAATGAGATAACAAATGCAAGGAATGTAGCACAGAACTTGCCTATAATAAACACTCAATAAATAGAAAAATAAAGAAGATGTAACTTATTTTCATACATTTAATGACAGCCTAGCGTTTTCTACTGTGTCCTCACCATCCTGGGTCCCTCTGGTGGAGGCGGGGAAGCAGGTAAGAGAATGGGCCGCTGTTTCTCTGCCCTCTCTGGCTGGAGTGGCTGCCCAGCCCAGCTCCCTGTCCTGCAAAGGGGCCCACAGTCCTGCTTAGAGGCTCAGTCTCCAGCACCTGTGTGGTCACCTGCATCACACCCTCACTTCAATGCTCCGATGGTTCCTGTTTTCCTGCCTGGATCTCCAGTTGAACTGACTTCTAGTGATATTTAGCTTTGTATACTAAATTATTAAAACAGTTTGTGCATTAGGGATAGTAGACCCCTATCATTTTGCAAATATATTTTCCCAATTGGTCAATCACCTTTAAATTTGGTCAAGTTTATGGAGTACTGCACCTTACAGAAATTTAACATTTTATCTGCTTTTTTAAAAAATATATATTTTTATTGATCTCATAGAGGAAGGGAGAGGGAAAAATAGGGAGAAACATCAATGATGAGAGAAAATTATTGATGGGCTGCCTCCTGCACGCTCCACACTGGGGATCGAGCCTAACAACCCTGGCATGTGCCTTGACTGGGAATCAAACCGCGACTTCCTGGTTCATAGGTCGATGCTCAACCACTGAGCCTCACTGGCCGGGCTTAATCTTCTTTTATTCTCAGAAACTCCTTTCCTGTCACTATGCTCTTTCATTCATTTTCCTCTTTACCCCATTTGGAACTGGTCTTGGGGATACTGTAGGGCAGGCGTCTCTCTGCCCTCGCGTTGCTAGTTAATGCACTAAACTGACATCTAGTGGCATCGGCGCTATGCAGTTTGGATTTTTCTCCTCTGTACCTTATTCCCTTACAGCACAATGACACACATCGATAAAGTGTCCCTACATTTTCCTCAAAAACTCTTAAATTATTATTTATCATTAAGCTATTCATGTTTCAGTCTTTGATTTTTTTTGTTTTCTTTTTAAATCTTTAATATGATTTTTGACCCAGAATAATTCATGTGATACGCGTGAGTGGGATTCTGCCTCAGCCAAACTAGGTGCCTCCCGGTAAGTGCAAATCCCGCGCGTTAGATGCTGAGCATCGGGACACAGCACACCTGCTCTCACACAACAGAGGCGCCGAGAAACGCAGCGCAGATAAAGAATGTGCAGTCAGCAGTGAAACAAAGCTCCATTTTAAAAGTGTACTGAAGACAAACACTGCAACTCCACAGACTTCCGCCAATTCCCCAGGACACCTACTTTTGCTTCAGGGCCTGAGTCCGACTCTTTTGGCGTTGTGAGGCGGTTGCAAAATCCACAAAAATTCCACACACAGGGGCTCTGGAAGGTGAACTGTTTGCATCTGTACAGAAAAAAAAAACAACACAATTTTTGAAACAAATATTTCAAGCAAAAAATGTCAAGTATAAAATTTTTAGAAGCATATTTAATAATTGTAGCCCATGACTAACATTACTGATAAACATCGTTCACCAGCACTTAAGAGACCGCCTCTGCTACTTTCATGTAAAACTTTCAGGCAACAAAGCAAAACTTAGTGTGTATGCGCCAATCACACCAGGGAGAGTTAGCAATATTTCAGAACCCCTCTACCATGCAGTCTACACTTCTCCCCACTCTGCCCGGCCCCTCCAGAATGTATGCCCTAATCAGGGAGCTGGGACATGAACATACAAGCAGCAAAAACAGAGACGGAGGCAAGTTAATGTTGACCTTCTACAGCCGTGGTTCTCAACCTTCCTAATGCCACGACCCTTTAATACAGTTAGTTCCTCATGTTGTGGTGACACCCAACCATAAAATTATTTTCGTTGCTACTTCATAACTGTAATTTTGCTACTGTTATGAATCGTAATGTAAATATCTGATATGCAGGATGTATTTTCATTGTTACAAATTGAACATAATTAAAGCATAGTGATTAATCACAAAAACAATATGTGTTTTCCGATGTGGTCTTAGGCGACCCCTGTGAAAGGGCTGTTTGACCCCCAAAGGGGTCGCGACCCACAGGTTGAGAACTGCTGCTCTACAGGCTCAAGTCCAGGGCAGGGCCCAGACTGAAGGGCGGTCTTGGTGGGAGCTCCTCCCACTGCCCTCCTCCGCACAGGATGTCAACTCCCCTCAGCTCTCCAAGGATTTCTGTGGTTTCCTGTGCAGATTTACTGCCACACTTGTTTGCTCAAATGTTTATTTCAATTGCATCTCATGCCCTCCAGCCGTTTTATCGGGTCCCCGGGGCCCATGGCGGGAATGCGCGGGATCTGGGTTGGGAGTCCTGCCCGTCACCTGCTGTGACCGTGAGCAGGTTGTTCACGGCCCCTTTCTCCTGTGCTGCACGACATCCACACAGGACAGCACGGCACGAGGGTGAACGCAGGCGTGTGGACGAGCACCTTCCGCCCGCTGTACGCACACAGATGCCAGGAGCCTCCTGAACAATGAGGAAACTGGACGATGTTTCACGGCACAGGGTTAAGACGGGAATGAAGACACCTTGCCACACGGCTCGCAAATGCCAGGTGTCAGCACCCTCACCAACCAAGTACACAGTTCACCTTTCAGAGGTTAGAAACGTTTTCAAATGCCTCGGCATAACCTCGTGCCCTGGAAAAAGGTATTTATCAAATGGTTTCCTATTGCCCTGAAAAGGGAGCAAATAGGACAGTCAGCACAGGTGCAGCAGGCAGTGCACAGCAGTGACACCAGCACAGCTGGGGCTGGGCAGCAGGACACAGGGAATGAACCCTCTCTCAGCCCAGGTGGTGGCGGCTGTTAGCACTAACAGTCACTATGCTGAAGACAAGCACCTTACAGGTATTAGCTTATTTAATTAACTCTCACAGCCCTAAAGAAGGCCTTGCCCTTATTTTGCAGGAAGGAAACTGAAGCACAGAGAGGGTAAGTCCCACTCCAGACCACACAGCTGGTGACAGAGCCAGTGCCACTGAGGCCACTCCACGGCCCCTACCACAGGCAGGACGGCGCTCCGCGGGGCCAGGCTGGCTCAGTGTTCAATGGGTCCTGGAGGGCAGCGCCACCTGTCTGGGTAGCAGTGTAATCATAGTGAATAATTCTTTCAAATAAAAAATACAACAAAAATAATGTCTTAATGGGGGTTCTAAATTCTTGTAAATCAAGCTATTAAAGCCCATAGTGCCCGGAACAATAAAGGACATGAATAAAATTTTTAAAAAAGGTAATTCAAAGGTCTGCTAAGAAAACCAGGAACTGCAGAACAAAAGCTTGCAGACTCTCAGCAACACCACAGCAGGCCCCCAATTCACACCGCCATCAGGACAGCTGCTCCGGCTTCGGAGACACAGTTTAGCTGTGCATTTGGAGAACAGTCCATAATACTCAGGTTTTCTGCCTCTACAACAGGCACAGATGTGAGGGTAGTAACCACTCTGCCCGACCTTCACTGGATTATTGCATCGCATCAACTATTAGTCATAATTAATTGTACCTATTACTTATGACTTATTTTACTAGATAATTTAAAGTAGCATATCATCCAATAATTTTAATATTGTCCTAGTTGACATATTGTGTTAATTGTAGTGTAAATTTATCAAGATGCTATCGTTTTTTCCCTGTAAGTAATTTAGAAATATTTACTCCTGCTCTTACAAGTATCATTATTATAACACAATGCCAAGAATTTCTGAGCAAAACACACTCTAATGTCACAAAGAAACCCCCTGAAACACACTCAACGGGCCCCATTCTGAACCTTTCCCACTGCGCCGGCTCTGCGGGTGCTTCTGAGCCTCCGGTGGACACACGAGGTCGGTGGGCAGACTGACAGGCGGGCAGGACGAGCAGGATGTGACCCACGTGAGCACCTCTGCACTGACCGTGCACAGCCACCCTCCGGCCCACCTGGCCCAGGCCCCGAGCAGAAGGCTGTCGGAGCTCCCGCTGCAGACACCCCGCACACTGGTCTCTGAGTGCCGCCTGACGGGAGTCGCAGGGACGAGGCCCAGCTCCCGGGGGCACAGACAGCAGCCCCACCACGTACCGGCCGCTGGCTCCCTCTCCCGCTCCGATCGACCTTGCTTCTGAAACAGCTTCGACGACAGCTCGCCAATCCTTTCATTTTCTGCATTGATGGCGTTTTGAATTTCCTGTATCTCCTTTTTTCTGGCTGGAGGAAGTTCTTCCATTTTCTCTCTTGGTTCTGGCTCATTCGTGCTATCATCATCACAAACCTCAAAGTCATCTTCATAGTCCTACAAACAATAATCATGTTTTTGAAAACTTTAAGACAAATAGACTTTAAAGAACACAAAGCAAAACGTGCAATTTATCATTTAAAATAGACAGTCGACATCAGCCTCCTGGTGGATAAAGAAGACCTCTTTGTTTGTCTCTCCCCTTACATTTATCAGGCAGACACCTCTAATCCAACCTGGCTCCTCTGCCAGCTCACAAACACGCTGCGAGACCCACGCCTCAGTACATCTGCAGGGGGCGTGTTGGATGCGTAGGGCAGCGGGACAGGGAAGGGCAGGGACGGTGTCTGCAGATGCCGTTCAATGGCCACCGTGGCCCCAGCTAACACAACAGTAGGGGAGGGTCGAGGTGCGACCTCCACGCTAGAGCCAGCGAAGGGTGAGAGGGCAGAAGCAGCACTGCTGCCCAAGATTCCAGCTCCCTCCTCGATAACAGCAGCTACAGCCCAGGGTGCCAGCGGCCACAAGGAACAGGGGGCAGTGCTGTGGGCTAGCAAACCCAGCTACCCCCACCCACCACATCCCCCACCACAGTGGTGGTGCCCCAAGACCTAGGCAACCCAGACAAAACGAGAACACCCCCCACCTTGGTGGTACTACATGCACAGGTGAGAGAAAACACAGCCTGCACTACAGCACCACCTGCTGGAGAACAGAAGGGCGTCCTCTCAGCACCAGCGTGCTCACTGTTAGGCTCAAACCTACCTGAACAAGGAAAGAACTCAGACTTCAACTGCACCGGCCAAGGAACAACCCATCAAGCACCATGAACACACAAGGTCACATGGTCACCAAAAGATCATGACAATCTCCAGAAACCCAAGTCAAAGCCACGGACTGCTGGATTTAGATGACAGAGAATTCAAGATTGCGGTCATGAGGAAACTCAGTGATACAAGAAAACCTCAGAAAGGAAGTTCAAGAAGCTCAGGAATAAAATTAATGAGCAAAAGGAGTACTTTATCAAAGAGACCAAAACTATAAAAAAGAATCAAACCAATTCTAGATCTGAAGAACTCAATAAATGGGATAAAGAATGCATTAGAGAGACTGGAAATAGAGCAGAACATAGGGAAGGGAGAATTTGTGAGCTCGAAGACAGAAACCTAGAAAAGATTCAGGTGGAAGAAGAGAGAACTAAGAGTGAAAAAAATAAAGAAACAATACCAGCACGATCTGACCCCATGAGAAGAGCAGCACCAGGACGATGAGTCCCCAGGAGGACAGAGAGGGGGCAGCGAGGGCTTCTGAAACCCAGGGAAGAAAATGCCGTTCGAGTACAAGAAGCTAACAGGACATCTCATTATCTCAATGCAAAAAGACTGCTCCAAAACCCTTTGTATTAAAACTGTCAAAAGTTAATGATAAAGAATTCTCAAGGCAGCCAGGGAACAAAAAGACAGTATCCTACAGAGAAACTCCATTCAATGATCTTCATCTTTCTCAGTAGAAACCCTACAGGCTAGAAGAGAGTGAAATTATAGACTCAAAATATGGACAGAGAGAAACCACCAGCCAAGGAAAATCAATCCAGCAAAGCTCTCCTTTCGGCTGATGGAGAAACAAAGGCTTCCCCAGACCTCCGCGCGCCAAGGGCATTCACCCCTCAGACCGCATCACAAGGAACGCGGAGAGGAGCTCCTCCACCTGAAGCAAAAAGACAGCAGCACGCGACCCTGGGAGTGGCCCTACTGGGTGGCTCAGTGGACGGAGTGCTGGCCTGCGGGCTGGGGGGTCACGGTTTGATTCGGCCGAGGGCGCGTGCTCGGGTTGCGGTCTCGGTCTCCAGTGGAGGGCGTGCAGGAGGCGGCCCATCAGTGATTCTCTCTCATTATTGATGTTTCTATCTCTCTCTCCCCCTCTCCGTTCCTCTCTGAAATCAATAAAACTATTTTTTAAAAAACTATGAGTGGGATGACTGACAGACAGGCAGGAAACTGCACCTCTACTTCAGAATAGGGCACTAAACAATCATAACGAAGGTAAAGACAAGTACCTAGAGCTGCTGCAATTTATTAAAATGCACCATAAAACATCAACATAGAAAGGAAGAGGAAAAGAACTGGATTGTGTAAGGGAATGGAGATGCTAAGCACCAGAAACAGGACTACATCTTCAACTACGAGATTATTTTATACAAACCTCATGGTAACCACAAAACAAAACCCAGAGCTGGGGCCAAAACATTAAGAAAGAGGAAATGAAGAAAAACATCACAGAAAACCATCTGACTGAAATAGCAGACAAAAAGGAAAGGGAAAAGAAACGATGGAGACACAGAGCGGCCAGAACACAAAAGGTGAAAGGGCTGCAGGGAGTCCTCGTGTATCGGGCCTCACCCCACGTGTGAACGGCTGAACTCGTGGATTGAAAAACAAGAGCCCCCAATATGCTGCCTTGCAGAGACCGTCACACCTGCAGCCGCTAACCGGCCCCCAGTGCGGGGAGGCGACACTCCCCGCAAACAGTGTCCGGAGAAAAGCGGCCGAGCCACACTCGTATCAGACAAAACAGATTTCAAGACAAAAAAGATAACAAGATGAAAAGATGGACATGTATACCGATAAAGGGGACAATTCATCAAGAAAACATAACGTTTACTAATATATGCGCACCAAAGATACTTTCAAATGATAATTCCAACAAGGATTACTATCCAAAATATATAAAGAACTCAACAACAACAAAAAATCTGCTTAAACAATGGGCAGAGGATCTGAATAGACATTTTTCCAAGAAAAACACACAGATGGCCACAGCCATATGAAAATATGCTCAGTGTCACTAGTCATCAGAGAAATTCAAATCAAAACCATGAGATACCACCGCATACCTGTCAGAATGGTTCTATCAAAAAGACAAAAATAACAGGTGTCGGTGAGAATGTGGAGAAAATGGAACCTTGTGCACTGTTAGGAAGAATGCAAATTGATGCAGCCGCTGTGGAAACAGTGTGGAGCTTCCTCAAAAAACTAGTAATAGATAGACCATATGACCCAGAATCCTACTTCTGGTTACTTATTTTAAAATATGAAAACACACTCATACATCTATGCACTCCTATGTTTGTTGCAGCATTATTCACAATAGCGAGGACATGGAAACCACCTGTCCATCGATACATGATTGGGGAAAGAAGACGTGGTGCATGTACACAAAAGAATTCGACTCAAACATAGAAAAGATGGAATACTGCCATTTGTGACAACATGGGTGGCTCCTGAATGTACCATGCTAAATGAAATAGGCCAGACAAAAAGCATATGATTTCACTCCTATGTGGAATATAAAACAAAAAAGTAACAAATGAACTAACAAAACAAACTCCCAGGCTAAGACTATGAGGACGTGTGCATTATATATGCTCTACATATACACACACATACAAATATGCATACATATGCATACATGTATACACCCCTGTATACATGCATATACATATATATGTTTGGATGCAGTGCACTTAACAATGAATTATAATGTCATTCAATTACATCATATTGGTAAGCATTAGTAGACATATAACAAACTTTTTATAGATAACCTAAATCAAACAGATATGGAATCTTAAGAGTAGTAAAGAGAGAAAAAAAACTATGTTATTATACTTAAGCTGATTTTAAGGACAAATTATTTTAAGCCAAGAAAAACTTTAATGTTTATACATACTTCAAAATCATCTTCAAAATTGGCCATGTAGTCAACATTTTCTAAGTCAACGTCTTCCTTTTCAATTTCCTAGAGGTAAAAATCACACATAACAAAAAAATCAATCATAAATTTGAATCTTGCAAATAGGTTGGGAAACCACATGTTGTCTGAGATTCACTTGAAATCACTAACTTAAAAATGTATTTATAAAACTAACAACCTACCTCCAAATTCTTTAAGAATTTGTGAACTGATTAACTAGTATGACCAGAAAGAGAAAGCAGTTAATAAACATATCCTTTTTGAGAAACTTCTGTAATTCTGATGGCTAAAGAAAAAAAGTTTTATACAAATAAATTCCAAACTTTAGCACTGCCGCTCCCTAGTCTATGTCCTACCCATGAACAGATCCCTACGTTTGCAGCCAGGAGCACACTCACACACACACACACACACACACACACGCGCGCACACACTCACACACACACACACACACACACACTCGGCAGCCCGTGTGAACTGCCGCGTGCTCCAGTGACTGAAATACAAGAGCGAGGTCTCAGGTGTGGAGCTTACTCGGCGCCCCCCCCCCCCCCCCCCCAGTGCACAAATTTTTGTCCACCGGGCCTCTAGTCTATACTAATAAAAGCCAGGGGAAGACAGGCTGCCCTTCAGCACCAACTTCAGCACCTGCAACCTGGGGATAAAGAGAGGGACCCGCCGGTAGGAGGTGTGCTCAGTCGTGTCCTGGAGGCTGCACAGTCACCGGAAGGCCACCTGGTCTGGGTCTTAAGGATGAGCAAGGGCTGCAGGAATACCTCAATACCCGGGGCTGCGGAGAGTTATCTAGAGCAAATAGTTTAGAGGAAAAACTGCCCCATGAAAAGGTCCTCCTGGCACATGGTCACGGGCACTCACTACACTGTAGGGATAGCACACGACATTTACTGCTGACTGGTCAGACACACCAGAGCAAAAACCAGGCCCAGCACTGCCCTGCTGACCCACCCGTGTGCAAGCTCTGTGTGACCCGCGTGACTGCACCACGTCGACAGTCTGCACCCAGCAAACACGCAGTGCCCACCACTGCCAGGCCCTCTGCCAGGGAGGACAGGTGACATCTTACTTCTTTGCACAGTAGAACCGGCGGGGGACAGTGACAAGACGGTGCCATCACAGGAGTCTGCCACGTCGGCAGTGTCTCCCCGTCAGTTTTGGAAAGAACTTCTGTGACCGGTCCTCGCTGGTAAGAGGGCATGCCACTGCTGTGGTCCCTGGAGCAGCACCATTTCCCAAGTGACCTGTGACCTGGAGTCTCTCTCCCTGACATGGCCTGAATCTCATGTTTTGTGATGTCTCAATTCAGTTGCTTCAATTCTCCACAAACTTTTGAACTTAAATGCAGAGCAAGGATGAGAAGACTGGCCACTCACGCATCCTGAACCTGTTCCCGGCAAAGCGCTGTGCAAAGCCTCTCCTGGGCCTGCGGAGGAAGGCACTGCACTCAACCAGCCCGTCTCCCCCTCGAGCCCCGAGACGAAGGCTGCCTGCGACTCGCTGAAGGATTCTCAGACAAGTGTGAACACAAAGGTCATGTTCAGACCTCTTCCCCCTTCATTCTCGTCTTCTGCTATCCAGAGGAACACTAATGCCCCTAATGAAATGATGCTGGGGAGCGAGGGAACACGAGTGAGGTATGTCTGCATCACAAGACGCACCCCTTACCACAGTGCCTTCACCTCCTGGCCGCGGAGCCAGCTTCCACACGGCAGGACCCTCATCGTGGCTGTGCTGGGGGACAGAGCACAGCCAGGTCAGCAGCCAAGGGATGGTCTCCCGGGCACCCACAGGCCCACCTGCTCCCCACCTCCCTGGAGGGGCTGCCCTCAGTGGTACTGTGCCTCGGTCTCTTCTCTCGGAAGTGAGGGGATGATGGTGCCTACTGCCTAGTGCCAGTGTGAGGGGCGGGTACAATGAGACTGCCCAGCATGGGAACAGCTGATGGCCAGCTCTGCTGTGGTCACTGCTACAAGGAAGGCAGGACTCCAAGCACCATTGCCCCAAACTACTCAGTGCATAACACTGGGGCGGCACAGTATCACCAGGAAGGAAATAGAGAGCTTCCATGTGCCCAGGCTGTAGGCTCTCTGCAGACACAGGCATTCCCCAGGAGGCCAGGGCAATGCCACAGACACAAGACCCCCAGCCCAAGGAGCTGCCCAGGTCTCCAATGTCACTCCTGCATGCTTTAGGTCGCTCCTCCGGTAAAAAGAATGTAAATGTCTCTCTGATCATTTCTTATATTGATTACATGTCAAAAGGATAATATTTAAGAAATAGTGGATCGCTCTTATTGGTTCAGCTGTGGCTAGAGTATCGGCCTGGGGACTGAAGGGTCCTGGGTTCGATTCCAGTCAAGGGCACATGCCCAGGGTGCAGCTTGATCCCCAGTAGGGGGCGTGTGGGAGGCAGCCAATCAATGATTCTCTCTCATCATTGATGTTTCTATCTCTCTCTCCCTCTCCCTTCCTCTCTGAAGTCAATAAAAATATATTTTTAAAAAATAAATAGTGGATCATATATTATTAAAATTAATTCTGTTACCTTTTTAGTTTTTTACTGGGACTAATAGAAAATTTTAAATTGCAAATGTGGCTCACATTATAATTCCAGTGACCCACACTAATCTAGAGCTTACCAAAAACTTGGGAGACATAAGGAAAATATTAAATCTATATGTTTTCATCCAACAACTCCACTTCAAGAACTTTATCCACAGAGAGTATGGGGGGCTGTGCCATTAGAAATGGAGGTTTTCCACATAACTGGGAGGAACAGCCTGCTACATGGGGGGTAAGAAGGCAGGTGAAACAGAAAAAGGTGCTAAGGTCCCCAAATACACATCAACATGATTGAAAAGGATTTCATGAAAAAAAGATCCTATGGGAAGAAGTGTGGGTCAGGCTAATTTTTCCTCAGGTGTGGTCATAGCTGGAGAGTGAGTGACCCACCACCCCCAAAAGTGAACAAATAAAATGGGCCCACACGCTGCACAAACTAGTTCATGTAAATTGTGTGTTTCTGTGTACATGTATGATATAACAGAGGCCAAAATCTGCCATATTATCTATAACTAGAGGCCCAGTGTACAAAATTCATGCATGGGTAGGGTCCCTAGGCCTGGCCGGCGATCAGGGCTGATCAGGGACTTCCGGCTGCCGGCCAGGGCCTCCCTTCCCAGGCTGCCGGCCGGGGCCTCCCTTCCAGGTGCTGGCCGGGGCCTCCTTCCCTCGCCACCCGCACGCTGCCACCGCAAGGGAAAGAGAAGGCAGGGAGGTGGGGAGGCGGGGAAGCAGGGAAGCTGATCATCGGCCAGGCCTAGGGACCCTACCTGTGCCCAAATTTCGTGCACCGGGCCTCTAGTATATAGATAACAAAAAGCCTAGGAAAAATGGTTTCATGGCATTATAACTGGTGTACCACTGCAGCTACAATAATCATGATGAAAACTGTTCCGTGTCTACTCTTCTGACGGTACCAACATGGAGGACTGGGAAGGGCGTGGTCTCTGATTCTCCCCGTGCTGACACCACAGTGACAAGAGGAAGAACTTCACTCCCAGGAGAAATGGGCCATGGGGTCACCTGACCTGGACTTCTCTTTAGGAAGACTTCCTTTTTAAAAAAAATATATTTTATTTATTTTTTACAGAGAGGAAGGGAGAGGGACAGAGAGTTAGAAACATCGATGAGAGAGAAACATCGATCAGCTGCCTCCTGCACACCCCCCACTGGGGATGTGCCCACAACCAAGGTACATGCCCTTGACTGGAATCGAAACTGGGACCCTTCAGTCCGCAGGCTGACGCTCTATCCACTGAGTCAAACCGGTCAGGGCAAGACTTTCAACATTAATGCAATTTCTTACTCACCATCGGTCTGCTCAGACTTTCTATTTCTTCTTGAGGCAGTTTCAGTAACTTACACCTTCCAGGAATGTGTCCCTTTCGCCTGGCTGTCGGGCTAGACTGGAACGCTGTCGCTGCATCCGCTAGTGAGAGCGGGTGCTGCCGTCTCAATGACACACAATTTTCTATTTCTCCCTTTAATTCTGTCACTTTTGCTTCCTGTATTTTAGGGCTCTTTTGTGAGGTATGTGTTCACAGATCATTGTTAACCTTCCTGCGGAGCTAATTATTTTATCCTTATGAGATGTCCCTCCACCTCCTGACACTCTGTGTCCAGTCCCTTCTGTGACACCAGCACAGCCACTCCAGCTCTGTGACAGCTGTTTGATGGCTTCCTGTCCATCTTTTTTGCTTCCAATCTCTTTCAGGTTTTTAATCTGGAGTGTTTCTTGTGTGCCTCCAGCAGCCACCATTCCAGTGACCCATCAGGCAAACCAAGTGCCCGGCTAGCCTTACTGCACAGTGAGGCCGGCATGACATCCTTACCTTCCTTCTCGAGTCTTTATCTTTTCCACTGCTCCTCACTACATCCTCTGCATGCCTAGAAAGAAAATATGATCAAAACCAAAATTGATTTTAAAAAAGTAGATCGTTTTAGATGTCAGCAAAGGCTCTTCTCAATATTTGACAAGATGAAGTACTACTGTAAATGGCGAGTTTTCAAAGTGCGCTTTATCAGAACTGTAAACACTAAAGTGTTCCTAGCACTTTTACTATTTCAGGAGTAATCCAAAACACAAAATATCTTCAGTGGAGAGAAGAAACTGGGTTTTAACAAACTTGTGTATGAATCTCCAACCTTATACGAGTTCTAGAAAATTCCTATAATTTTATTAGTCAATCCCAAATGTTATTTTATGCTTAATATAATAGTTGGATTTCCAAAAGAAAGATTTACCTTACAATGTTCTATTTGTTAATCATATGCTATACGTTAGTTGGGACCTAAAATTAAGGCTTTCAAATTTTCAAATTAATTCTCAATTTTCGGAACTTACATTCACCCCAATTTGCTGTAGCATATGGTCGAGGAGGCCCACAGCTGAGCACAGCTTCCCTGTGTGTTCCAGCAGACTGGCAGCACAAAGGCCAAGAATTTGCACCCCTGGGTTTAAGTGCTAGCTTTGCTCAAACTTGTAAAAATTTGGGCAAGGCATTTAGCCTGCATTTTCCTAATCTGTGAAAAAGAATTGCCAAATATGGCTGCCATAAAGAACAAACTAAAATCTACAGCTTATATACAAAATGAGGTTATACATAAACTCTAATCTGTAATCTTCACAAAACCCACACAAAATAGGTATCATTTTTGTGAAGAAAAGGCTCTGAAGGGCCCCCAACATCCCAGAGAGAGGCAGACAGGCCACTCCTGCCGACTGGTGCCAACGGCCTTGCTCTAATTACTGCAGCCACAGACCTGGGGCTGGGGATGGCGGGCCTGTCACATGTTTATCGGATGAGGACCAAGAGCCCTCCTGTAGACATTCTTCCCTCCAGGCTGGACGGCCCCCCATGGAAGGGTCATCTTCCAAATGAGTTACTCCCCCAAAGTGAGTTCTGATTCTCTAGCTTTGCATGAGCAAATACAAAAAGGCAGAATAAGATCTATAATTTGTAGCAAGTTTCCAGTTCCCTAGTGTACTTCAGATATGATTTGGAGGATTGAGTAAGTAAAGTATGTCTATCACTTATTGCCATTTCCTGGCTATAATTAGGCCCAATAAGAAAAATTCAGCATTCATCATGTTATCTATACTAATAATAGAGGAATATGCAAATTGTCTGGGATACTGTCACAGTAACAGTAACAACCGAACAGCAGGCTGCATGGGGCAACCAGGTCAGCAAGGGGGTTAGTGAGGGACGACCAGACGACTAAACAGCAAGCTGCGTGGGGCAACCTGGCCAGCAGGGGGGTTAGTGAGGGACGACCAAACGAC
>NW_005356585.1:182725-188922 GCF_000412655.1 Myotis brandtii
GACCAGGCCAGCATGGGGAGCAGTAAGGGGCAACCAGAATGGCGGGGAGCGCATTTAGGAGCAACCAGGCCGACAGAGGGGGGCAGTTGGGGGCAACCAGGCGGGCAGGAGGGGGTAGTTAGGGGCGATCAGGCAGGCAGGCAGGTGAGCAGTTAGGAGCCAAAGGTTCTGGATTGTGAGAGGGATGTCTGACTGCCGGTTTAGACCCAATCCCGGGGTTCCCCTGAGGGGTCCCGGATTGGAGAGGATGCAGGCTGGGCTGAGGGGACACCGCCCCCCACCCCCGCCTGTGCACGAATTTCATGCACCGGGCCTCTAGTGCATAATAATTAGCCAAAGAACACGTATTCCTTACTGGCCACCAGTCCCATCTCTCTTTGAACTGCCACCCTGGTTTCTGTGTTCAACATTCTGTAAAAGAAAAAAATTCCATAACCATTAATTAGTAAATCAAAATGAATTGACTGTAATTAATAAACTCTGTAAAACAAGTATGGACTCAAAATTTAACAGCAGCAGCTATGCCATACGTATTTTTAGTCAGGTAATTATGTAAGAGGGATGAATAAAAGTAGATATATTAAAAGGTGATTATGTAGTAGCTCAGTAAGTAATTGAAAGTTATACTTATCAATTTCATATTCTTTTTAGAAAAGTAGGACTAGTTCCTTACACTGCTTAAAATTAAACTTTCAAATATATGGAATGTGGCTATTTCACAGATCTATGCACCTGTAGAAAAAGAATTTTAATAATCTTCTCTTACATTAACAAATGGTTTAAAATAAAATGCATTAGATTGTAGAAATGGCCAAGGATAGGCAGGCTGACAGGGGACCCTGGCCGATGTTGTTCAGTAGTTAGAGTGTCGGCCCACCCACCAAAGGGTCAATCTCTGGTTGAATTCCTGGTCAAGGGAATATATCTGATTGCAGGTTCGATCCCTGGCCCCAGGGAGGAAACCAATCAACGTGTCTTTCTCGCATCGATGTTTCTCTCTTTTCCCTCTCCCCCTCCCCCTGTTCCTTGCACTCCTTCTAATAATCAATGGAAAAAATAACCTCGGGTGAGGAATGAATGAATAAATAAATAAAATATCAGCTTCCTCTGTTAAATTTCAAAATTTTATGACAGATTTCTGAATGTGTCAAAAATGCTTCCTATCTCCTAGGTCAGGAATCTCTATGTACTGACCATGCAACACAGACATGAACCGTGTCTTACACGGTGATGACTCAGCACAGTCCGCCCGGGCTAGTCAGCCGTGCTCCTGCTACAGGGCGCCCAGGGCAAGCAGCGCCAGGACACGCACCTTGAGCTCTCTTTTCCTATGCTCCTCTTTCGATGACCTCTCTTTTCTGTCCATGCTACCTCGGTGCCTCTCGTCATCAAAGTGAAAGCCTTCTTTATGTGCTTTCTCTTTGTGTCTTCTCTCCCCTTCATTTTTGGAGAGCGAGTTGCTTTTTTCTTTTGAGGACTTCTCTCTCTTTTCCCTGGTGCTGCTTTTATCACGATGCTTCTTCCCTCGATCAGCCTCTTTGTGCCTCCTGTGTCTTCTTTCACCCTCCTCTTTATAAAGCCAGTAATTAAGGGGGTTGTCCTTGCTGTCACCGTACTGCAACTATGAAAGGACACGGGGAAAGGTGCATGAGCACAGGGGACGCACACGCTGTCTTTCGTGCATGTTCTGACAAAGGCGAGGAAGGCCAAACCACCACTTCCCTGCAGCCCTCCATCCCGCTGCAGGGACCTTCCACACACTCCCTGATGACACGCTCCACAAAGAAAAACCCGCTGCTTCACTGGCTACCCACCTGCAGGGTGGCACAACCCTGCAGCCCACCGCCCTCCTCCTGATGTGGGAACAAGACTCAAATCCCTGTACAATCCAGACTTCTCTATGGGCCCCTCATCACATCTGTCATCCCCCCAACTCCAGCACATCCCAGGCTGCACCAAGAGCAGGCTCTCCTGTGACAATCTCTCCATAGGCTGCCCCACAGGCTGTCTCTGAGGCAGTTCGCACCCCTGGGCCTCACACACAGGGACATTTAAGACCAGGCGCGCCCTGACCGGTTTGGCTCAGTGGATAGAGAGTCGGCCTGCGGACTGAAAGGTCCCAGGTTCGATTCCGGTCAAGGGCATGTACCTTGGTTGCGGGCACATCCCCAGTAGGGGGTGTGCAGGAGGCAGCTGGTCGATGTTTCTCTCTCATTGATGTTTCTAACTCTCTGTCCCTCTCCCTTCCTCTCTGTAAAAAATCAATAGAATATATTAAAAAAAAAAAAAAGTCCAGGCGCCATGGTTTCGCCATCACTGTACCTCAGACCACGTGGATGCTCAGTGGTAACATGACGCCCATCTCAGGCCATGGTTGCTGGTATGCAGGACATGTTGTCAGTGTGTAGTGTTTGGGCTCAAACTCCCAGCTCTGGGAGCATCATGACCCCACAAACCGCTGCTCACACCAATTAGCACTCCCTGGTCACCCGCTCCAGGCCCAGGCTTTTGACTGTGTGGCTCCCCCTCATCCCCATCCCCCATGCTTCTCTCCTCTGGTGGTCGCTGGCAGTCCCCATGCCCCCATCCTGCTCATCTCCAGGGGACACACTTTCCAAGAAAACATACAGATAAGCCCTGGACAAAACCCCTCAGTTTCATCAATCAGACGCCCGCCACCAGAATAAATTCTATGGGATTAAAGATTCAAGTGCTAAAATAATTATAAGGACCCAAAACAAAACACAGGTGACTATTCAATTATAAGGACTCAAAACAAAACACTTGGTGTGGGGAAGGTGCACTATACATCGACCACTTCATAACTTTAAACTTAAAGTATGAAGATTCCACAAATGAAATTCAAAAAACACAAAGAGTAGCGACAACAATGAAAAGCAGAGTTAATCCTTAAAGTGCCCTTAAATGAAAAGGACTCGAGATTAAAATGGAGGTGGAGTAAGTAGATGCTGCACAGACACATTCTCAAGACTAAACTGGAATTACAACTAAAATACAGAAAAATTTCTTGAATAATCAACAGAAGAGACATAGGACAGAACCCTGATACCTGAGGACCAAAAGTGGAGACGGCATAGAGACTGGTAGGAGGGGTAGAGACTGGTAAAAGGGCTGGACGGGTGCCCACAGACAGCAGATGAAGTCCCGGAGAGATATCTCAGCTGTGGGGGGAGCCACTGAGAACTCCAGGGTCTAATCCCCAAGCTGGGCCCCCAGCAGAGAGCACCAGAACTAAGAGGGTACCTACATCCGGCTGTGAAAAGCAGCAGGCTACTGCCTGCCAGGAAGAGAGCTAGAAATTCAGGCATTCCCTTAAAGAGCCAATGCACAAAATTCCCCGTGTAGCCACCCACCTTGTGCTCTGGCAGAGGGAGGGCGGACTGGACTGGAGCTGTGCTAGAAGCCAGGATCGGGGGCTCTGGGCTAAGAGCTCAGAAGGCAGACACCCCAGTTTTCTATGCTGAGTCATTCCCTCATGCTATGGAGATCGTCTTTCTCAGGAAGACATTTGCTATACAGGTGGCTTTGCCTGGGCGAAGAGAGTTGACCCACCCTATTGGAAAACACCTTGCCCCACAGAGCAGAGAAGAGACTGAGAATAACAACTATCCTCCAGGTAGAAGCAATTGCCCCACCCTGTTGAACAAAACTCTCACCACACCTGTAGACAATTGCCTGAGCGCAATTCAAGACAAAAATCCTATCCATCTATAGACAGAGGCAATCTCTAGAGCAGCGGTTCTCAACCTGTGGGTCGAGACCCCTTTGGGGGTCGAATGACTCTTTCACAGGGGCCGCCTAAGACCATTGGAAAACACATAGTTTTTGTGATTAATCACTATGCTTTAATTATGTTCAATTTGTAACAATGAAAATACATTCTGCATATCAGATATTTACATTATGATTCATAACAGTAGCAAAATTACAGTTATGAAGTAGCAACGAAAATAATTTTATGGTTGGGGGTCACCACAACATGAGGAACTGTATTAAAGGGTTGCAGCATTAGGAAGGTTGAGAACCACTGCTCTAGAGGCTTTGAATCTTTGCCTGATCTAATTAGTAAGAAATGGCGTTTGACACTGTCCTGCACTAGAGATTGAGAGGCGTAGCAGATTTACCTAATACATAGCCACAGGCAGCCAAAATGAGGAGACAAAGAAACAACCCTCAAATGAAAGAACAAGATAATTCTCTAGAACAGTGGTTCTCAACCTTCTGGCCCTTTAAATACAGTTCCTCATGTTGTGACCCAATCATAAAGTTATTTTCATTGCTACTTCATAACTGTAATGTTGCTACTGTTATGAATCATAATGTAAATATCTGATATGCAGGATGGTCTTAGGCGACCCCTGTGAAAGGGTCGTTCCACCGCCAAAGGGGTCGCAACCCACAGGTTGAGAACCACTGCTCTAGAAGAAGAGATAAATGAAATGGAGATAAAAAATTTATCTGATACAGAGTTCAGAGTAATGATGATAAAGATGCTCAGTAGCATGAGATAAGATATAGTAACCATGAAAACAGAAATAAAGAATGACATAGCACAAATAAAGAAGACATTGGAAGAAATACACAGCAGATTAGGGGAAGCTGAGGATTGAATCACTGAATTAGAAGACAGGGTTGAAAAAAATCAATCAGAGAACCAAAAAGAAAAAAAACAATTTAAAAACAGGAGAACAGCTTAAGGGAGCAATGGGACAACATGAAACATAGCAATATTCAAATAGCAGGTGTGCCAGAAGAGGCAGAAAGAGCGAAAGAGATATAGAACATGTTTGAAGAAATAATGGAAGAAAACTTCCCTAACCTGGTAAAGGAAAAAGTCATACAAGTTCAGGGGGCACAGAGAACCCCAAGCAAGAAGAACCCAAACAAGCCCATGACCAGACACTTCATAATTAAAATGCCAAAAATTAAAAACAAAGAGAGAATCTTAAAGACAGCAAGAGAAAAGCAAAATGTTACCTCCAAAGGAGTTCCCATAAGACTGACACCTGATTTCTCATCAGAAACTCTAGAGGCCAGAAGGGAATGGCATGAAGTACTCAAGGTAATGGAAAGCAGGGATCTGAAACCAAGATTACTATATCCAGCAAGGCTATCATTCAAAATAGACAGTCAAATAAAGAGCTCCCCAGACAAAAAAAAATTTTTAAAAAGGTTAACAGAGTACATCATCAACAAGCCAGCATTACAAGAAATGCTAAAGGGATAGATGTAGTGAGAAGAAGAAACAGAGAGAGAAACCTAGTCATACAGAATTAAAATGGCAATAAATAAGTACCTATTAATAATAACCCTAAATGTAAATGGATTAAATGCTCCAATCAAAAGATATAGGGTAGCTGAATGGATACAAAAACATGATTCAACTATATTCTGTCTACAAGAGACCCACCTCAGAACAAAAGACACACACAGGATGAGAGTGAGGGCTGGAAAAAAGTTTTCCAGGAACATGAAAAAGAAAAAAAAGCTGAAGTAGCAATACTCAGAGCAGACAAAATAGACTTCAAAATGAAGGGTATCACAAGAGACAACAAAGGTCACTACATAATACTAAAGGGATTGATCCAACAAGAGAACATAACCCTGGTAAACATATATGCACCCAATATAGGATCATCTAAATATATAAAAAACTTCTACAAGACTTTTAAGGGAGAGATCAACAACAATACAGTCATAGTAGAGGACTTTAACACCCCACTGACTTAACTGGATAGATCTTCCAGACCAAAAAAAAAAATTATCAATGAAACAGTGACTCTAAAGGACACACTGGATCAGATGGATGTAATGGACATTTATAGAATATTTCACCCCAAAGCTGGAGGATATACATTCTTCTCAAGTGCACATGGATCATTACCAAAGATAGACCACAAGTTGGAGCACAAAACAAGTCTCTATGAGTTCAAGAAGATTGAAATCATATCAAGCATCTTCTCAGATCACAGTGAAATGAAATTAGAAATCACCTAGAGTAAAAACACCCAAAAACATTCAAACAGATGGAAGCTAAATAGCATGTTATTAAACAACTAGAGGCCCGGTGCACAAAAATTTGTGCACTCGGGGGGGTCCCTCAGCCCAGCCTATGGCCTCTTGCAGTCTGGGACCCCTCGGAGGATGTCCACCTGCTGGCTTAGGCCTGCTCCCCG
>NW_005356585.1:191357-192539 GCF_000412655.1 Myotis brandtii
GCCAGCCTTGGATCCCCGGAGGAGGGCCGTTTGTGGGCGTGGCTGGTGGCGGATGGGTGCATTAGCACCCGCCAGCCTTGGATCCCCAGGGGAGGGCCATTTGTGGGCGTGGCCAGTGGCGGATTGGTGTATTAGCACCTGCCAGCCTTGGATCCCCGGAGGAGGGCCGTTTGTGGGCATGGCCGGTGGCGGATCACTATGGTCCCGCCCGCCAGCCCTGGGTCAGGTCCCATATGGGCCGCCTGCCGCCCGGGTCGCAGATAGCAGGCCCGGATGGCAGTGGGGCAGGCAGGATGGCGCTGTCCCGCCCTGCCTGCAGTATGCAAATTCGCCGCCATCTTGGTTGGCAGTTAATTTGCATATCGTCCTGATTAGCCAATGGGAAGCGTATTAGAGGTACGGTTAATTACCCTATTTGTCTTTTATTAGGATGAATGGGTTACCAACAAGATCAAAAAAGAAATCAAAAACTTCCTAGAAACCAATGAAAATGAGCACACAACAACCCAAAATCTCTGGGACACAGTGAAAGCAGTCCTGAGAGGGAAGTTCATAGCACTACAGGCCTACCTCAAAAAACACGAAAAATCAACAATGAACTATTTAGCCCTACATCTTAAAGAACTAGAAAGAGAACAATAAGAAAAGCCCAGAGTAAGTAGAAGGAAGGAAATAATAAAGATTAGAGCAGAAATAAACGATATGAAGAGTAAAAAAAAACACAAATAAAAAAAATCAATGAAACCAAGAACTGGTTCTTTGAAAAGATAAACAGAATTGATGAACTGTTAGCCAAACTCATCTAGAAACAAAGAGAGAGGACCCAAATAAATAAAATCAGAAACGAAAGCAGAGAAGTAACCACTGACACCACAGAAATACAAAGGATTGTAAGAAAATACTATGAACAGCTATATGCCAATGAGCTGGACAATGTAGATAAAATGGACAAATTATTAGAAAAATACAATCTCCCAAAACTGAGTCAGGAAGAATCATAAAACCTGATTAGTCCAATAACAACTGATGAAATAGAAGCAGTAATCAAAAAACTCCCAGCAAATAAAAGCCCAGGTCCAGACAGCTTCACAGGGGAGTTTTACCAAACATTCAAAGAAGAACTAACACTATACTCCTCAAACTTCCAAAAAATCCAAGAAGAAGGAACACTTCCAAACTCTT
>NW_005356586.1:0-202 GCF_000412655.1 Myotis brandtii
GTGGGAGAGGCTCCTGCCACCACCGCTGCGCTCGCCATCCATGAGCCTGGCTTCTGGCTGAGCGGCACTCCCCTGTAAGATCGCACTGACCACCAGGGGGAAGCTCCTGCATTGAGCGTCTGCCCCCTGGTGGTAAGTGTCCATCATAGCAACCAGTGATTCCACCGTTTGGTCGATTTGCATATAAGCCTTTTATTATATA
>NW_005356587.1:0-754 GCF_000412655.1 Myotis brandtii
AGCTGGGATCCTCCTGGTGTGGGCCCGGGCAGGGGCCAGTGCAGAAGTACCAAGGCACAGTTGCTTCGGTGTCTGGGTGAAGTTTGCAACTGACCCATGGTGGAAGCCCCAGAGGGGAAAGGCCGGGAGGCATGAATTGCCAGCACTGTAGCCACTTGAAAACAGCTCCACTTGGAATGTGAGGTGGTTGTATGTTCAGCTGAGAAGTGAGGGGGCTGAACTCCACCATCACTGGGCTGCTGTCAGTCCGAGGCGCAAGCGTCCACCACGACAAGGAAAGAACAGAGCGAGGGGCCCAGAGGAATGGAGGACAATTGAAGAAAACCGTGTCTAGACTTTCCCCAGCCCTCTACTTCTTTCTGCTGCCTACAAGAGCCCCAGGCCTGACCACAGTTCTGTCTCCACCTTTTAGTCCCCTATTCTCCAACCACAGAGGAAAGAAATAAGGAAGGAGTCTGTGCTGCCTTCAGAAAGTATCTATATACCTGATCGGCCAGTTACCTCCCACAGAGGGTGGCCAGACTGCGGCTTAGGCCCGCTCCCCACAGGGACATCAGTAGGACATCCTGTGAGGGCTCCCATACTGTTGCAGGGGGCAGGCTGGGCTGAGGGATGCCCCCCGAGGGCACAAATTTTTGTGCACCGGGCCACTAGTATATATATATATATGGCTAAGTGACCTACCGTCCAATCAACTGACTAGTGGACCAGAGGTACATATGATGCGCACTGACAATTTAAAAATAAACGTTGA
>NW_005356588.1:0-270 GCF_000412655.1 Myotis brandtii
CAGGGAGGGACCGCAGGAGGGCTCCAGGGCGTGTCTGCCGGTCTTGCTCAGTCCCGACCACCAGACTAGAGTAGCAAGCTAATCTGCCAGTTGGAGCGTCTGCCCCCTGGTGGTCAGTGCAATAATGACTGGTCAACCGGTTGACTGTCTGCCCCCTGGTGGTCAGTGCACGTCATAGTGAGTGGTTGAGCGGCCTTAGCATATCATTAGCATATTACGCTTTGATTGGTTGAATGGCCAACTGGATGACCAGACACTTAGCATATTAGG
>NW_005356588.1:372-763 GCF_000412655.1 Myotis brandtii
GGACCCAGACCTTCACTCTGGCCACCGCCTTCCATCTTTGCTCTGGACACAGTCTTCGCTGCGGCTGGAGCCTTCAGTCTTTGCTCCTCGCTCCGGCGGGAGTCTTCAGTCTCCGGCCAGAGCTACTCCTGTAGCTCCTTCCGCCCTCCACTCTCCCGCTCATAGCTTGATCACTGCTTCACCTGCAGACCTCGCCGACGGGCTCCTGGGTTCCAGGGGGCTGCCTTGCCTGTGGTCCGGCTTTCCGATCACGATCACAATCACGGGCCGCAGGCAAGGTGGCTCCTGGGTCCCGGGGGTCGCCTTGCCTACGGCCTGGCTTTCCGGAGGCCCCTGGGATCGCACACGGGGGCTTGGATGGCGGCTCCCGGTGTCCCGCCCTGCCTGCAGT
>NW_005356589.1:0-5998 GCF_000412655.1 Myotis brandtii
GCTAATTACCATGTTTCTCTTTTATCAGTGTAGATGATTAAACTGTCTATTTGGGGTAATTGTTTTCATATAAGTAGATCTGAGTTCCAATTCAACTGAACACTGTGAAATTTTAAATATTTTCTTATGAATCTCATGTGATCACCTTTTAAATAATGGCATTAAGCAACCTTACCTTGCTAAAAGCTGATGCAGGGTATTATACTGAGCCTCTGCTGAAAAAAACAAGTATTGAATTAAGCCAGAATTGATTTCAGATCTATATTATAAATGGTGGTAAGATCTGTGGGGAGTTCTGAAATTGAAAATTACAACTAGATGATGCAAGGATGCTAATATTACAAAAATGTCATTGAGTGAAATATGGAGACAGCAATGGGAGGGGGAAAAGCACTGAATGTTTACTTAGCTGTCAGTTATGTGTTCAATTGTTATCAGATATCTAGAAGGTGGGGGAGGGGGCGCTTAGAAAGTGATTGAGTTTAATCTCCTGCTACTTACTGTCCATTATGAGAATGTTCCTGCATTACCATGTTTGGGAAAAACAGAAACAGAAAATTATCTATTTCTTAGGGACTGATTCTTTCCAAGTTCCAATAACTCCTCCAGCTCTCTTCTGCAATATGTAAGTTCCCTCATTCTAAAGAATGTATCAACCATGACACTCTGTACTGACTAGTAGAGCCTCCCTCTTCCCTAGTGTTCTCTTCTTTCTTCCTCTCCTCTCCAGGAGCTTTGCCTCAACCCGTTAAATTCACATGAAGATATGCCTCCTGTACTATTCTTTACATGATGATTGTTAGATTTAAGTAAGTGGTGCTTTTGTTTTAAAATTGCAAGTGAATTGTTTATAAACTTCAGTATGTTTCAGAAACATCTGCAGGGTGAGGGCTGTAAAATTAAAACTGTCTAGACTCAATCCGTTAAGATCTTCAGTTAGTAGGTCTCTTTAGGGCTTAGGAATCTGCATTTTAAAATTTACCCATAAACTGAAGCAGGTTGATCTTAAATAAGATTTTGAGAGACACGATCAGAAAATCCCAAAGTCCACTAAAGTCAACCTGCTTTCAATACGTGAAGGAAATGGGGTTCTCTAAGGTCTCCCTTCATCTCACATCCTAAGGTGGGAAGGTAATTACTTTAGCACAGGGGTGGGCAACCCCTGGCACGCGTGCCAAACATGGCACGCCAGTAACTTTTGCTGGCACACGAAACCTTCTCTTATAATCTTCCATATACAATTTTTTTTCTTAATATCGACTTTTTTATTTTTCAGGTAAATTCAGTGTAGGTGCATCTTAGATAAATAAATAATTTTACATAACAAGTTATCTTAAAGACCATAGACATAGATTGACGAGAGAGGGGAAGAGCAATTTCAATAGTGTCGAAAACGAACTACTGAGGACTTGGAATGCCATTCCAGAAAATTTTTTCTGTTTAAAAAACTTTGCAACAGCGTTACTCTCCATGTTTTTATCCACATACGCTTGTGAATCTTTGTTCTCAGTGATGAATTTTGTAAGTCTCGTAATAGGAGTAGCCTGATGGATGAAAGTAGTAGCTCGTGCATATCTCTGAAGGTCACGAAATATAAACCTGATGTAAAATCTCTGTCATCAGTGATGCAGCAGCAAAAGTCCCACTGATAATATCAAACAGAGTCATAAAGTTTTCTGTCGGACTATCAGTGTACATGTATACATTAAAAAATAAATGTATTTTTCATCATCATATACTGTGTTTTTGTCACTCGAATGAATTTTATTATTTCTTCAAGGTTCTTCACATACGTACACCTTAAGAGATATCAAGTAGGCGTAACATGTTCTCAAAAAATTAGGGTTGGCACGCAGAAGAATTTTGAGTCAGAGATTTTGCTGGTTTTGGCACGCACTCACAAAAAGGTTGCCCACCCCTGACCTAGTCTGTCACTTCAGTCACAGTGTTGGCACTTATACTTTAACTGCCAGTGCAGTTTTAATTATTATATCATTTTATTGTATGTCTCTGGGTAATTAAAGACTCTTTATTTTTAATGTTTGAATAAGATAGACTAATATTTTCAAAATGTTCTTTATTGATACTTGGGAAAATGCCCCCATGTAAAAGACCCTGACATTTACACTGCCAGCTGGATTGCATTGCAGAGTTCTTTCTAACTATTCTACACATATATGATAAGAAAATGGACTTTCTTCCTGGCCTTTCTAACTTGTAGGAATAATAACATCAAAATGATGATTACCTAAATTTTATTTATTTTCACCTACATCTTTATAAAACAGAACCTCCACGCCTCTTCAAAAATTTTATCTCCGTTGTATCTGAGTCTCCCAGGGTGTCTCCCATATGTTCATGAGTATGGACATAGGAGTTTCCCCCTGTGCCTGTTTATTGATGTCTGTGCACGCCTCATCAGTGCCTGTGCCGTTCAGGTCCACTGGGACAACACGTTACCCTTGTGTGTTGCACAGTCTCTTGGTACCAGCAAGGCTGCTCATTCTTAAGGTTTCACAAATATCCTCAATGCACTGACATGCCAATGCACTCCTTGCACAAGGGGAGCAACACCCCACCCCTTCCCGCTAGCTCACTTTCTTTCTGTTCACTTGGGATCCAAAGCCACATTCCAAGTGCTGGTGGTCTACTTTCCAAATAACTCAGACTTCCTAATCTGGGGAACGATCCTAGACAGATGCCATTCTGCCTTCTCTCCTCCCCCCTCTCTCTTCCGGTACCCAACTACACACAGATCATTGTCCTACAACCAACACGAAAATTCCTCGCATCAGCACAACATATATGTTCAAACATTTCTGGATTTCATTAAGGATTCAGCAGAAATCCTGGCTGCATTCATCAATCAATTAATTAATTATATATTAATGCATATGTAATGTGTGTGGTGTGTGTGTGTGTGTGTGTGTGTGTGTGTGTGTGTGTGTGTTTCCTTTGTGCAGATGAGAAACTGAAGCACAGAGAGGCAAAGTCGCTTTCCCAAAGTCACGCAGCATATAGCTGGCAGGGTTGGAATCTGGACCCCACCAGGCTGGCTCTGGATCCCAGTGCTCCACCCAGAGGCTTCAGGGCTTGCAGGGAAGGGGTGGGGTGTGCCAGGGGGCGGGGAAGAACCGTTCTGTTGTTGTAGGCAATAGTCACAAGGTTAAGGTTCCAGGCTTCAGGTGAGTGGGAGGGACTGCAAAATTTGTCAAGAGCCTCAAATGACATCCCAACGCATTTGGCCTTGAAACTGAGCAGCAGGTAGGATTCTCGGGCCACCGGCACAGTTGCTACTCAAAGTGCAGTCTGTGGACCAGCGGCTTTGGCTTTACCTGGGAGTTTGTTAGAAATGCAGAATCACAGGCCCTCACTCTGCTTCCTTTTCCTCAGCAGCTCTCACTGCCTACATAGTATGCATGTATTTATTTTTCATTTCTCTCACTAGAATGTGAACTCTCTCCTCCACCCGGGCCCACACAGGCTGTTCCAGAACTCAGAACAGCCAAGGCGCATAGTAGGTGCTCAATAAATATGTCGACTGAATGAAGGCCATGCCCTAAGGGGGGTTTTGGGCCTGTGGTGAGGTAGAGGCCTTGGAACCCAGGTCTGTCTTCCTGGGGCCACCATGAGGCCTGCCCCAAGGTTGCACCCCCACACCCCAGTTCCACTGAGGGAGCAGCAGCACCCCCCACCAGTCTGGGACCCTCCATTTTCTCCAACATGTCCTGCCTCTTCCCCCGTCTCTTCTAAGTCTGTCTAGTGATTCCTTTAGTTTTAGACTTTATCAAAAACCAAGAGGCCTTACTATGGCACCCTTCTGCCCAAATCCCCTTAGCACCTACGTATGAAGCCCAGGTCTTTGCTTGAAACTGGGGAGAAGAAACAGGCTAACGTGTTCCAATTTGGCCCGTCAGACTTCCAGGCGGTGAGACGGGCCTCCCCATTGCCCTCTCTGTGCCTCAGTCTTCTTATCCATTTAGGGGCCAGTTACTGCTTTCTTGGCCGGACAAACGCCAAAGGTGGGATCACAGGTATGAAGCACCCAGTGCCCCAGGCGTCTGGAGAGGGGTAGAGTGAGGAAAAGGAGGAGAATAAGGGATTTCGTGGCAGAAGATCTGGGCTCATCCCCCTTGCTTGCCATGGACCCAATATGCAGCCCAGGTGGTCTGTCTCTGCCCATCACGAAGCCTCTGTCTGCCCATCTGTACAAATGGGGGGACGTGAATGGTGCAAACCTCAGTCAGGTGAGGCCAGCATCCACGCCCAGCCTTATACAGCGGACTGTGGGAGTCCATCGAGGTAACAGGCCCAAGAGCTCAGGAAATGACCTCTGGAGGCGTCTCCTACCCCACCTTCCCCCTCGCTCCAGGGGCAATGGCGCTATAAAGGCCACCTGCTTCCCTGAGGCCACAGTCCAGGGGGGCAGACGCTCAATGCAGGAGCTACCCCCTGGTGGTTAGTGCGCTCCCAGAAGTTGGGCTGATGGCTGGCGAGCATGGCGGCAGTGCCGGGAGCCTCTCCTGCCTCCATGGCTGCACTAAGGATGTCCAACTGGCAGCTTAGTCCCACTCCCCGTGGGAAGTGGGCCTAAGTCATCAGTTGGACATCCCCCAAGGGCTCCTGTATATATATTATATATATTTACTAGAGGCCTGGTGCATAAAATTTGTGTGGGGGGTGGGGGGTTTGTCCCTCAGTCCAGCCTGCACCTTCTCCAATCCGGGACCCCTTGGGGGATGTTCAACTGCCCCAGCCCCCTCCACCGTGACTTTGTCTGGAAGGAGAACCGGAGGACCAAAAGATGTCCGGTTGACCTGATCTAATTAGCATATTGCCCTTTTATTAGTATAGTTTCTGAGTACACATTGTAGTTGAGAACAAATAAAGCATATATTTGGCATACAGGAAAAATGAGGAACAATTCTAACATGAGCATCTTCTTGTAAATAGCCTGTCATTGCATCCTTCAATTTGTTCATTACCCAGTAATTGTTATTCCTATTTCTGTCAAGGTACCTACCTCCCCAAATACAGTTCTTTCCCTCTGCAATCACAGAGTGACTCAGTGTTTGAACATATTCATGGTAGACCAGATTTAGACAATTTGATGTACATCATCTATAATAATAAAAGCGTAATATGCTAATTTGACCAGACATCCTTCTGGATGAAGCCAGGGCTGCGAGGGAAGCCAGTGCCGGCAGCTGGGGGAAGAAATGCCTACTCTTGCATGAATTTCATGCATCGGGCCTCTAGTTTTATTTATAAAGGAAATGGAATATATTTTAAAACTAAGCATTAGTTTTATATGATTCATAAAATAGATGAAGGGAAAGATAAAAGCACAGTAATTGTGCCTGCAGCTTGCAGGGCAATGAACAGTGATGGTAGAAAAAGGACACAGTTGCTAGAGGGAAAATGTGAACAGCTTAACTTCTTTGAAAAGACACGTGGAGTTAAGAAATTCTAAAATGAACTAATGAATGATTTCTTGTGAAGCCTTTCATCTTCTTGGCTGATCACACACACATTTTGTTCAGGTTATACTAAAAGGGCTAGCTTATCTGACAAACCTATGAAAAGTACCAGCTCCTTCAAGTTCTCAACAGGGAAAATATTTGGGGAATTCATTGGTGGAGAGGAACATGTTAATTAACTTGACTTCAGTAATCATTTAAGTATGTGTATGTATATGTATATCAAAACATTATGTTTTGATATACATATACACAGATATAGATATAGATATAGATATAGATATAGATATAGATAGCTATAGATATAGATATTAGAGGCCTGATGCATGAAATTCGTGCAAGAGCAGGCCTTCCTTCCCCTGGCTGCCGGCACCCGCTTTCCTCTGGCATCCAGGACCCGGGGTTCCCTCCAGCCACTGGTAGGGCAGGCACCCAGGACCTGGGCTTCCCTCCAGCCGCCAGCAGGCACCCGGGACCCAGGCTTCCCTAGCAGCCCTGGCTTCATTCAGAATGTTATC
>NW_005356589.1:6413-7219 GCF_000412655.1 Myotis brandtii
AAATCATATCATCTACCACAGAGGAGATGGACACGAGTGAATGTGCTCCAATATTCATTATTCTATAATTTATTGATAGGCCTTCTGCCATACTTGGATCTAAATATTAGCTTTTCTTCCTATAATTGACTTTAAGAAATTATGAAAATACTCTAAGTAGCATTTTAGCACACTAAAAAGGGGGTATATCCAAGAGCTTTTTTCACTTGGTTATTGAGAAGAAATAGGAGAAAACATATGTAAAGTGATTAGCAAAGTGCCAGGCAAATAGTAAATAGACAATGAATGTAGGTTATTATTATTATTGCTATTGTACCAAAATGGAGAAAAGGCTATATAAGGATATTTTGATGAAATGGCTGAGACCATGTATTCAAACACATTATAATAATAATTAGCTGTTGACCCTTAAGGAAGTTATTTTTTTAATATTTTTTTATTGATTTCAGAAAGGAAGGAAGAGGGAGGGAGAGATAAAAACATCAATTATGAGAGAGAATCATTGGTTAGCTGCCTACTGCACACCCCGTACTGGTTACTGAGCCTGCAACCTGGGCATGTGCCCTGAAGGTACGGAAATTGAACCGTACCTTCCTGGTTCATAGTTCAACGCTCAAGCACTGAGCCACACCAGCCAGGCAAGCAAGTTATTTTTTAACAACTGTTTATTTATTGTTTAACTCTGTCCATCAACTATGCATTCAAAAAAAGATGCAAAATTGATCATTCATATAATTGTTATGAGGAATAGACTCCCATATGCAAATCCCTTATAACAGTGTAAATATCATTTCTATTTTTCTCAC
>NW_005356590.1:0-279 GCF_000412655.1 Myotis brandtii
TCAGTTCTCCATTTCTGGAAGGCCTGTGCTGGGAGAGGGATTCTAAAATAGTATGGAATAGGTATCTATTAGATAGATACATTCTCTCTCTCTCTCTCTCTCTCTCTCTCTCTCTCTCTCCCAACTGTACTTTCCTCTACTGTGTCCTGTAGCAGCAGCTGCTTTGACCTTAGCTCCTTTTAGCCCCACCATAAAAATAAATTCCGCAGCCCCAAGACACAATGCATGCTCTACTCCTCCTCCCTCTACAGGCTCCTGGTGGGTCTCAGGATGGGTTGG
>NW_005356591.1:0-846 GCF_000412655.1 Myotis brandtii
CGTGAACCCTTAAGGACGCATTTCACTGTTCTCCTCCAACTCCCTCGGATTTGTTCGGGAGTTTGGACTCTTCGTGAGGAGAGAGAACGAGAGAGAGAGAGAGAGAGAGAGAGAGAGAGAGAGAGAGAGACCCTGTAGGAAAAACTAAAAGTCAAACAAACATCCGAGTGAACTTGGCCCTGGAATATGCCCTTGACACTGTGATTTTATCACTTCTTAAAGGGATATGACGAAGCTTTTAAAATAATTTCCAAAGGGCATGGAGTATTTCCAACGGTGAGGTAAAGAAGTCTGTAATCATGGAAGCTTTACTTATTTAGCCACAGCAAATTAAGATGGTCAGATACCGCTATAAAGTGGCAATGATGAGTTTAAGGTTTTATATTAACATGTCTATACACTTCCTTCCCTCCCTCCACCCCCTCTCCACCTTCCTCTCTCTCTTTTATCTTTTAATTGGAAAACAGGCTTTTTATGGTCCTTTAATTCTGGTGCCAGCACAACCCGAAGCATTGACATGGAGCAAGGCTCACAGGGAGCCTGTAGCCCGCCCCACAGCTCCATGTGCCCCCAAGAGCGAGAGCAAGAGCGAGCTTTCCTTAAAATAATGAGAACAACACAAACACTCAGCCACAGGGAGGGGTACACTGTGGTACAGCCACGCAACGGAATACTGTGTAACAAAAGAACACATTATGGCTACATGGAACAATATAATTGAATCTCACTGACTTAATTTTGATCAAAAGAAACCATACACTCCGAAGTACACAGTTTATGGTTCCATTTCTATAAAATTCAAAACCAGCCGAGTGGGTTCCGAGAGCAGAGTTACTGATGGGGAAG
>NW_005356592.1:0-405 GCF_000412655.1 Myotis brandtii
CACCTGAAGTCTCTCTAGCTTTGGGTGATGCCCTCCTATCAAACAGATTATGAGTCTTCATCAGGTCACAATTATCTCCATAAAAAGTGAGGTAGTTTATAATTCTGTGGGCATCAGTTTGAACTAGGACATTTGCTAAGTCTTGGTTACGTTATCAACGTTTCCAATTCTAGTCCATCAAGAAAGGACAGGGTGCTACTGAATTTATGCAAATAAGTCTATTGCTATAAACATAAGACTATTCCAGATGGCATTAGTAATTATTTGGGAGAAGTAGAACAGGGAGACAAAGACACTGTTGCATCTCACATAGGTGTTCTCTTGTCTATTCCCATTAACACAAGTGTCCAGGCACCCTCCACAAGTCGCCCTGGAAATGGGAAAGAGCTCATGTTCCTGTGAGCT
>NW_005356593.1:0-939 GCF_000412655.1 Myotis brandtii
AAGATTGTGACCTAACATAATCGAAGCTGAAGTATTAGCAGGATCTGTAGAAGGAGAGGTTGTTCTGATTCCAAGAATAGATTTGTCCCTGTCTGACACTGGCCTCCCATTTAATCCCAAGAAATCAGAAACACCAATCAGAAAGGATATGCACCCCTATGTTCATAGCAGCACAATTTACAATAGCTAAGATTTGGAAACAACCTAAGTGCCCATCAGCATATGAGTGGATTAAAAAACTGCAGTACATCTACACAATGGAATTCTACACTGCTATAAAAAAGAAGGAATTCTTACCATTTGCAACCTCATGGATGGAACTAGAGAGCATTATGCTAAGCGAAATAAGCCAGTCAGAGAAAGATATATATCACATGATCTCACTCATTTGTGGAATATAATGAACATAAACTGATGAACAAAAATAGAACCAGAGAGAAGGATAGGGGGTGTTAGAGAGCAGCCAAAGGACTTGTATGCATGCATATTAGCATAACCAATGGGCACAGAAACTGGGGTTGTGGGGGCTTGCCCAGGGTAGGAATGGTGGGGGAGAGGTCAATTGGGGAAAAAGGAAACATATGTAAATCTTTAGACAATAAATAAATTTTTAAAAATAAATAAGTAAATTAATTTATTAATTCAAAGATAGTTTCCAGTGATGCCAGCATTTGGGATGACTATTAATAAATCACAAGTACAAACTCTAGACAGAGTAGGAATATTCCTACCTGAACTCGTTTTAAGACATGGTCAGTTATATGTTGCTTTCTCTTGAGTTAGAAGAGCATGTGATGTTAAAGTTAAAGTTGTAAATACTTTATCACAAGGGATATTAGTCAAGCACTCTGAAAGTGTTTTTTCTCTTAGTGTGGTATACAGGAAGATATTAGAATACCTTAAATCAATTTATCAGTCATTGTTTATATCAATGTTGTT
>NW_005356594.1:0-788 GCF_000412655.1 Myotis brandtii
GAGCATCTGCCCCTTGGTGGTCAGTGTGTGTCATAGTTACCAGTCGGACAGTAGAAGGTCTGTCGGTCGGCCGGTTGCTTAGGCTTTTATATATATAGATTATTGTATTGTTTTCCATACAAACAATCCTAAACCTACTTTTGTCCACCCTATACAATTCACTATTGTCATACCTGCCTGACTGAACATCACTTAAATGGCCTGCCAGGCCTCTGTGTGCAGGTAGTTCAAAATTCAGAGGTTATAAGCTCTAAAATCAATAGATCTGGGTTTTAATTTTGTTGACCTTGAAGCTTTGAGTATATTTCTTTTATTTTTTTTCCAGTCTTTCCCTGAAAGAGGCCCACTGAGCAAATTTCTTAACCTCTCTGAGCTAAACTTTCCTCATCTTAAAAGTAGACATAAATTATTTCCTACCCTATGGGTTGTCACAGAATTAAGTGAGACAGTGCATTTAGTATGTGCATAGAACCTAGCAGTCACTCAATAAACATTAACAACCAGCATTGTTATTATAGCCATTGTCACCACTGTCAAAACTCCTGCCTTCACTGGAGATTTTACATGCATGTCATTGAAAAGGATTGAGCACATCTGGACCAGTGGTTCCCCACAATCAACCTGTATGCCAGGCATGGTGCAGATGCAAAGGCACAGACCCAACCCACACTTGGCAGGAAGACTAGCGTGGGGACCTCTACATTGGGTGGAGAGACAGGTGGACCATGTTCCTTATCACCATGAAGACCAAGGTTTTCAGTAGCAGAGCCTGCATTTTTTATATCTCA
>NW_005356595.1:0-309 GCF_000412655.1 Myotis brandtii
TGCTTTCAAACATTAAGAATTGCTGTTTGTAGAGCCCAGAATTTGTGTATATAGCCGTTAAATGAAGAGATTACAGTTTATATTTACAATTGAGGCCAAATTGGCTGGTGTTTACTGAATGACACAGTTTAAAACCTGAAGATTCATGTATATACTTCTAAGAAAACTGTCTAATTTTGGAAAACCCTTAAAGTACACAAAGATAATCCCGGGAAATGATTAGAAACATGGGAGAAACACTTGAAATACTAGTAAATAGAGCCATTCTATCTGTATGGCCTTTTACAATCACTGAGACTAGAGGTATAA
>NW_005356595.1:591-814 GCF_000412655.1 Myotis brandtii
GTTTTTGGTAAAACTATTAAAATACACAAAGATAGTCCCGGGAAATTATTAGAAACATGTTACACACACTTGAAATAGTAGTAAATAGAGCCGTTCTATCTTTATGGCATTTTCAATCACCAAGAATAGAGGTAGAAAGCTGAGAAATGACGACAGTACTGATAATGTTTACAATTCCTGTTACACTAGATCGTGTTTTTCCTTAGAAAGTGCTTTCAAACAT
>NW_005356596.1:0-729 GCF_000412655.1 Myotis brandtii
TAATAGAAAAATTTGAAAATACTGAATTAAAGGATAATTTGGAAGAAAAACAATGTATTACCAAAATCATTTAAACAGGAAGAAATAAACAAAAGATATAATAAATAAAACCCCAAAGTATTATCTAATAAATGGTTCCATACTCAGCAGGTTCACAAATCAATCTTTTGAAATATTTTTACTTTACATTTTTTTGTTAATCCTCACCTGAGGATATATTCCCATTGATTTTTAGAGAGTAGAAGGGAGGGGGAGAGACAGAGAGAAACATCTCTTTAAAGTTTTTTAAAGAGAGAAACATCGACGTGAGAGAGACATGTCAATTGGTTGCCTCCCACACGCACCTGGACCAGGGCCAGGGATCGAGCCTGCAACTGAGGTACATGCTCTTGACCAGAATCAAACCCAGGACCCTTCAGTCCAAGGGCCAGCACTCTATCCACTGAGCAAACCAGCTAGGGCTTGAATGTTTTTAAAGAGAACATTTCTGTTTATAACTTTCTCTAGAACAACCCTAGAGGTAGAAAGCTATGTGGCTGAATCTCCAAAGGATTCAAATTCCTGATGTCCAAATCTGATACAGGAAGTAGAAATAAAAGGAAAAGCGCCCTTACTGGTTTGGCTCAGTGGATAGAGCACCGGCCTGCGGACTGAGGGTCCCAGGTTCGACTCCAGTCAAAAGCGCATATCCGGGTTGTGGGCTCAATCCCCAGTAGAGGGTATGCAGGA
>NW_005356597.1:0-224 GCF_000412655.1 Myotis brandtii
GCAGACTCACCTGTGTGGATTCCAGACCGTCTAGTCTAACCTTATGTCTCACCGCCCTCCATCTCCGCCACACCATAGCACACCTGACCAGTGCCCGTCTGCAGCAGATGTGCAGCCCTGAGCTGGAACAATCTGTCCATTGGGAGGATCACATGTGCCTCCTTTTTGTCTTTCCACATGTCCCAGCTTTGCCCCACATCTCCTTTCCTTTTTTAAAAATCTAA
>NW_005356597.1:256-469 GCF_000412655.1 Myotis brandtii
TCCTGAACACAGCCTTTTCTAGAATCTCCCTACCCTACTGTTCCAGGAAGGGCACCTCCCTTTTCTGCCATGACTAGGGGGTGTCTGGTATATGTCCCATACATGGAGTTGTCTTGTGCCAAGAGCCTGACATCCTGGGCTGAGAAAGCCCTGTTCCGGGACTCTCCTTTGTCCTTTATTGGCCCCTCTTACCCTTGTGTCAAGAGGGACCCT
>NW_005356598.1:0-592 GCF_000412655.1 Myotis brandtii
TATGTGACAAAAGAAAATGTAAAGCAGAATGAGGAAAGGCGATGATAAAAGTATACGTGCATGAATGTGCATTGTAAAAGAATGAGAAGAAAACATACCTCAATGTTAACAATGGTTATCTCTGTTTATTCTCTTTTTTTAATGTCTTTTTTTTTATTATTGATTTCAGAGGAAGGGAGAGGGAGAGAGAGATAGAAATATCAATGATGAGAGAGAATCATTAATTGGCTGCCTCCTGCACGCCCTGCAATGGTGATCGAGCCCGCATCCCAGGCTTGTGCCCTTGACCAGAATCAAACCCTGGACCATTCTGTCTGCAGGCCTATGCTCTATCCACTGAGCCAAACCGACTAGGGCACATTTATTCTCATTTTTTCTGTTTGTCACATTCTCTGATTTTTTTTTTTACAATAAACATATATTGCTTATACAATAAAATGTGTTTTCAAGAACATTTTCACAAATGCTTAAGGACAATGATTTGGGTGATAGAGCAAGCATGTCAAACTCGCGGCCCACAATGAATATTTTTGTGGCCCAGCCAATATAACGTTGTATGTAAGAAATGTTTTAATAAAAATTTCAAAATTTA
>NW_005356599.1:0-2681 GCF_000412655.1 Myotis brandtii
AGAGAAAAGCACACTGAGACTTAGAGGAGGTGCGGAAAAAAAGTGCTGAGGTACGGAGGCGCACGCGGAGAGGGCTGGCAACTGAGGATGTGGTTGTCTTTTTCAATTGGGAGGGAGACACAGATCCCAACTGCTCTGAACTCCTGTTCCGGGAAAGTCTCTGGGGACCCACACTCATATGGGGAGAAACTGGATTGTCTGGCATTGGGCGGAACTCGAGGGCGGCTTTCTTTTAGAGGTGCTTGCAGCGATTACCGGGACACTGAGACCCGGGGCCTCTTAGGGTAGGACTGAGGATCTGCCATAGCTGTTTGCTCCCCCTGTTGATTCCCTGAGACCCCACCCCACCCAAGCTGTGTGCAGAGGCTTTTGCATATGAATGGCCTGGCCTTTTGCAATCTAAAATTACCTAACAAACCCTCTGAGACCAAACCAGGTCGCCTACCAACTAGTCAGAGCCACTGTGGTTGACCGCCGGCAACTCCACCTAGCTGGCTCCCACCCATAGGGAAACAAATAGAGCTATCTGCGACAAAATCATTTCAAAACCACCCACATCCATGGCAAAGAGAAATGGGAAGAGCTGTCAGTGCTCACTGGATTCCAATAGGGGAGTCATTGTAACCTTCCTATGGAGCACCAGGTTTCACGGGTTATTGTCTTGCTTATGTGACACAATAACCTGTTCATTACTCCACAGAGAAAGCTCTCTGGCGTCTCACAGGCTAGGAATGGGCCTGGCTGGGGGCACAAGGGGCAGAGGCTGCATTTAGGAAGCTTAAAGGGCCTGGGGGGAGGACACATCATGCTGAGGCCTGGGTCTGACTTCATGCTGGGCCTGCCTGCTGTGCAAATTCAGTCTGGCTCTGGGCACGGGTCTCGGGGAAGCCGGGATTGCTGCCTTGAGAGGCATAGAGCTCTACCTTGGACTGTAACTCTTTTCTACTCCTCTGCTGTATTGAAGTGGGGGGAGCTGGGCTGTGTCAGAAATAAATCATTTTCTTGTTAAATTTTAAAAAAATCCTTCACACAGTGCCTGGAACGCAGGAAATGTGAAATGGATGAGATTCATTTCTCCTGAGCCTCAGTCCCCTCCTCTGCAAAATGGGGTCATAATCGCCCTGCACTCTTGGGGTTGGGGTGCTTGTAACTTGGGGTGAAGAAGCTCTTCCCAAACAAGGGGGGAAGAGGAAGAGCCATTAAGAAGAAGATGAGGAAATCTGGTTTATTAAAACGGAAAAATGTTTGTAGGACAGAAGAAACCACAAATGAGCTTTAAGGACGAGTACAGCAGGCGTTACACACAGGAATTCTAATGTCCACCAACAGCTGAGAACATGCCGAGCCCACGAGGGATCCTCAGGGAAGCGCAGCCCACTTCCCCATGCCAGTCTTCACACCCCACACCTCCAGAGAGCAGCTTGCCAGGAAGTATCCCCATCTCAAACAACGGGGCGGCTCACAGATCCTGCGAAGACCACCTGCAAATTGCTGGGAGAAAGACTGAAAGCCTAAAAAAGTGGATGTGAGAGAAACCAAGATGGCGGCATAGGGAAACACCTGAAATTGCTGCCTCTCACAACCACTTCAAAACTATAACTAAAAGACAAAGCGGACATCATCCAGAACCACAGGAAGGCTGGCTGAGTGGAAATTCTACAACTAGAAGGAAAGAGAAAAGCACACTGAGACTTAGAGGAGGTGCGGAAAAAAAGTGCTGAGGTACGGAGGCGCACGCGGAGAGGGCTGGCAACTGAGGATGTGGTTGTCTTTTTCAATTGGGAGGGAGACACAGATCCCAACTGCTCTGAACTCCTGTTCCAGGAAAGTCTCTGGGGACCCACACTCATATGGGGAGAAACTGGATTGTCTGGCATTGGGCGGAACTCGAGGGCTGCTTTCTCTCAGAGGTGCTTGCAGCGATTACTGCGGGACACTGAGACCTGAGGCCTCTTAGGGCAGGACTGAGGATCAGCCATAGATGTTTGCTTCACCCTGTTGATTCCCTGAGACCCTGGCCCACCCAAGCTGTGTGCAGAGGCTTTTGCATATGAATGGCCTGGCCCTTTTGCAATCTAAAATTACCTAACAAACTGCAGCTGGGTCAGAGAGACCCAGAACATCCAAAAGAAGGCCCAAGGCCCCACAGCAGCTTGCATTGCTTCACCTGGGCACCTCCAAACCTCAAACAAAGAAGAGAAATCTTCAGATCTCTCCATAGCTCCTGCTAGGTAGCCTCAGGCAGAGGCTAAATTAGCACCTCCTTAGAGATCCAAGAGCCAGTGTACCCAGTGGTCAGAGTGGGACCATCCAGATTACAACTCCTCAGATCCATAAGGGACACACTCAGGGGGCAGACTCAGTGAGCACCAAAGCCCCACTGAAGCAAGTCTTGCCCCAGAAGGGTGTCTCCAGCACAGAAGTTCTCCCACTGCAGACACAGCTGATTCTCACAGCCAATTGGCCTGGAGGTCAATTCCTCCCAGTGATAACTACAACAATCAAGGCTTAACTACAACAAGACTGTGCACAAAGACCACAAGGGGGTGCACCAAGAGTGTCCTCCTCAGGTAATTGGGGAGGCTGAACCACTGGGCCCTAGAGGACACTTAGCGCAGAAAACCACTTTATCAACACAGGGAAGCATAAAAAATGCGGAGACAAAGAAACAGGTCACAAAT
>NW_005356599.1:2790-4055 GCF_000412655.1 Myotis brandtii
CCCTCGAGGATATGAAAAAGTACCAACTAGAAATTAAGCATTCACTGACTGAAATAAAGAATATTATACAGACTCCCAACAGCAGACCAGATGATCGCAAGAATCAGGTCAAAGATTTGAAATACGAAGAAGCAAAAAACACCCAACCGGAAAAGCAAAATGAAAAAAGAATCCAAAAATACGAAGATAGTGTAAGGAGCCTCTGGGACAACTTCAAGCGTACCAACATCAGAATTATAGGGGTACCAGAAGAAGAGAGAGGGCAAGATATTGAAAACCTATTTGAAGAAATAATGACAGAAAACTTCCCCTACCTGGTGAAAGAAATAGACTTCCAAGTCCAGGAAGTGCAGAGAACCCCAAACAAAAGGAATCCAAAGAGGACCACACCAAGACACATCATAATTAAAATGCCAAGAGCAAAAGACAAAGAGAGAATCTTAAAAGCAGCAAGAGAAAAAAAGTCAGTTACCTATAAGGGAGTACCCATACGACTGTCAGCTGATTTCTCAACAGAAACCATGCAGGCCAGAAGAGAGTGGCAAGAAATATTCAAAGTGATGAATAGCAAGAACCTACAACCAAGATTACTTTATCCAGCAAAGCTATCATTCAGAATTGAAGGTCAGATAAAGAGCTTCACAGATAAGAAAAAGCTAAAGGAGTTCATCACCACCAAACCAGTATTATATGAAATGCTGAAAGGTATTCTTTAAGAAGAGGAAGAAGAAGAAAAGGGTAAAGATAAAAATTATGAACAACAAATACATATCTATCACACGTGAATCTAAAAATCAAGTGAATAAAAAATCTGGTGCTTGCTTCGGCAGCACATATACTAAAATTGGAACAATACAGAGAAGATTAGCATGGCCCCTGTGCAAGGATGACACACAAATTTGTGAAATGTTCCATATTTTTTCAGAAAGGATATATGCACCCCTATGTTCATAGCAGCACAATTTATAATAGCTAAGATTTGGAAACAGCCTAAGTGCCCATCAGCAGATGAATGGATTAAAAAACTTTGGCACATGTACACAATGGAATACTATGCTGCTAGAAAAGAAGGAACACCTACCATTTGCAACAGCATGTTTGGAGCTGGAGAGCATTATGCTAAGTGAAATAAGTCAGTCAGAGAAAGATAAATATCACATGCTCTCACTCATTTGTGGATTATAATGAACAACATAAACTGATGAACAAAAACAGATGTAGAGACAGAGAAGCATCGATCAGATGCTCAAAACTCAGAGGGAAGG
>NW_005356599.1:4137-13564 GCF_000412655.1 Myotis brandtii
AGTCTTCACACCCCACACCTTCAGAGAGCAGCTTGCCAGTAAGTATCCTCATCTCAAACAAGGGGTGCCAAGGAGTATCCCCATCTCAAACAAGGGGTGCCAGGGAGTATCCCCATCTCAAACAAAGGGGCGGCTCACAGATCCTGTGAAGACCACCTGCAAATCGCCGGGAGAAAGACGGAAAGCCTAAAAAAGTGGATGTGGTGCATTAAATGATGGTCCCCACATATGTCCACATCGCAACCCCCAAACTGGTGAATCTTAATTGACACGGCAAAAGGACTTTGCAGATGTGATGAACTTAAGGATTTTGAAATGGGGAGCTTTTCCTGGATTCTCCATCCAGGTGGGCCCTAAATGCCACCCACGGTGTCCTCACTACAGGGAGGCGGGAGAGCTGATCACTGTAGCAGGTGGAAAGGTGGCACTGGAGAAAGAATTCCACACCCGAATCCCTGGAACATGTGTTGCCTAATTTGGCAAGAGGGTCTTTGCAGATGTCTTCAATTTAAGGAACTAAAGATGAGTCCATCCAAGCCCTGGCTGGGTAGCTCAGTTGGTTAGAGCGTCGTCCCCATATGCCAAGGTTGTGGGTTCGACCCCTGGTCAGGGCACATCCAAGAATAAACTAATGAACGAATAAATCAAATTTGTGTTTTTCTCTCTCGATTAAAAAGAAAAGATGAGCCCGGCTGGTGTCGCTCGGTAGTTGAGCACCGATCTATGAATCAGGAGGTCACCGTTCAATTCCCAGTCAGGACACATGGCTGGGTTGTGGGCTCAATCCCCAGTGTGGGGCGTGCCGGGGGCAGCCGATCAATGATTCTCTCTCATCATTGATGTTTCTCTTTGTCTTCTTCTTCCTTCCTGTCTGAAGTAAATTTTTTAAAAAAAATTTTTAATGATGAGATCAGCCTGCATTATTCAGGTGTCCTTAAAAGAGACTGAAGAGAAGACACAGATACACAGAGGAGAAGGTATGTGAAGATGGAGACAGAGATTACAGCGATGCAGCCACAAGCCCAGGAATGTGTGGAGCCATCAGAAGCTGTATGAGACAAGGAAAATTCCCCCCTGAACCTCTGAAGGGAGGCCAACAGTGCCACATCTTGGTTTTCAGCCCGGAACTGCAAGTGAATACATGCGTATTGTCTTAGCCACCACGGTTGGGGTAATTTGTCAACAGCAGCCACAGGAAACTAATACAATGGATAAGAGACTTGAACAGATACAATTAGTATCTTTGCCAAACAAAACAATAAGAATAGCCCTAGCCGGTTTGGCTCAGTGGATAGAGCGTTGGCCTGCGGACTGAAGGGTCCCAGGTTTGATTCTGGTCAAGGGCATGTACCTTGGTTGTGGGCACATCCCCAGTAGGGGGTGTCAGGAGGCAGCTGATTGATGTTTCTCTGTCATCGATGTTTCTAACTCTCTATCCCTCTCCCTTCCTCTCTGTAAACAATTCAATAAAATATATTTTAAAAAAATAATAAGAAGAATAGCCAATAAGCACATGCAAAGATGCTCGACATCATTGTTCATCGGAGAAAGACAAAAACACAATGAGATACCACTGCCTACTTACCAGAATGGTCAAAATTCCAAAGAAAGAGAAGAAAATAAGTTGACTGTCCATATGGAGCGTTGTCAGGACAGGGAGCTACCGGGACTTGCATGCTTGGTGCTTGGGAGGGGAGGGGAGGGAGGGAGGAGGAGGAGAATGTCATCGAACTCACTTTAAAAGGCACCGGCAGTTTCTCCTAGGATAACGCCCTATTGTCTGTCCTATAACTCGGCAATCCCACGCCTATTCTCAGGGAAACAAGTGCAGCGCAGGCTGATACCCACAATGCCTGTGGGGACTGGCTGGGCAGTGAGGTAAGGTCATCACTGCAGTGATGATGAAGTAGCCTACCCTTGTCCGTGTTGGCAGGGCGAAGCAGAAGTGCTGATTCCTATGCACAACAAACCACTCCCCATGATTTCTTAAAGAAAGTGACTGCTTTTCCCCTTTGTAATCAACTTGAACGCTATGCTGGCAAAGTGTATCGCGTGAAACCAAAGGTGGTCAATCCACTATTTGCTGTTCGGCTGCTTTTCTTTTTCCCCTCCCTTTGCTTTCCTGTCCTCCTACACAATAGCAATAGGTATACCCTTCAGGTTTCTGTCTCCTCCTGGCCTGTTTCCTGTTTTTGTAAAACAGAGAAAATAATTGTACCTATTTTACAAGACTGCTGCGAGGACAGTGAGATAGATAATGCACAGGAAAGAGCTTGGTAAAGTGGAAAAACAACAACAAATGCAACGCCCACCACAGCCTTCTGCCGGGATGGTCCTAGCAGCTTTGCTCATAACAGCCAAGCCTGGGGACCACCTGCGTGCAGATCATTCAGCTGGTAAAACAGTGTGTGTGGTCAGCAGTGGAATACTACACAGCAACGAAAAAGAATACTTGATTGCTACACAGAACACAGATGGATCTCTCAGATATTATACTGAGCAAAAGAAGCCATGCCCTCCCCCCCCCCCCCCCCCCCAAAATCATTCCATCCCTGGCTCAGTTGATTGGAGTGTCATCCCATACAGGTTCAGTTCCCAGTCAGGGCACATACATAGGCTTCATGTGCAATCCCCAGTCAGGGTGAGTACAGGAAGCAACCAATTGATGTTTCTCTCCCCCTCCCTCCTCCTTTTCTCTCTCTCCCCCTTCCTGTCTCTCTAAAAATCAATTTAAAGCCCTAGCCAGTTTGGCTCAGTGGATAGAGAATCAGCCCGCACACTGAAGGGTCCTGGATTCGATTCCAGTCAAGGCCACATACCTTCATTGCAGGCTTGATCCCTGGAAACAAAACATATCCTTGGGTGAGGATTCAAACAAAACAAAACAAAACAAAACAAAAACACATTGAATACGAGTCTGTTGATACTAAGTCCAGGACCAGGCAAATGTTATCTACAGATAGATTTCAGAATAGTGGTTTACGTGGGAAGGGTGCTGTCTGGGAAAAAGCAGGCGGCAGCTTCTGGGCCCTGGAATGCACTCCGTCTCCACCTAGGTGCTGGTTACACGTGTTTACCCCTTTGTAAGGAGTCACTGAGCCACATACAGTACAGTTTACACACTTCACTGTATTGTTTTTTAATATATTTTTATTGATTTCAGAGAGGAAGGGAGTGGGAGAGAGAGATAGAAACATCAATGATGAGAGGGAATCATTGATCGGCTGCCTCCTGCACGCCTCCTACTGGGCATCGAGCCCACAACCCGGGCATATGCACTTTACCGGAATTAAACCCAGAACCCTTCAGTCCACAGGCCGACACTCTATTCACTGATCCAAACCGGCTAGGTCTATCTGTAGTTTTTCCTTATGAAACGAAATGCAATAAAATAGGAAATAGACTGCACATATTAAGGGATTTAGTGAAACTTCTATTCTAATGATATATATAAACACATACAACATATAATGTACAATGTGATGTTACATATTACATAAAATATATTTTTATAGTCCATTATATACTACTAGAGGCCTGGTGCATGAAATTTGTGCACTGGGGGGGGGGTGAGTTGGTGTCCCTCAGTCCAAGCCTGCACCCTCTCCAATCTAGGACCCCTCAGGGAATGTCTGACTGCTGGTTTAGGCCCCCTGTGGGATCAGGCCTAAACCAGCAGCTGGACATCCCTCTCAGAATCCGGGACTGCTGGCTCCCAACCACTCGCCTGACTGCCTGCCTGATCACCCCCTAACCACTCCCCTGACAGCTTGATCGAAAACTAACTGTTCCCCTGCTGGCCTGGTCCCCCCCAACTTCCCTCCCCTGCTGATCTGGTCACCTCCAACTGCCCTCCCCTGCTGGCCTGGTCACCTCCAACTGCCCTCCCCTGCTGGACTGGTCACCCCCAAGTGCTCTCCCCTGCCAGTCTGGTCGCCCCTAACTATTCTCTCCTGTAGGACTGGTTGCCCCCAATTTCCCTCTCCTGCTGGCCTGGTCATCCCCAACTGCCCTCCCCTGCTGGCCTGGTCATCCCAAACTGCCCTCCCCTGCTGGCCTGGTTGCCCCCAACTGCCCTCCCCTGCAGGCCTGGTCACCCACAGTTGCCCTCCTCTGCCGGCCATCTTGTGCCCACATGGAGGCAGCCATCTTGTGCGAGGGCATGATGGCCAATTTGCATATTACCTCTTTATTATATAAGATGTCACATAATGCACTAATTATGCAGTGTTGGAAATGCATATTGAGGGAAAACTGTGGATTATATAAAAATTGCACATATGGCCCTGGCCGGTTTGGCTCAGTGGATGGAGCATCGGCCTGCGGACTGAAGGGTCCCAGGTTCGATTCCGGTCAAGGGCATGTACCTTGGTTGCGGGCACATCCCCAGTGGGGGGTGTGCAGGAGGCAACTGATTGATGTTTCTCTCTCATCGGTGTTTCTAACTCTCTATCTCTCTCCCTTCCTGTTAAAAAAAAAAAATCAATAAAATATATTTTTAAAAAACTGCGCATATGTGTGGATTATATAACTAGTTCCTGGAAATGGAGATGGAGACTGAGACCTGTGTGCAGTGGGTGTACCTTGGAGCCTCTGGGACAGCTCCTGTGGGTGGGGCTGGAGGAGGCAGGACTGGGCAGGGAAGAGCTGAGGTGAATGCAGTCCCAACAGTCTATCTGATGGGGCACCTAGAGCTGGCATGGCCTCCAGTTGTGCCAAGGGGGCTGACCTTTGTGCTCCGACCCCCTCACTCACCCCCCTCTCCCCTTACTTCCTCTTTTCCAGGGGTCGGTAAACTCTTTATGTAAAGGGCTAGATAGTAAATATTTTTGTCTTTGAGGCCATATGATATCTAGAGCAAATACTCAACTCTGCCATTGAAAAATATATAAATGGATGAGCGTGCCTGTGGACACTGGATTTGGCCTCAGGGCCTTGGTCCATTATCCCCTGCTCTATCCCGGTAACAGAACCTCCTGCTGTTCCAGGAACAGGCCAATCCCACACCTGCCTCAGGGCCTCCATCCATACTAATAGCCCTTTCTGACTCCCAGGCAGCTGCTTTTGGGCTCATCTCAAATGTGGCTTCCTCCAAGACCCCCTGATCTGAACTGGCCATCCCCATTACTCCTGAACTCTGACACTGGGTTAGTTCTTGACTTCTTTACTGTCCCTTTCCCCGCACCAGATGTCAGCCCATAATGGTGAAAGGATTTGAGGATCCGGAGAAGCAGGTTAGGGGAAGGGGGTCCACAGGAAAGGAATGCATACGTGATGGGCAAAGACAGCGCCAAGGCCCAGATTGTTTACAAGAATCTTACAAGATAAGGAAGAAGGAGAGGGGGGCGCCCTCTGAGCTTTGAAACTTTGAAACTGAGACCATGCAGGGAAAGGGGGAACGTGACCAATTAGGAAAGCTCGGGGGACATAAAATAAGGAAGGGTCCAATTAGAAAGTGGAATGAACAGACAAAGAAGCTCCCAGCATTTATAAACTGGTAGACAAAGAGACGAAAAGGACTAGGTTCTCCCCATTTTAGAGAGAGCAGGTTTTCTCCATTTGGGGAGCCTCCCCAGGGGGAGTTTGTATGTGCTCGTCATGAACTTCCACATTTTTGCTTAAAATCTTTTAGTCCGCGAATTTATTCTTCAAGCTTCGTGAGACGAGAACCATGCAATGAGAGTACAAGCCTGCCATTCCACGTGTCAACGACGGGGACTTTGTTTTGTTCTCCATTAATTCTCAGCGGCTAGAATGGGGCGTGGTAGGTGCTCAGTAAACATTTGTTTAATGTGAGGGTAGATTTCTCCTCTCCCTCTGTCCTTGGGGCTGGGGGACCCAGCCTAGCCACTCAGCGTCACAGTGGCTCGTACAGGGATGGCAGGGGCCTCCTGAAGTCCATTTGCTCCTGGGGTGGCCCTCTCTGCTGGACAAAAAAACCAACATGGGATGGACAGGGCCTGCCGGGAGCTGGGAGAGACAGAGGCTCAGGCATGTTTTGAGGCTTTTGTGAGCCACTGTGCATGGGTTTCTGTTCTTTCCTCCCCTAAAGCGCTGAGTACCTCTGGAGGGAGGAATCTGGATTCAGCCTGATTCCCAAGTAACCAGAGGCTGGGCAGGTAATACTTCGGGGGGAAAGTCTGTATGTGCGTCTGTCTCCCCACTGGACTGTGAGTCCTGTGAGGGAGGATGAGGCTGTCCCAGTCACCGCTGGGACCCACATGGCACAGAACAGGCAGGGCGCATAATGGGCACCTGGGTGACAGTGTCTTAAATGAAAGAATAAACGAAGGACAGTTTTGCTAAGGTTAACAGGGATTTTTCAAATACGAAAAAAAAGCAGCAATTTGAACACAACCAACTTGAATTACAAATTTATTCTAACCCCTCTCTCCCCAAGTCGCAAATGCATACAAAATTTTTGCCAGTAAGTCGGAGCGATGAACCAACCATCCTCCGGCCTCGTGTATTTTGAGAGGGCGCTCTTCCCACCTGCACACACCCTGATCCCACCCCCACCCAGTGGGTGAAGCTGTTGCATCCCACAGGTCTGGCCACGTCAACACACATAGGGGCTGTTTTCTTTTTCTTAAACATATTTTTATTGATTTCAGAGAGGAAGGGACAGGGAGAGATAGAAACATCAATGATGAGAAACGTAATTGGCTGCCTCTTGCACACCCCCTATTGGGGATCAAGCCCACAACCCAGGCGTGTGCCCTTGACTGCAATCGAACCCGGGACCTTTCAGTCCACAGGCTGACGCTCTATCCACTGAGCCAAATTGGCCAGGGCAGGGGCTGTTTTCAATCTCACATGTGAGCACAGCGCTACCTCAGGGTCAGGTGGCGCAGGGTCAGGGGCTTAGGCTCCCACCTCCTCCTCTTTCTTGCCTGTGTGACCTTGGGCAGGTGACTTTCCCTCTCTGTGCCTCAGCTTCTTCATGAATGAAGAAAATGTCACTGGGATTACGTAAAGCACTTAGAACAGTGCCTGACACCCACCCAGAGCTCAATGGATTCCACCTGACTGCTGTTTGTTAACATGATGGGGGAGGGGTTTGCAGTCAAGATCCCTGGCGTCCAGAAACCCGTCCTCCAGAGATGTGACAGGGCCAGAGTGAATCCTCTCAGGGGTAACCATGGAAACCAGGCACTGAGCCTGCCCACCTGGCTCCTCGGTCCACCACCCTTCCATGCACTGGTATCTCTTGCCTTCTTCCCCTCATCATTTAACCCACTCGGGTCACTCCTACTTTAGAAACACCCCACCCATGACCCATCTCCGCGCCCTCTACACCAGCCTCTCCCTTTCTTCTATAAAGAATTGATGTTTCACTAACCCAGTTTACTGGGTTTCTACCCGGTCTTGTGGCCAGGTGTTTTTAACCACCTGGGGGAAGTGGAAGAAAACCTGCCCCACCCATTTTCTGGTCTATGACCACGCCCATTCACTGAATGCCAAGATCTTGGGTGGCTGTGATTGGGGATGGAGGGCCACCCACTCTCAGCACTGCTCTGGGACCTCTGTGGAGATTCCCACCCCTCCCCCAGTGATCTGCCTCCCCCTCGTCTCCCTTTTTGCCCCCCCACCTGTTCCCTCAAGCACCCTGCCCCCAGGGTAACCTGGGCTCCCATTTCCCTCCCAGTGCCACTGGCTCCCATCCCTCATGGGCTTCATAGCCCTGGGCAAGTCCCTTGGCTTCCTGAGCCTCAGTTTCCCCATCTGGGACAGTTCATAGGATGACTCTAGACTCACCCCCATCAGATCTCTCAGCTTCTCTCCTAATTTTAATGAGCTTTGTACCCATTTTGGAGATCCATATAATGGTTCTCAGACAGTCCTTAAGACGGCTTCCTCATCTCAGGGCTCCTTTAATTAGGAAACACCTACAGTCTGAAAAATAGGAGCTCTCCTTGGGCTGTTCCTCTCTCATGTGGGAAAGGTCAAATGTCCCATGGGGTCGGTAGGAGTCCCAGCACACTCTTGGGGTGGGGAGGTGGAGCGAGGTGATGGAACTTGTGAATGTGAGCTTATTTGGGAAAAGGGTCTTTCCTAGAGTTAGGGTGGCCCTAAGTCCAATGACCAGGTGTCTTTACAAGAGACAGAAGAGAAGGCCACGTGAGGATGGAGGCGGAGACTGGAGAGAATGCAGCCGCAAGCCAAGGAGCACCTGGAGACACCAGAAGCTGGAAGAGACAAGGATCCCCCACTAGAGCCTTCGGAGGCAGTGCTGACAGCTGACTTTGGATCTGCGGCCTCTAGGACTGGGAGAGAATAAATTCTGGTTGTCCTAAGCCACCAAATTCGTGGTAATTTGTTAGGCAGCCCTAGGAAACGACTAAAGAAGGTAAAACCAACTAGGGGCCCACACCAGGGAGATGGCGGTGGCACTTGGGGCTAAGGAGGCAGGAGGTACCAGTGCATGAAGAGGGACTGCTGGACCAGTCCGGAGCCCCAGGGGAGGGGAGCAGGAGCCCACAGATCAGCATTTAAAGGAAACATGGGGGATGTGATCATCTAATCCATGGCCCCTGGGGAAGGTAGGAAAGGACAGCCAGGAAAGCCCCGGGGACTCTGGTGACAGGTAACAGGAAGCTGAGGCTGAAAGGCAAGTTGATTAGCCCTGGGCAAAATCAAAGTCCACCAGGTCAGGGGGTTGGGAGGGCATTGCCTGAGAAGACCAGCCATTCCAGTGGGTGGTGCCACAGACTGAAGGAGGAGGGGTCTCTGTTGGAATATTCCACTTGAGGACTCAGGAGAAGGTCTCACAGATCAGGTTAAGGAAAGATATTCGGTGGATCGATTGCAAGCCAGGATCCTTTTCCCCCTCTTAAGATAAAGGGGACAGAAGTCCAGGGAAAGACACTGCATTCCTTACAATGGTCTGTACCAACTGATCAAAAGAAGGGGGTGTTCAGTGTAATGGCCCAGTGTCCCAGGGAAGGTAGCACTGATCAGGCAAATGGGGAGCTTGACAGGCTGATCAGCTGAGGTCCAGGTTCCATGTTTTCCTTCTGCCAGAAGAGTGAGCATGTCGTCCTGGGGCTGGGACCCAGAAGGCCGGTGAGGTTTGGGATGGGGCGGAGAGATGAGCACTGTGTGCTGTACCAATGAGCTAAGGAGGTGGCTATGTTGGAACGCTTCACAGTCCCAGTGCAAGGTACTACCACTGGTCAGCAGGGGATGACCAACAGCCAAGTTCATCAAAATCTCAGTGGCTTCCGCTGGGCCAGCACATTAGGGCGCACATGGCCACATCCAAGTTCAGGCTTCAGCAGCCTCCTATTTCTCGGGCGTGGACGCTGGCTTGGGCGTGGACTTGGACCGCGCCTCCGCGTCCCGGGTGTAGAGTTCAGCGCGCACCTCTTGCATCTGCGCCCGCAGCTCCTCCAGGGCTCTCGGCGCCTCCTGCGCCTGCACCTGC
>NW_005356599.1:13653-17897 GCF_000412655.1 Myotis brandtii
GCACCATGCAGGCACCGCCCACGATGAAGATGGTGGCCTCGCCCAGGAGTTCGGCGCCCAGCTCGGCGGCCGCCTCCTCGTTCAGCGGCTTGATGGTTGTGCCCCGGAAGCCCATAATGCGCATCTTGGTCCGCATCTCCACCCAGTGGTACACTGCGGGGGAAGAGAGGGGTCAGCCCGTGCTCTGCGAGCCCCCTGCCAGCCCCGCCCAACACGCCTGTGACCAGGTGGGAGCGATGGAGACACAGCAAACAGAATCGCCAGGGGGCGCTTTAAACAAACCCGAACCGGCCTCGCCCAGAAGATTCTGGCAAGCAGCCAGGAAAGAGGAATCCTGCCCGGGAGGGGAGGCCCTCAGACCCGGGCTGCGCCCCTGAAGGGTCACAAGGAGCTCCCGGGGCACCAAGTCCCCGGAAGCTGTAAAGGCTCCATTGGCAGGCGCTTAGCTCCCTCTGCCCCCCCCCCCCCCCACCCCGCCAAGCCACCTGCGGGCCAGCCCGTCCTCCTTCCCCGGCACTGTCACCCCATCCACTTCCCAGGAGAAAGGGCGACCCCCTTTCTTTTCGAATCTTCCCAAAACGCAGTGTCAGGGCTGAGGCAGAGGGTGACCTACTGGATCCAAAGAAAGGGCAGCTGAAATGTGAGATGAGGTTAAGCGCTTGAACCTGTGAAAGGGGGTAACAGGGCTGGTGGCTCCTGAATAGCCCACAGCCCGAGGCGGGAGCTAACAGTTGCGCGCTCTCCATGGCGGGTGTAGAAACACACCTTGGAAGGAGCTTAAGAGTTGACGGTGCTGCTGGCACAGAAACTGCCTTGTGTGGCCGCTTCTGTGAGGAAAACTTCCAGCCCTTCTGAGCCTTAAAAACCAAGGCAGGATTGATGCGAACCCTGACTCACTCCTGTAATAACGCATCTTCATCCAAGAGCACGTGGAATTAATGCGGGTGCCCTGTCTAGCTTATTTGGAGATTCATTTCCAACATATTTTACTTTGTTGTTGTTAATCCTCACCTGAGGATATTTCTTCCACTGCTTTTCAGAGAGAATGGAAGGGAGGGAAGGAGGGGAAGAGAGAGAAATAGACTGGTTGCTAATAGCTGTCTCCCACACTCTCCAAGGGGGAGGAAACAGGCTGGGGGCGGGGGACCCAGCTTGACTGGAAGGGAACCCAGGACCCTTTGGTGCTCAGCCGGAGCTCCAACCATTGGACAACACCGGCCAGGGCCAACATATTTTACTTTCAATGTTTAATACTTATTCATGAAAATACATGAAACATGAAATGTTTTATATTATTTGTGCACTAGCAAAAATTTTAAAAGTAATTCAATCCAGAAGAAAATATTTTAACATTTGGAACCTTATAGTCACAGGAAACTAAATAAAATTTAAAATTTAGTTTCTGTATATATTTTGGTTGATGACACCTAATTCACGAGAAAGAATTCTGTCCAGAGGGAGCTCCAAGTTAAGGTCAAGGACAAAGAGGAAGAATGTAAAATTTCTGACAGTAAAAGAAGAGTTTGTACTTTTGGAAACGGGGCACTGGCTGGCACCAAATCACCAGAGCAGGTGGATGGCATTAGATGTGTCAAAGGGAGGACGTGCCACTCTGCTGGGATATGTCAATGCTCACATCACAAGTTACATCCTTTGCAACTACTTGAACTTTCAGAGTTTTAGTGTCAACTTGAAAATGCACTAGAGAGTAATCTGTCGATTGTTTTAAGGGACAGGGTAGCGCTCTGCCACGGTGGCTGCCACCTTCTGCCACTCGGGGGGCTGCTTGTGGTCGGTGGGTGCTTGGCAGACCTGGCACCTCTTTTGTGAAGCGGCGGCTGAGGAGACTCAGGCGTTCACCAAGGCCAAGGGAAAGCCCCGGAAGGAGCCCAGAGTAAGAATAACGATCATATTACTCTGAGGGGCAGGGGACAGGATGGCTTGTGGAGCGCTTTAAGACTAAGAGGCATACACCTCTTAGTAAACGAATGGAAGCCTATTGTGAATAACAGGGTTTGTCAATGAGGTGGATCAGATTTCGATTTGACGGGAAGCCAATCAATGCAACAGACACAGCTGCACAGCTAAACACGTGTCTGGAACAGTCCAGCAGCAGAGGGAGTGTCTACTGAGACGGGAACCTTCTACTCCACACCCAGGCTACCACAGCAGCTTTCTCTCTTCTTTCACTTCCCCCTTCCCCATTCTTTTATTATACATCAGGTAACTGATGTATGCCCGCAGAATTTGCATTTTTAAAAATTAAAGGCCAATGGTGGGTTTTGATTGACATCAAATGGAGATGGGATGGAGACAAACACTGGTTTTCCATTAGTGGACGCTCATTCAGCTCTTACCTTTCTATTCCAGGAAGTTATTTGGCTCTCACTGTTTAACAAAAAAGAGCACATAGTGGTTGAGCATCAACCTATGAACCAGGAGGGGAAGGTTCGATTCCTAGTCAGGGCACATACCTATGTCAGTTTGCTCTCGGCTGGACAATGATTTTCTAGAATGTCTTGGTTTCTACTCACATGGTATTTCTCAAACGGGTTTGGGGTTTTTTTGCTGGCTGTTCGTCATTTTCCACTTGGTAACAGTTTGTGGCTTGCTATAAGAAGTGGCGGCTCTCTCAACTTCCTTTTATGGTGACGTCACCTGTTTATCTATAAAACCACTACTTCTGCTTGCTGCGTTGTGCCTAGTCTATGGGTGGGGTTGGGCGGAGGGGAGGGGTAGAAGCAGGGGTGGGGGGGTAGGGGCTGATGGTGGCTACTTGGAATGGGGGCCCTGCGCTGGCTTTGCCAGGCAGGCTGCCTGGCTGTTTCCTGGAGGCTCCCTGAGCCAGGTGGAGGCTGGAGAGACTGAGAGCTCTGGAGATTCCAACATTGTGGCTGAGATTGAAAATGGACTTCCTGAAAAAGAAGCTCGCCTGCCAGTGACGAGTCGGCCTTAGGGAGACCTGTGTGATGGGGGATCGGTTCCCCAGGACACTCAGTGCTTCCACGGGAGCTTAAAACTGTAGATTTTGTCTTGTAAGCGGGTAATGAAATCAATTTAGTTGCACAGATCTATTTAGTTCCATTAAAAACATGATGAAAATATGGAAGCCAATCTGAAGTAGTAAGGGTAAGTATTGTTTCATAAAACTTTTGTTCTTGGGAGTGTGTGTGTGTGTGTGTGTGTGTGTGTGAACGAGTAATTAGAACACCGTTGAAAGGTTGAAAGCCATTGTCCTAGATTTGGGTTGGAATCCATTGAGTCTACAGAGTATTTTCAGGACAGTGATATCTTCCCAATATTGTCTTTCAAGCCACAAACGCAGCATCTCTCTCCATTCAGTCTCTAATTTTCTCTGCATGTCTTGTATTTCTTCGATTATATTTAGTCCTGGGTCCTGATATTTTTGACATGATTATTTATGGCATTTTACATTCAATTTTCAATTTGGTTGGGGCTGATATGTAGAAATACAATGGAGTTATGTAAATGATTTTCTATCCAGTGACCTCACGAAATTCATTCTTTTTTATCTTTTTAACAAAATATAATTTTCATGAAGCTCCATGACTTTTTACATTTGCATATGCTAGGGTTCTCTCAGTTAGGGACAATTTTGCTCCCTGCCAGTAGCACCTCCCAAGTTTTGACAACCAAAATGTCTTCAGACGTTGCCAATGTCCCCAGGTAGCAAGGGAGTGGGGCTCGTTCCATATGCATATGCAATTGCATCATTTATAGAAATGACCATCCTTCCCTCACTGAGCTGTGGTGGTATCTTTGTTAGAAATCAACATACATACTACTTACTAATTACATACCCATTACTCATGCAGCCCAGGATGGTGAAAGGGTGCTCAATATGGCATAACTGATAACAGGATTGTTTAATTACTGAGAGGGGAGTGTTGTTGTTTTAATATGGAGGAGAGTGAAAGCATGAAATTTTTATCTTCCATATTAGGAAGTCAACAGGTAATAAAAAAGGGGGGGTGTCTTTAAGAACTAGGAGTATACGTGCCTTACTTAGAAACAAGGTGGCAGCCCTAGCTGGTTTGGCTCAGGGGATAAAGCGTCGGCCTGCAGACTGTAGGGTCCCGGGTTCAATTCTGGTCAAGGGCACACACCCAGGGTTTCGGGCTCGATCCCCAGTAGGGGGCATGCAGGAGGCAGCTGATCAATGATTTTCTCTCATCATTGATATTTCTCTCTCTCCCTCTCCCTTCCTCTCTGAAATCAATTTT
>NW_005356599.1:17989-19080 GCF_000412655.1 Myotis brandtii
AATGATTTTCCATCATTGATATTTCTCTCTCTCCCTCTCCCTTCCTCTCTGAAATCAATTTTAAAAAATATATATTAAAAATATAATAATAATGTGGCAAATGTCCCCAAACAGCCAGGAGAGCCAATGGGACCAAGAGCCTGCTCTGCTTGGAGGACCTGGTTCCTCACCTACTCAGGTACTGCGCCCAGGGCCCCGCACCCAGCGCCCTCTGCACCCAGCCCCTCACCCAGGGTCCCTTGCACCCAGCCCTCACTCTCTTCTCTCCCTTGAAGCCTTCTGCCTCCTATTGTGGCCATTCTCTAATGGAATGCCTGTGCCTACCTCGCCCTCCTGGAGCCAAGAACCCAGAGGTGAGAATGGGTATGAGGATCTTCTGAGGGGAGGCAAATAAGTGAGGTGGGTTGGCAGTAACACAGCTTTCCAAGTGGGAGTTTTTAAACTTCAGGTCTATGATCTTAAGTGGCAAAATCAATTTGGTGTGCTATGACCAGCATTTCTTTCTTTCTTTTTAAAAAATACTTTTATTGATTTCAGAGAGGAAGAGAGAGGGAGAGAGAGATAGAAACATCAATGATGAGAGAATCATTGATCAGCTGCCTCCTGCATGCCCCACACTGGGGATCAAGCCTGCAACCTGGGCATGTGCCCTTGTCCGGAATCGAACCCGGGACCCGTCAGTCCCCAGGCCGACGCTCTATCCACTGAGCCAAACTGGCTAGGGCCAGCATTTCTTTAAAGAAAAAAAAAGTTAAGTACATACTGTATAATTCCATTTATAAAAATTCTAGAAAATGCAGACATCTAGCAGACCAGTGGTTGCCTGGGGATCCGGAAGTGGGATGGCTGGGATTTCAAGGAGCATGAAGATACTTTAAGGGTAATGGATATGTTTGTTCTCTAGATCATGAGGATGGTTTGGGTGGCCATGCCTATTAAAACTTATCTGATTGTATATTTTAAATAAACCAGATAGACTAAGTCACGCAGGAAGGAAGAGGAAGGAGTAGGCGTTAGGTGGAGTGATAAGCATCACAGGAGATAAGGGGCAGTCCCCAGAAGGGAGGTAGGAGCTGAACTGGAATGACTGG
>NW_005356599.1:19110-23905 GCF_000412655.1 Myotis brandtii
GACGCAAGATGCCCCCAGGGACCCACCTCCCAGCCCTGCCCAGGCCCAGGCTGAGCTGTTTCTGGTTTCCAGGCAAGGCCCAAGCGGGGGCTTGGAGGCGCTGTGGCAACGTGGTCCTGGACCCGAAGGACAGCAAGTGGAGCTGCTGTGGGCTCCACTACCCCTTCCACCGGGACTCCCAGAGGTGCTGCTCGACCTACATGAAGGAGTTCCGGGTCATTCCCAAGGACAACAGCAAGTCGGAATACGAGGACTGCAGAACCTACAACAGGAAGGACCTCTAGGCTCTAGGAAGGCACGCTTCCCCACCTGACTCCGGCCCTTTCCTCCTAAGCTTTCAACAAGAGTCTAAGTTATGGGCCACAGGTTCCCACGGTGTGATGTCAGGAAGTCACCTCATATTTCTGGGCCGTAGGCTCCAAAACAGACTGAATCGGAGAGGCTTCCAGCGCTGGTTGGGGGAAAGGATGATGGCCCAATGGCCAGGGAAGATGGGCCTGCAGTTCTGGAACCCCTTCCCCGAGTGCTCCTTGAGTCAGGGGAGATTTCTTTCTGTTAACAAGTGAACAGGCTGAGCTGAAGGCCCCAGATTGCTCAGTTCACCCCTAAGTGGTGCAAGAACTTCTCTCTGTCCCTTCTCCTTCCTAGCAATTCTCCTGAGCTGCAGGCCTCTCCCTGGGGCATCTTCCCAGCACCTGAGAGGCAACAGTCCCAAGAGGGGAAGCGGGGCACTCGAGGACGCTCTCCCTGGTGAGGAGAGGGTGAGAAGTGGGAAAGCCACCTGCCAGAAGATTCCCAGTTCATGCACATGACCGTCCCTGTGACTGGGCCTTCCCGCATCATGAGGCTGCGACGCTCTAAAGGAGTGGTTCCCCACGTGGGGCACACGCCCCACAGGGGGCAATTTGATTTAGGGGGGCCAATTTGAGAATGAGCTATTAACAGTGAATTTTTTGCATTTCTTATGGTTCTAGGGATCTCATATACAGTATATAAATATATATTGTGACATATTTATGCATTTCAGTTCTCTATTATGTTTTGAAACTTTATTTGCTATTTTTTTAATATATTTTATTGATTTTTTACAGAGAGGAAGAGAGAGAGATAGAGAGTTAGAAACATCAATGAGAGAAAAACATTGATCAGCTGCCTCCTGCACATCTCCTAGTGGGGATGTGCCCACAACCCAGGTACATGCCCTTGACCGGAATCGAACCTGGGACCTTTCAGTCCGCAGGCCGACGCTCTATCCACTGAGCCAAACCGGTTTGGGCTATTTGCTATTTTTTCCTATCACTTCATATTATTATTATTTTTTACAATTTCTTAGTGATTTCTTCCTCAGCTCTTCAACTGTCCTTTCGTTCTTTTATTTTTCTCTTTCATGGATGCCGTGTTCTTTGGAAGCTTGTTTAGACCAAGTTAATATCCTTTTAGGCTTCCTCCATGTGAATAGGAGCTCACTTTTTGAATAATAAGAATTATATGTCACAGGGGGGCATCAGGATTTTAGAGATGCTTAGGTGGGGCATGGCCAAAACAAGGTTGGGAACCACTGCTCTACAGGCTACTTCCCTGACTGCCCTGCCGCACAGACCCCGGATGTGAGCTAGTCAGCCAATGAGGAGTGAGACAGGGTCCCAAACTGTAGTTTCGGTTCTGTGGTGTTGGTCCCAGACCCAGCCAAGAGCTGCTTTACCCAGCCCTTCGAGTGACTGTGCCCGCCCCAGCCTTTGTATTAAGTGCCTCCTGAAATGCATAAAAAGTGAGAGAGAAGGATGGATGGGCAGAGGGGTGGACCAATGGATGCAAGTGTCATCAAGCAAATACGGTAAAATATTAGTGGGAGTATCTTCGTGTGGGTGTTTGGCTGTGTTTCAATGTAAAATTCTTTCAATGCTGCTGTATGTTTGATGTTCCTAATAAAATGTTGAGGGGAAAATTCCTTCTTTCTTTTAAAAAAAATCCTCACCCAAAGACATGCTCATTGATTTGAGAGAGAGAGAGAACATTGATTGGTTGCCTTCTGTATATGCCCCAACCAGGGATTAAACCCACAACCTGAGTATTAACTACAAAGGGAAAAATAGTGGGCAAACCTAGCACACATCATGCTAAATACGTGACCAAGGTCACATGATCTGAGATAACATGTACTGAAGTCATGAGCCCCTGATGGGCATAACATCACTTCTGTGGTATTCCTGTCAAAAAGGGAGAACCTCTTTCCAATCAAGAGAGAGCATCAGACAACCCAAATCGGAGGACAGTCTACACCAGTGATGGTGAACCTTTTGAGCTCGGCGTGTCAGCATTTTGAAAAACCCTAACTTAACTCTGGTGCCGTGTCACATATAGAAATTTCTTGATATTTGCAACCATAGTAAAAGAAAGACTGATATTTTTGATACTTATTTTATATATTTAAATGCCATTTAACAAAGAAAAATCAACCAAAAAAATGAGTTCGCGTGTCATAGGTTCGCCATCACTGGTCTATACAATAATTAACCAGGACTCTTCAGGGGGTCAAGGTCACGAAAGACAAAGACTGAGAAACTGTCACCGACTAAAGGGGACGAAAGCTATATGACAACTAGCTGAGACACGGACCCTGGGACAGAAAAAGCCATTGGTGGGAAACCTCTGAATGAGGTCTGTAGTTGCACTAGTAGTTCTGCATGCATGTGCATTTCCTGGGTTTGCTCACTGTACTATTTAAGATGCTATCGCGGGGGAAGCTGAGTGAAAGGTATGCAGGAACCCTCTGCACTGTTTTTACAACACTCCTGTAAATCTAATCTTAGTCCAAAGAAAGAAGATAAAAACAGAACTCGCCTTCAGGTGGCGAGACCGTGAGGAAGTGGGGCCCTCCCAAACACTGCTGCTGCCTCCAGGCAGTAATCCTGCTTGGGGAAACGGATGCCAGATTTACCCCACGGGTGTGAAAGGCTGCTCACCACCCGTTAATCCTGCAGCATCAGCATCGCTTAACAGTGGTTCTCAACCTTCTGGCCCTTTAAATACAGTTCCTCGTGTTGTGACCCAACCATAAAATTATTTTCGTTGCTACTTCATAACTGTAATGTTGCTACTGTTATGAATCGTCATGTAAATATCTGATATGCAGGATGGTCTTAGGCGACCCCTGTGAAAGGGTCGTTCGACCGCCAAAGGGGTCTCGACCCACAGGTTGAGAACCGCTGGTTTATAATAACAATGAAAAATGCCAGGAGAGGCCCTGCAAGACTATCTACAGCAGCGATTCTCAACCTGTGGGTCGCAACCCCTTTGGGGGCCGAACGACCCTTTCACAGGGGTCGCCTAGGACCATCGGAAAACACATATATAATTACATTTTTTTGTGATTAATCACTATGCTTTAATTATGTTCAATTTGTAACAATGAAATTGGGGTCACCACAACATGAGGAACTGTATTAAAGGGTCGCGGCATTAGGAAGGTTGACAACCACTGATCTACAGTCTCCTAAATTACAGTAATTCTGGCAGCAGCTGAAATAAAGGGTAAGGAAGGTTTTTATGTGCTGAGAGGTCATTCTCGGCAGGACAGCATGGTCAGTGGAAGCAGTGAGGACCAGCACAATGTATACTGTCAGCTACATTCACAGAACAAAAAGGGAGGGTACGGTGGGGTGGAATGCATATTGGCATTTGTTTGGAAATGCAGCTTTTAAAAAGTTACAAACTGTGAACATAAAAGGGGCTACATACATGGCAGGCCTGACAGGTTCAGTGACCAGGATGGTCTGATCATAAATTCCTAGCTGGGCAGGTCATGGTGGGCAGTCACGTCCTAGGCCTCTAGCTTCTATTTTTTTAAAATTTTATTTTATTGTTTAAAGTATTACAAATAGTAGTATATATGTCTCCCTTTTCCCCATTGACCTCCCCAGCTCCCATCCTCCGGCACATGCCCTCACCCTAGCTTCTTGACCTCCCCCGCTCCCATCCTCCGGCACATGCCCTCACCCTAGCTTCTTTAGCAAAGGAAGGTCAGTCTTTACCGTAAGTGAGCCCGTTGTTCTTATGCATCAATACCACCTCTGAAAGGTCAGAGTAATTTTCTTTCCCTGACAAGAGCACACGGACTGAACACCTCTTTGTTACCTGGTTGCCCACATCCCATCTCCAGTTACTACACGTGTTAAATGTTAACTATCCTGTCCCCACCAACGTGAAGGAAGTATGGATCTCTCCATTTTGTTTTGTATCCAATCGCCTTGCTTTCTCCCTCTTCCTCGACCTACCACAAATGGATGTCACGTAACCTGCCTTACCTTTTCTCCCTTGATTCTAACTTTACAACATGAACTGCAAAACTGCCATTTTTTGGAGCATCTTCTCAATTTGTTAAGATCTTGCTTCCAGGCATCTACAGTTTGGCTCAAATAAACTGTTATAAATTTTTTCTATAGGTTTGGATGTTCTTTTGTAGACATGAGAAAGAAAGATAGATCCCTACCTCACACCTAACACCCAAAATAAATTCCAGATGCATCAAAGATTCAACACACATACAAATGTAAAACTGTAAAATTACTATAAGAAAACATAAGATAAATCACTTATAATCTAGAAGTAGTCTTTCTAAAGATGCCACAAAACCTAAAAGTCATAAAAGAAAAGATGAATACATTTGACTAAATCATTTTTTTTTAAAAAAGTTTTTAGCTCTTGCCCTAACCGGTTTGGCTCAGTGGATAGAGCATCGGCCTGCGGACTCAAGGGTCCCGGGTTCGATTCTGGTCAAGGGCATGTACCTTGGTTG
>NW_005356599.1:24310-25930 GCF_000412655.1 Myotis brandtii
GCTGATCGATGTTTCTCTCTCATCGATGTTTCTAACTCTCTATTCCTCTCCCTTCCTCTCTGAAAAAAATCAATAAAATATATTAAAAAAAAAAAAAAGGTTTTAGCCCTACCTGGTTTGGCTCAGTGGATAAAGCGAGCATCAGCCTGTGGACTGAAGGGTCCCGGATTCAATTCCGGTCAAGAGCACATGCGCTGTTGCAGACTCAATCCCCAGTGTGGGGCGTGCAGGAGGCAGCCGATCAATGATTCTCTCTCATCACTGATGTTTCTCTCTCTCTCTTCCTCTCTGAAATCAATAAAAATATACTTTTTAAAACGTTAAGAGCCCAGCCTGTTTTGTTTTCCAGACGGAAAGTATAGTGGCAGTCACCGGTGACTGACTGGGCGTTTGAGGTGTTAAAAAATGATACATCAACCAGCTCTTTTGTAACAGTGTTTGCATCATTCCTTGTTCTCCTTGAAGTTCAAACTATATTTTACTCTCTCTACAAAATTTTATACTAACAGAACATATTTTTATGCTCAAATGTCCTATTATATTTTTCTGAAACAAAAAAAAAATGTGTCTATGAATGAAAGTCAAAATTTTCATTTCTTGTGACCTTAGTTAAAAATGTTCTTAGGCTGCATTACAATTATAGATACTATTAGTACATCAGTGATCAGAACAGCATATATTACACAATTTGATGCATAATTATTAAACATAAGAAGTAACATCCTGGCTGAGATGCATGCCTTAATAAGGGGCTGGGGGAAACCTTCCTGCTGTCAATATTTCAGGTGTTCCTCTGGGACCCCGGAGACTTTTACACCTGGAGCATCATCGTATGACCAGAAAGAGGGGACAGGTTTGTCTTTTTTCCCCACACTTCTCCCATAATTTCTTTTCCTGGGAGTAGAGCCAAGCGAAGACCAAACAGATTCCTCAGGCAAGTCCAGTGAAGTTGGAGATTGTGCAGGTGTGGGGGGTGGATAGATGTGGGGCACATGTACCTCAGCATTAAGGCTGCCGGCCAAGTGCCACACAGACTGGAATACTGATGGCAGCATTCTCTGGGAGAATATAACCCAGAAGTAACCTAAATGTCCACCAACAGGGGCCTGTGCTCTCCACGCTATGTACCGACTGCTATGAAAAAGAACGTGGGAGCTCTTGCCTGAGCCGGTTTGGCTCAGTAGATACAGCGCTGGCCCACAGACTGAAGGGTCCCAGGTTCGATCCCGGTCAAGGACAAGTACCTCGGTTGCAGGCTTGATCCCTGGCCCTGGTCAGGGTGCGTGTAGGAGGCAACCAATTGATGTGTCTCTCTCACATCAATGTTTCTCTCTCCCTCTCCCTTCCACTCTCTCTGAAAATCAATGAAAAAATATCCCCTCAGGTGAATTAACAACAACAACAAAAAACATACACAAAAAAAACCTCAAACAAAAAAAAAAAATGTGGGAGCTCTAAATGTGTGCTATAGATGGATTTTCAAGGTATGCTGCTAAGAGGGAAAAAATTGGGCACAAAACAGTGAACAGTATACCTAGGATATCCTTGATTATACACAGAACACTTCTGGAAGGTGGCTGGGTGTGTGTGTGTGTGTGTGTGTGTGTGTGTGTGTGTGTG
>NW_005356599.1:26137-26963 GCF_000412655.1 Myotis brandtii
GTGTTCCTCTGGGACCCCGGAGACTTTTACACCTGGAGCATCATCGTACGACCAGAAAGAGGGGACAGGTTTGTCTTTTTTCCCCACACTTCTCCCATAATTTCTTTTCCTAAGAGTAGAGCCAAGCGAAGACCAAACAGATTCCTCAGGCAAGTCCAGTGAAGTTGGAGATTGTGCAGGTGTGGGGGGTGGATAGATGTGGGGCACATGTACCTCAGCATTAAGGCTGCCGGCCAAGTGCCACACAGACTGGAATACTGATGGCAGCATTCTCTGGGAGAATATAACCCAGAAGTAACCTAAATGTCCACCAACAGGGGCCTGAGGTCTCCACACTATGTACCTACTGCTATGAAAAAGAACGTGGGAGCTCTTGCCCGAGCCGGTTTGGCTCAGTAGATAGAGCGCTGGCCCACAGACTGAAGGGTCCCAGGTTTGATTCCGGTCAAGGACAAGTACCTCGGTTGCAGGCTTGATCCCTGGCCCTGGTCAGGGTGCGTGTAGGAGGCAACCAATTGATGTGTCTCTCTCACATCAATGTTTCTCTCTCCCTCTCCCTTCCACTCTCTCTGAAAATCAATGAAAAAATATCCTCAGGTGAGGATTAACAACAACAACAAAAAACACACACAAAAAAACCCCAAACAACAACAAAAAAAGAATGTGGGAGCTCTAAATGTGTGCTATAGACGGATTTTCAAGGTATGCTGCTAAGAGGGAAAAAAATGGGCACAAAACAGTGAATAGTAAACCTAAGATATCCTTGATTATACACAGAACACTTCTGGAAGGTGGCTGGGGCGGGGGGGGGGGGGGACTTTGGGGT
>NW_005356599.1:27562-50165 GCF_000412655.1 Myotis brandtii
CAAACTCATTAGTCAACAGAGCCAAATATCAACAGTACAACGATTGAAATTTCTTTTGAGAGCCAAATTTTTTAAACTTAAACTATATAGGTAGGTACATTGTTATTGACTTAATTAGGGTACTCCTAAGCTGGCCTTTGCTAAAAACGTCCTCAACCTGATTGAGGTACGTTCGCTGAGGTCGACCCCTTCCAACTCTCCCATTCACACTGGTCTTGTATACTTGTTTCAGATAGATGAGTGTGGATGGGAGAGTTGGAAGGGGTCGACCTCAGCTACCGTACCTCAAAACAATGTACCTCCCCCATGCTGCGTCTCCGGTCAGCCGACCGACCGACACCCCCCACTTCTTCTAACGCCACTTCTTCAAAATAGACTCGCCCAGGCCTAAAACCGACTTCTGCCCATGGGCCACGAAGTTTCATTCGCAATGTATGTGCGCGCCCGCACGTGGTATTTTGTGGAAGAGCCACACTCAAGGGGCCAAAGAGCCTTATGTGGCTTGCGAGCCGCGGTTTGCCGACCAGTGCCCTAGCTGGTGTGCTCAACTGTTAGAGGGTAGGCCGGCACACCAAAGGGTCTCAAGTTTGATTCCAGGTCAAGGGATATACCTGGGTTGCAGGCTCAAACCAGGCCCAGTGGGGGTGTGTGCAGGAGGCAACCAATCTATGTGTCTTTCTCACATAGATGTTTCTCTCTCTCCCCCTCCCTCCCTTCCACTCTCTATGAAAAAACAAATAACCAAAAAACACAGTTGTATCCCCAGTGCCTGGCAAGTAGCAGACATTTAGTAAATATTTCTTAAGGAATAAAGAAAAGAAGGAAGACAGATAGGCAGGCAGGAGTGAGAAACATATGTACTCTTCACCATATTTGCTTTCATACCAACTGAATTTTCCCCCCATGTGCATTATCACTGACAATAGAATTAAATTAAAAATCAATAACAATGAAGAACAATGTATGTGCGCGCCCGCACGTGGTATTTTGTGGAAGAGCCACACTCAAGGGGCCAAAGAGCCTTATGTGGCTTGCGAGCCGCGGTTTGCCGACCAGTGCCCTAGCTGGTGTGCTCAACTGTTAGAGGGTAGGCCGGCACACCAAAGGGTCTCAAGTTTGATTCCAGGTCAAGGGATATACCTGGGTTGCAGGCTCAAACCAGGCCCAGTGGGGGTGTGTGCAGGAGGCAACCAATCTATGTGTCTTTCTCACATAGATGTTTCTCTCTCTCCCCCTCCCTCCCTTCCACTCTCTATGAAAAAACAAATAACCAAAAAAACACAGTTGTATCCTCAGTGCCTGGCAAGTAGCAGACATTTAGTAAATATTTCTTAAGGAATAAAGAAAAGAAGACAGATAGGCAGGCAGGAGTGAGAAACATATGTACTCTTCACCATATTTGCTTTCATACCAACTGAATTTTCCCCCCATGTGCATTATCACTGACAATAGAATTAAATTAAAAATCAATAACAATGAAGAATCTAAAAATGTCCCAATATTGGAAATGAGACAACACACCATGGGTCAAAGAAGAGACCACAAGCGAGACCAGAAAATATACAGAACTGAATGACAATGAAGAGACAACATTCAGGTTTTATGAGAAACATCTAAAGTACTGTCTAGAGGAAAAGTTGTATTTCAATGCTTATATAAAAAAAAAAAGAAGAAAGAGCCTGGCCGGTGTGGTTCAGTGGTTGAGCATCGACCTATGAACCAGGAGGTCACTGGTTGATTCCCTGTCAGACTCAATCCCCAGTAGAGGGCATGCAGAAGGCAGCCAATCAATGATTCTCTCTCATCATTGATGTTTCTATCTCCTCCCTTCTGAAATCAATAAAAATATTTTTTTAAAAAAAGAAAGATTTAAAAGCAATAATATGAGATTCTACCTTATTAAAAAGTAGCACATTAAACCCAAAGTAAATGGAAGGAAATAATAAGGATAAGAGTAGAAACCAATGAAATAGGAAACAGACAAATGAGAGAAAAGTAACAAAGCCAAAGGGTAATCCTTTGAAAGATACATTGATAAACTACTACCAGGACTAGTGATCAAGAATAAAGAAAAAAGAAAACATAAATTATCATTATTTAGAAATTAAAGAAAAGACATCACTATATATCTTACAAATATTAAGAAGATGCCAAAGGAATATTACAAACAACTTTATACCAACAAATTCATCAACTTATATGAAATGACATGTACCTTAAAAAACAACTTGTAAAAATTGACACAAGAAAGAAATAGAAAATCTGAATAGTCCAATAACTACTAAGGAAACTGACTCCATTATTGAAAACTACAAGCCTAAATGGGCATTTATGTCAAATAGTTAAGGGGGAAAATTCAATTTTATACAAAATCTTACAGAAAGTAAAGGATGAGGGAACATTTTCCCAACTGTTTTATGAGGTTAGCAAAACCATGATATTAAAACCTAACAAAGACACTGCAAGAAAAAAATTACAGAATATGTCACTTGTGACCACTGGAAAAACCTTTAGAAAACATTAGCACATCAAAGTAGGAGTTATCTAGAAATATAAACTGGTTTAATATTCTTTTTTAAAAAGCAATCATTTTGCTATGGCCAGTGTTGCTCAGTGGTTTGAGTGTGGGCCCTTGAGAAGGGTCTTGGGTTTTTGTTTTGTTTTGTTTTTTGAGGGGGTCTTGAGCTTGATTCCTGGTCAAAGGGTGCAGTTGTGGGGTTGCTCCTGCCTCCCCATTGGGGCACATGCAGAGGCAACAAATTGATGTCTCTCTCTCTCTCTTTCTCTCTTTCTCCCTTCCTCCCTCCCTCCCTTCCACTCTCTCTTTTAAAAAAAATCCATCATTTTATTCATAGCAGTAATAGAATTGTGGTAAGCCAGCCTCCAAGATGGCCTCCAATAATCTCTGTCTCCAGGTATTCACTCCCGTGCATAGTCCCTTCCTTCACGGTGTTACAGTTGGTCTGCACGACCAATAATAGAATGCGGCACAAGTGCAGTGTGTCACTCCCAAAATTACGTTATAAAGACACTGTCTCTTCAGCCTTGGTAACTTTCCTTCTTGGATCACTCTCTTTGGGGGGAGCCAGCTGCCAGGACGTGAGTAGCCTAAGGAGAGGTCCATGTGGAGAGCAACCAAGCCCTCCGGCCAACAACCAGCAAAGAACTGAGGCCTCTACCAACGACCACACAGGTGCGTCACCTTGGCAGTGGAGCCTCCAGTGCCAGACTCGGAGCCAGGGCCACTCAACAAAGCTGCTCCTGAATTCCTGATTCTCAGGAACGGTGTTTATGATAAATGTTATTTATTATCATAACTAAGTCTCATGACAAATGTCTATTTATTATTGCATGAAAAAGCACTCAACATCACCATTCATCAGACAAAAGCAAATGAGTTGCCATTTACACCACCAGGAATGGATAAAATTTAACTATGAAAACATTAAATATTGGCAAGGATGTGGAGCAACTGGGAACCACGGTGAAAAACTCTTTGGTAGTTCCTTATACAATTAAACATACCTTTACCCTACAACCCAGAAAGTTTATACCCAGCATAAACAATAAAAAGTTGCCAGAGCCCTAGCCAGCTTGGCTCAGTGGATAAAGCGTCAGCCTGTGGACGGAAGGGTCCCAGGTTCGATTCCAGCCAAGGGCACATGCCCAGGTTGCGGGCTCAATCCCCAGTGGGGGGCGTGCAGGAGGCAGCCGATCAAGATTCTCTCTCATCATTGATGTTTCTATCTCTCTCTCCTTCTCCCTTTCTCTCTGAAATCAATAAAGAAATATATTAAAAAAAAAAAAAAAGTTGCCAGATCCTGGAACTGGGTAGTCTAGGAGGGCCCCAGCTGGACCAGCTCAAATGTGGTCATCCGGAATTTCTCAACTCAGTATCTGTAACCTTCAGCAAATGTTTAACTTTTTATTGATGCTTAATATACAGCAGACAAAAGCACTAATTATCCTATATAATAAAAGGCTAATATGCAAATTGACTGAACAGCAGAACGACTGGTCACTATGACGTGCACTGACCACCAGGGGGCAGATGCTAAACGCAGGAGCTGGAGCGCTGCTCAGCCAGAAGCCGGGCTCTCCTGTCTCCAGGATGTCCCACTGCTGGCTTAGGCCCGCTCCCCGGCGGGACATCCCCGTCAGCTGGATATCCCCGAGGGCTCCCGGACTGCAAGAGGGTGCAGGCCGGGCTGAGAGACACCCCCCCCCCCGCCCCGCCACCCCAGTGCACGAATTTCATGCACTGGGCCTCTAGTAAATGTATAATATTCTGAATTCACAAACAACCCATTCATGCAGCCAGCTCCCAGATGGAAAAACATCACTGGCCGTCAGACTGGCCATCAGAGCAATGCTTTCCTTTGGCCACAGTGATTGGCTCAGGGATGGGGATGTGACACAAACTGGACCACTAAGATCCAGCTAGGAAATTTGGGAGGAACTACTGGGAAGAGTTCCTCTCTGTGCCCTGGAGTCCCTGGGAAGGTAACTAATACCCTTGAATGTGAGCTTCACCAGAGCAGGGAGTTTTGTCTGTTTTGTTGACTACAAGTTGGTCCTATTTCCTAGAATAGTTCCTGACCCACAGCAGGCACTAAGTAAAGATTGGTTGAATTATACAGCCCCTTGATGGACCGAAGCATGCCCTTGTCCCAGAAAAGAATCCCCAGACCTGGAGAGGGCCACTCAACTTAGTACAGATGGCACCTGGGAATTTAAGAGGCACAAGGGAAGCAGCTAACAGAGAGGCTGTGCTTAGTGTGCTCTGGAATAGGGTAATCCTGAGTTCAAGGATCATGCCCTGGCCAGTTTTCTCAGTGGTTAGAGCGTCGGTGCAAGGACTGAAGGGTTACAGATTGAATTTCCAGTCAAGGACACGTACCTCAGTTGCAGGTTCGATCCCTGGCCCTGGCTGGCACATGTGAGGGAGGCAACCAATCGATGTGTCTCTCTCATGTTGATATTTCTTTCTCCCTCCCTTCCATGCTATCTGAAAATCAACGGGAAAAAATATCCTCAAGTGAAGATTACAACAACAACAAAAAACAAAAAACAGGATCATAAACCCTGGCTTGTAGGGATGTTGCCACAATCAAGGCTCGTGCATAAACTGATGTCTAGTAGGAGACGCAGTTTGGCTGCCTGCAGAGACCAGGAATGGAGGTGAAACCGTGGGTGCAAACCGGAATTAGATCTGGTTCTAGCTCTCTCACTTAGCACCTGGGTGCCCTCGGGCAGGTTACCTAACACTCTACTCCGTTTCTTCAACCATTAAGGCAGTGTTAATGATGGTAATCTACCTCATGGGACATGCTAAGAACAAATTAGCTTATGTAAAGACTACAACAGCTTTAGTGCTTATGATGATTAACACTATACTATTCTCTACTGTATTATTTACTCTCTTGTCATTAGACTCTAGAAGTGATATTTAACAGTCTGACCTCCCATATAGCAGAGGAAGTATGGGACTCAATTCTCACCCATCAGCAGTGAGGAGAGTCTCCTGGGGGCTTCTGGGAAAATATTTTTCTCCTTGAGGAGCTCTCTCTCATTTCCCTGTCCCCGCTGCCACACACACACACATTCTCCCTTTGGACACTGTAGTATAAAGACATGATGCCTGGTGCTCTAGCAGCCCTTGTGAGGCCTGGAGGAAAGCTATGGCCTGAAAGATAAAGATAGTAGAGACAGAAAGAGTCCTCAGGTCCTTGATGACATCACCAAGCCACCAAACCAATCACAGAGCCACCTTTCTCCACCAACAATAAAGATCCTTTTGATTTAAGGTTTGATTAAGATTTATTGGCTGGGTTTTCAGTTAGTCATAGATAAGCACAAACTGATTTGTGTCTTGTTCTTTCTTTCACAATAAGCATATATTACTTCTGTAAATTTAGTCAGTCCCCCCAAAATATTTCAGAGGAAAAAACCCAAAAGTAAAATAAAATTTGATTTGATTTTTAAAAGAAGAGATAAAAATTGGCATCACACTCAGCAAAGGCGTGCTGAGCCCGCAGCAGAGGGCAGCTGCCACGGCTGCATGCTTATCAAACGCAGGACCCAGGCGGGCCTACAAGCCGGAGGATGGCTCATAGAGAGGGCAGTGAGGGAGCTCTGAGCACATCACCAGTCATATGGAGGCTCAGAGGTCTGAGGTGGGGTCAGCAAGAGCCCGAGCACCAGGAAAAGAGGAGCCAAGAAGCTGGAGGTGGGGGTAAGACCCCATTTAGACATTGGAGAGGCCTCTAAGGCACTGACCACGGAGTCTCAAGGAGCGGTGAACAACGAGGGTGGACAAGGTGTTTCTTTGGGGCATAGGAAGCAAATATCAGAATTTCTGGTTAAGTTTATATTTTGAAGAAGAAGGGAAGGGAAAGAAGAGAAAGAAAAAAGGAGGAAGGGGAGGAAGGGGAGGAGGAGGAGGAGGAGAAGGAGGAGAAGAAGAAATTAAGCTTTACTGGCCATATACAGAGCTGTACAGAGGTCGACTACAGAGATGGTCTCTAGCGCCTCTCAGCTGGCAGGTGGCACCATCTGAAGGTGCTGGACCCAGAGGCTGAAAGGGTAACACGGGCGCCCTCTCCTGTCCGCTTAATGCAGTGGTTCTCAACCTTCCTAATGCCGCGACCCTTTAGTACAGTTCCTCATGTTGTGGTGACCCCCAACCATAAAATTATTTTCGTTGCTACTTCATAATTGTAATTTTGCTACTGTTATGAATTGTCATGTAAATATCTGATATGCAGGATGTATTTTCATTGTTACAAATTGAACATAATTAAAGCATAGTGATTACTCACAAAAACAATATGTAATTACATGTGTTTTCCGATGGTCTTAGGCGACCCATGTGAAAGGGTCGTTCGACTCCCAAAGGGGTCTCGGCCCACAGGTTGAGAACCGCTGGCTTAATGTAATGCAGCCAGGGCAAATAGATTCCTGAGAAAAGTCTCAGGTTGCAAAGCAACCAGCCCTCACACAGGGGCTTCTTAAAGACTCCTGCTCAGAAACCTCCACTGAAGATTTAACAATGTGAGCACAAGCAAATTACAACAAATGTCTCCGCTTATAAAGGCGTAGGACTGAAAAATGAGCAGCGGGATTAAATGTAGCTGATGGCACACTGCTCTCACTGGATTTCTGTGCCTTAGTTGGGTCTTTGCAGCTGTGACAACCATACATAAAGAATGTCAAAACTAGGCTCTCACCAAAAGTTTCCAAATGCATTAACAGTGTCTGTATAAGAAAATATTTTTATTCTATATATTTTTAAAGTATGTTTTCATTGTTTTTAAAGAGAGGAAGGGAGAGACCGGTTGCCTCCACATGCATCCTGACTGAGGACTGAACCCGCAACCTGGGCACATGCCCTGACCAGAAATCGAACTAGTGGTCTTTCAGTGCACAGAACAACACGTAACCACTGAGTCACACTGGCCAGGGCAAAGGAAACATTTTTAGGGAGAGCAAAAATATTTGAGGGGCCATGAATACATAAAATTTTTATTTTAAAAATATTAATTTCAACCCTTCTAATCTTCATGTTTTTTAAAAATATATATTTGATTTCTTTACAGAGAGGAAGGGAGAGAGATAGAGAGTTAGAAACATCAATGAGAGAGAAACACTGATCAGCTGCCTCCTGCACACTCCCTACTGGCGATGTGCCTGCAACCAAGGTATATGCCCTTGACCGGAATCGAACCCGGGACCCTTCAGTCCGCAGGCCAACGCTCTATCCACTGAGCCAAACCAGCTAGGGCTAATCTTCATGTTTTTAAGTGCACATAATATATCTATACTATTATATATTAGCACTGTATATGATTGTAAATAACTACACACACACACACACACACACACACACACACACACACACACACACACACAGGGGAGAATGTTAAAAAATGTTTCCTTAACAGGAGAACATAATAAAACTGTTCGGAGGTCACCGGCAGCAGCCTGGATGTCCTGTAACATAACCGACGTGGTGCCCTGGAGATTATAAATAGATTCCAGGGCAGTGATTTCAAACACTCATACACACAGGAATCCTCTCTGGAGAATGTTAAAAATAAAAACGTCCAGCCCTTCCCCAGATGGAGCCCAACAGGGCCTGCAGGTGGCACTCCTGGGCAGCTAAGGGGTGCACCCCACAAAGCTGGCTTTTTCCCTTCAAATGGGCTATCTTTCAGCTCACTAATCTTCTAAGCAGCTGTATTTAATCTGGTGTTTGTCTAGATCAGTGGTTCTCAACCTTGGCTGCACATTAGAATCACCTGGGAATCTTTTTAAAATCCTGATTTCTGGGCCTCATCCTCCGGAAATTCTGTTTCTTTGTTATGGGATGGGACCACACACCCCATAACAAAGAAACAAGAAAGAGAATTTCCAGAGGATGAGGCCCAGAAATCAGGATTTTAAAAAGATTCCCAGGTGATTCTAATGTGCAGCCAAGGTTGAGAACCACTGGTCTAGGCCTTCTACGGAGCTCTGAACATCAACTGCTGTATTTGTCATTTCTCGGTGTTCTACTTGGTTCTTTTTCTAACTTCCTGGTAATTTTTTATTGTATGTATGTTTTATATTCCTCCTATTTTATCCTTTTCACATACAAACATAGGTATCTGATGTCCACATCTGATCATTCCAATGCCCGCAGTGTCTGCAGGTCTGGACCTGCCATGTTTTGTGTCTGCTGACTCTCCCTCATGGTGCCCGCTTGTCCGTACAGCGCGCACTTTTTTATCATGAGCTCCTATGTGCCAGATCTCTACCTGAAGGAATTCTCCAAGGCCCAGGCACAGGTGGCGCGCCTACAGAGAGGGTTTGCTTGTCCTTGCCAGGAGCTTAGGGGCACAGCCCCAGACTCATTCTCAGCCTGCTGTTTCCAGGACTTTTCAAAGAGTGCAATTCAGGCCCAAGCCCACATGAGAGACAGCTCAGTGGCCACAAATTCTCAGAGGAGACCCTTTCAGTCTCCACCTAGATCTGAGGCTGTGTGCCTCTGCAAGGTGGGTTTTCTCTAGTTCACCTTTCCCAGTCCCCATGCCCAGCTTTCCCACAGCACAGCCCCTGTCCCCAAGGCCACGGGAAACCGAATGTCCCTGGAGGATCAGGCAGCTGCAAGGTGCAGTCCCCTCCCCAGCTCTTTGCTGCTGCTTTCTCCTTGCTCTGGGAAGAGCCCCTTTTCTTCCTTGCAGGTACAAGCACTCATTTCAAAGGATGCTTTAAATATTTCATGAAGCATTAGGTCAGTGGTTCTCAACCTTCTGGCCCTTTAAATACAGTTCCTCATATTGTGACCCAACCATAAAATTATTTTCGTTGCTACTTCATCACTGTAATGTTGCTACTGTTATGAATCGTCATGTAAATATCTGATATGCAGGATGGTCTTAGGCGACCCCTGTGAAAGGGTCGTTAAACCACCAAAGGGGGCGCGACCCACAGGTTGAGAACCACTGCATTAGGTAGTGGGAGGCTCTCTACTCAGCCACACTGCCCTCCCTCTGGTCGACTTTGTCACATTTCTTTACTTAGAAATGTAACTCCAATATGATCAGACAAACATAATAAGTGCCCCGTGCTGGTTGGCCCAGACCTTTCTGCCTATGGTAATACGCCTGATAGGCTGACAGGAAGAGGGACAACATGATCCAGAGGCTTGAAGTACTGACTGCTCAGCTGTTACAGGTGACTTGGGAGTACACACTGAGTGAGAAGGATCGCACTAGAGCACTGGTTCTCAACCTTCTGGCCCTTTAAATACAGTTCCTCATGTTGTGACCAACCATAAAATTATTTTCGTTGCTACTTCATAACTGTAATGTTGCTACTGTTATGAATCGTCATGTAAATATTTGATATGCAGGATGGTCTTAGGCGACCCCTGTGAAAGGGTCGTTCGACCACCAAAGGGGGCACGACCCACAGGTTGAGAACCGCTGCACTAGAAGGTTTAGCATTAGATGATGATGATGATGATAAAAAAAGATAATAACGGTGTCTTGACAGTCAACAAACATTTATGCAGCACTTAAGGGCCAGGCGTCGTTTAATGCTTTATAGATTATTAACGTACAGAATCAACATTAGCAATCCAATTTATAGACAACAAAACTGAGGCCTAGAGGTCACACAGAAGGTGGCAGGACTGGCATTCACACCCAGGCCCCCCAGCTCCAGAGGCCAGGTTCTCGACCACTTAGCCACACAGCTGTTTACTGAACTTAGTAAGTGCCAGGCCTGAGCTAAAGGTGTCCGCGCACACAATAGACCCAACCATCAGACGTATGAGGTGAGCACTACTCTACACAGAGGAGGAAACAGGTGACCTGCCCAGGACACACACCAAGTAAATGGCAGGGCAGGAATCAAGCACAGAAAGCCTTTATCTAGAAGCAGAGTTTTTAAGTAACTTTTTTGGTGTGCATGTTTTTAAAAAAAATTTTTTTATTGATTTCAGAGGGAGGGGAGAGGGAGAGAGTGACAGAAAGATCAATGAGAGAGAATCATTGAACAGCTGCCTCCTGCACGCCCCACACTGGGGATCAAGCCTGAGACCTGGGCATGTGCCCTGACCAGGAATCGAACCATGATCTCCTACTCCATAGGTCGACACTCAACCACTGAGCAGTGCCGGCCGGGCTAGAAGCAGCGTTTTTAGCATCTGAGCAGTAATGCCCGCGTACGATAAGCACAAATTCTGTAAGTTCTCGTAGCCAGTATTAATCAAATATGCATGCTTTGGTCCAGGCCTTGATACTCACTGTCTCCTCACAAGAATTCTAGCAGATGAGTTCTATTATTAACCTTTTTTGATAAATATGGAAACAGAGGCTCAGAGAGATCCAGCTACTTGCCCAAAGTCACACAGCTAATAAGTGGTGTCAAGATTCAAACCCAAGAGTGTCCACTCTGTAGTAGACTGCCTTTGGTGACCCTGCATATCACACCCTGTGCAGCCCCTCCCACCCTCACTATGCCAAGGTCGCCTTGACCAACAGAGTGTGCAGTTCCAGGTCTTGCCCTTAAATGGCTGCAGCTTCTTACTTCTTCCCTCCTGGAAACCTGGCTTTTGGGAGCCCTGAGTGACCATGTGGGAAATTCTGCTACCCTGCTGGAGAGGCCGTGTGGAGAAGAGAGGCCCTGAGACAACACTGAGAGGGAGAGAGGGAACTGGCCATTTCAACGTCCCAGTCGAGCCTCCTGATAACTCCAGTCCCAGCTGCCCTTTGACCACAATCCCAGGAAGACCACTCAGCAAAATCAGCAGAACTACCCAGCTGAGTCCAGCCAGCTCACAGAACTGAGAAAAAGAATTAAAGGGTCACTGGGTGTTTTTTTTAGGTTCTTTTTCATCCTCACCCAAGGATATTTTTCCATTGATTTTTAGAGAGAGGGAAAGAGAGAGAAATATCAATGTGAGAGAAACACATTGATTGGTTGCCTCCTGCACGAGTACCGACCAGGGCCCGGGCCAGGGAGGAGCCTGCAACCAAGATACATGCCCTTGACCGGAACCGAACCAAGAACTCTTCGTCCGCAGGCTGACGTTCTATCCACTGAGCCAAACTGGCTAGGGAAAAGGAGTCACTGTTTTAAGCCACTAAGCTTTGGGTCAGATTGCTATGTAGCAACAGAAAAACTGAAACCAACTCCAAGGCCGGGTGGCTAAGTTCATTGGAGTGTCGTTCTGATACGCCAATATTGCAGGTTTGATCCCTGGTCAGGGCACATACAAGAATCAACCAATGAATGCATAAATAAGTGGAACAACAAATATCTCCCTCTCTCCGCCCCCCCCCTTCTCTTTCTCTATTAAAATAAAGAAAAGAAAAAAATCAGTTTAAAAAAAATAGAATGACTACACAAAGTTAAGCACTTCTAAAAATATTACCCAGCAACCTGAATGAGTTATCACGTGGTGTATTAGTTTCCAATTGTTTCTGTAACAAAAGACCACAAACATGGTGGCTTAAAACAACACATTGATTATCTATGGTTCCTGAGAATATAAGTTCAGAATGGGTCTCACTGGGCTGAACCCAAGGTGTCAGCAGGGGACATTCCTTCCAGAGGCTCGAGGGGAGAAGCCACTTCCTTGCCTTTTCCAGCCTCTCCAGCCGCCTGCGCTACTTGGCTCGTGGCCCCTCCTCCATCTTCAAGGCCAGCAGTGTAGCACCTTCAAATGTTCCCTTCCCTGCCTTCCTCCTTCATTTCTAAGGACCTGGTGATTACAGGGGCCCACGCGGATACCCCAGGATCCTTGATTTCATCACATCTGTGAAGTCCCCTTGGCCATGTAAGGTGAACACATCCAACAGGTTAGGGATTAAGATGCGGCCATCTTTGGGGGGGACAATTGCTGTGCCTACTGTGAGCAGTCAACTAGGAAAATGACCAGCATATTCCAAAGGAGTAAGCAGAAACACACTGGGATCTTCCCTCTGCCCAGAGACATCCCACGGCTCCCCTGAAGTGTCAGCAGTGCGCTTGGTGAGAGTGGCCTCAATCCGCCTGGCATCACCAACCTTTATTATTCTTTTTCTTGCCCAGAATTCTTGGTTTAAAAAGATCCTTGCTCCCCAACATAGTGCATCATCGATGAGTTATGCTTCTGGCATTTACTGTTCTTTTCTCAGGCAGACACACCTACCACTCCAGCCTCTCTGCTGAGTCAGAGGCAGCCCGGCCAAAGGCACGGACACTGGATGTGTAGGTCAGTTCCAGGCCTGACCTGAGAGAACGCAAAGCTGCTACTGGGAATTCTAATCGCACAATCAAGGGGCCAGAGCGATGGGCAATTAGCAATGTGAAGACAGAAACAACATAAGAAGAGTAAAGATGAAAGTCAGTGCACTTTAATAATATCTAATAGCATCTCCAACTAAACCTGTCCCAGGCTGAGCTCCTGGGCCTTTCTGTGCAACCCGCCCCTCCTCCAGGCTGCACGTCACACCCAATCCACAGGAAATCCTGCTGGCTCCACCTTCCAAACAAATCCACTGGTTATTCATTAGTCAGGGGAAAAGGAAAGGTTCTTGGAGTGGTCACCCCTTTAACCAAGGGCTCCAAGTTACCATCACAAATGACGGAAGAACAGACATCAGTAGCCCCCTGAGGTGATGTCCTCAGGATACACCGTCATGCCTGTGATAGTCCTGCCAAAGACGCTCAGTGTAAACCAAATCAGAGGGAATGATCAGAAAACTCGAGGTTGGGGGACATTCCATGGAATTCTTGGACTCTTCCAAATGTCAATGTTATGAAAAATAAGGAAGAACAGGAATGCTGTTATAGAACAGGATCAGCAAACATTTTCCATAAAAGGTCACCGAATAAATATTTTAGATTTGTGGGCCATACAAACCCACCTTTGCAGCTACAGACCAAATGCAAACAAATGTGTGTGGCTGTGTTCTAATAAAACTTTATTTATGAAGACAGGCAGTGGGCCGATTGCAGAGTCCTGTTGTAGACTAAAGGTTACTAAAGAGACATGATAATGAAATACAGTGCTTGATCCTAAGCAGATCCTAGATTAAAAATAATAATAAACAATGCATATAAGCATAACCCATGGAGAGGGGTGAGGGCATGTGCTGGGGGGTGGGAACGGCCGGGGAGAAGTCAATGGAGGAAAAAGGAGACATATGTAATACTTTAAGCAATAAAGAATTTAAATTAAAAAATAATAATAAAGAGTAAAAAAAGGGCTTTGGGAGGCAATTGGAGAAATCAGAATATAAGCTATATATTAATATTGTTATCAATATTATTGTTATCAGTATTAAAATTCTCAGGTATGATATTGACACTGTTATATAGAATGTTTTTGTTCTTAAGAGATACAGGCTGAAATATTTAGGAGTGAAGTGTTACATCCATCCACAACCTATTTTCAAAGTGTTCAGGGGGGAAAATGTGTATACATACATACACGCATACATATGAAAGCAAAGACACAGCAAATTTGTTGAAGGCTAATAATGGATGAAATAGGTAGTAACGGGTATGTAACTAATGACTACACCATTCTTTTTTTCAACTTTTCTGTGGGTTTGGCAATTTTAAATGAAGAGTTGGGGGGAAATTTCTCCAGAATCTGACTTCTCCTCCTCACTCACCTCCCACCTGGACTACTGTGTTGCCTCCTCCCTATATCCACCCCTCATCCTATGATTGCCAAATGACTGCTATCTATATATATATATAAAAGGCTAATATGCAAAGTGTCCCCTCGGCAGTTCGACCGGGAGTTCAATCGCTCACTATGACATGCGCTGACCACCAGGGGTGGCACGGAACAAAGGAAGACCCCAGCCAGCAGCCAGAGGCCCTGATCGGCCCTGATCACCAGCCAAGCCTAGGGACCCTACCCGTGCACGAATTCCGTGCACCGGGCCTCTAGTTAAAATATAACGCAGAGCCTTGGCCCGGTAGCTCAGCTGGATAGAGCATTGTCCTGATACACCAAGGTTGTGGGTTCAGTACCCAGGTCAGGGCACATACAAGTACCAACCAATAAATACATAAATAAGTGGAACAACAAATCAATTTGTGTCTCTGCCTCTCAAATCAATAAATTAATTTAAAATTATATATATATCACAGATCCTGTCCTTCCTCTGCTCAGACCCTCCAGTGAGTCTCACCCACTCAGAGTAAAGCCAAAGCATCTGCAGTGGCCCACAGGCCCTACACAGTCTGCCCGCCTTGCCCAGCACCACCAGTTTCCCCTCAGCCCTCAGTCTCCACTTGATCTGTCTGCTCGGCCGCACTTGCCTTGCTGTTCATCCAACATGCCAGGTACAGTCTCACCTCAGGGCCTTTGCATGTGCAGAACCTTTGGGCTAGAATGTTCTCCCCCCCGACACCTGTACTGTTTGTTCCCTCCTGAGTATTTTCAGTGAGGTCTCCCTAATAATCCTATCTACACTTACAACCTGCCCCTAAATACTCCTCCTGCATCTCGGGTGTTTTCTCTAGAACAGTTATTGCTATCTAATACACTTCATATATTAACTATTGATTTTGTTTATTGTCTGGCTTCCCCCCAGAATGTAAGGTCCCTGAGGACAGGATTTTTTGCATTTTCTTCTCTGCTGTATTCACATCTACACATATACATCTGTGAACCACTGACTTAACATTGTATATCAGTTTACTCCTCACAACACGTATTATATATAGCATAAATTCGTATATAGTACACAAAATGGGAATATTAGTATACACATCTCATAATAATGTGTGAGAATTGAATGTTAGAAGGCCTGTGAAGTGCTCAGCACACTGCCTAGCACAAAGTGAGGGCGCATTAAATGTTGTGATTATAAAATACCCACAGAAGAGGAGACTGAAGCTCTGATTGGTTAAATGACCAGCCCAAAGCTACCTGGCCGGGAAGACGTAGGGCCCAGAATGGAACCCATGTCAGCCTAACTCAGGAAGCCACCTTCTAAACCACAATGCGAAGACATATCAGTGTTTGGGAGAAAGGCAGTGGCAGGAACAGAAACCAGCACAGTCCAGGATTTAAGTCCTGCCTTTGGCACAAACTCATGTGTGACCGCAGCAGTTCACTTCTGCTCTTGAGGTCTCCATTTTTTTCTTCTATAAACTGGGAGAAGTCATTTCCCATCCCTGACATAGGGACAAAATAGTGTGAAACTCAACTAAGATAAGCTGATAGGAGAGTACTTGGTAACTGTGCAATCCAATACTTTTCCAGGCTAAGATCTGCAGCTGTGGCAAAGGGCCCACCAAACAAACGCCAATGGACTAAGAATTGTAGGTTCCAGAATGCAAACCTTAAGCACCCAAACTTATAAGAAAAATAAAAAATGGTATGTGTTCCTCTTAACCACTTGGCCTTTGCCCATGCTTCTCCCGCTCCCTCGACATCACCCTTGCCCCCCATGTTGTCTGGTGAGGTTCTCCTCACCCTGAGGCCATCCCTGAACCCCAAGGCAGGTCAGGCATCCAGTGGGCAATCCCATCCCAGCTCTGCCCACTCTGGTTGTCACTCTTGCAGAATGGGTCAGTCGCTACTGGACTGAGCTCCTTGAGGGCACAGATTGGGCTGACTTGGTCCCTGCTGTCTCACCAACACTGCCCAGCACAAGGCCAGGCACAGAGTCGATGCTCAGAAAATACTAGCTAAATGAAGTAATGGATAGATGGATGGATGAGCCAACAAATTATGTCAATTTCCTTATTCTGTGCTCCCATAGGCCTATTCATCTAGTTCATCTTTTTAAAGTAGCTTGTATTTTGAGTGTTTACGATGCCCTTTAGATCTCAGCTCGGGCTGCCCTCGTCTAGACACCATGACCCTGGATCAGGTGGCCTCTCTGAGCTCCAGAGTTCCCACCACCCTGACCACTCGGGGGTGACAATGACGGGTCATGAGGGTCTCTCCCAGTAACCAGCAAAAAGCCAGCATGGGCTGTCTCTTGAATAAATGGACGAGCAAACACGGTGTATCAGTGGATTAAGGAACAGACGGATGAGTGTCTGTCCACTCTGGTTAAATTGCCTTTTTGCCGGATTCTCAGGCCACCTCCCCAGACCGCAACTTACTTTTGCCCCGAGACACGCTCCTAACCCAGTCCTATTTCCCGGAGTATTAACTGGGGCAAACCGCTGTCCTAAACGAATGACATACAAGCACCTTTAACCTCCCAAGACAAGAGGAAAACTGAGGCACGAGATGGAATTTTGGAAGCCAAGAAACCCAAGGATGGCTGGGCAAATGACTCCGCCTAGTCCCTCCTCCGCTAGCCCCCTAGCTCCTCTCAGCCCCGGAGGGCCCGGTACAAATTACTCTCGTCCCACACTATTGGTTCGCCCAGACATCAGTCGCCACGCGCTCTCTTACTCTATTGGCTGGTATTTTCAACACGGGAGCTAGCGCCCTGCCCCGCCCCTTAGCTCACGCCCGCCCTTGCAATTGGACTCGCCGCAAGCCCTTATCCCAGAAACCCTCCCTATTGGCTGCAAAACTTTGCCGGTTCGGGCTGTGATTGGTCGTGAACAGAAGTCCAGCCCCTGAACAACCACCTGAGAGGGGTTGGAGAATGGAAAGGTTGGAGGGACGTGGGGTCAGACTCACGCTGAGCCGGCGGGAGGCAGACATAGGTCTTGAAGAACTCGCTTCGGCGGGCTCCCGCCTTAATGCGGTTGGCAAGGGGCTTGCTGATCTGCCGGATGCCCAAGTATAGCAGCTTCGCCATGGGGAACGCGCCCACCACCATCTTGGCGGTCGCACGAGGGACTCGTAACCCTCCTGACTGGGCGGGGCGCCTCCAACCTCGCCCTCCTCCTCCGCCCGCTTGTCGCTGTGCGTGCGTGCGTGCGTGCGTGCGTGCCTACGCTCGGGGGGGAACCGCAGGGGCGCTCCCTGACGTCACCTCGTCGCGCTTACGCGCCGACGTCGTTCGCTGAATATGCAAATGTACGGCGGAAGCGAGGCGGTCAGAGGGCAGTGTCGTTAAACGGCTGATTGCGGGAGCGTGGATGGGTCCCCCTTCCGCGCCGGGTGGTGTTGCCACGCTCTTTCGTGACGTTACCTACCTAGGTGGTCGCTCGGCCCCAATGAGGCTCTCAATTAGTCCTAATTCGGGCTAATGAATCCCAAATACGCCTACCCCCGCAGGTTAGGGCTGTCACTGGGATTAAGAGAAAACTGGCTGTGTAGTCATACAGACCTGGTTTGAGAGCCCAGCTCCGTCATTCATTCATTTGCTGTGTGATATTACGCGAGTGACTTAACCTCTCTGGGCATCAGTATTCTCATCTACAAAACGTGAATCATGATAGCACTTACTGGGTTGCATGTGCATCTGAATGTAAAAATATAGCGAACTCTGTTAAGTGCTTAGAACGGTGCCAGTCACATAGTAACTTAATAAACATTTAATAAACAGCCCTTATTACTATACACGTATTAGTGTCATCATTGCTAACTCTAGTGGGAGGGTGCATTTCATCGCCAGAGGCAGCTAAGAAAACTGGCGTGTAGTCATACAGACCTGGTTTGAGAGCCCAGCTCCGTCATTCATTCATTTGCTGTGTGATTACGCGAGTGACTTAACCTCTCTGGGCATCAGTATTCGCGTCTACAAAACGTGAATCATAATCGCTCTTACTGGGTTGCATGCGCATCTGAATGTGAAAATATAGCGAACTCTGTTAAGTGCTTAGAACGGTGCCAGTCACATAGTAACTTAATAAACATTTAATAAACAGCCCTTATTACTATACACGTATTAGTGTCATCATTGCTAACTCTAGTGGGAGGGTGCATTTCATCGCCAGAGGCAGCTAATCCAGCCCTCTCCCAAGCAACAGAGGGGCAGGGGGCTGGCACAAGGTCCCTCAGCCGGCAGAGGTTGAGAGCCCAGCATTTCGGCCAGTAAAACCATACCCGGTCTCAAGCAGCCCCACTGCCTCCATCGCGGGGCGAGGGTCCCCAGGGAGCTGGCTCAGGAAGGAGTTTAAGGACATGTTCCAGCCTGTCCTCCCTTACCCAGCAGGGAGCAAAATCATATAAACAGGGTCAGGAAGGGGTTGAGAGAAGTTTCTGGGTGGTGGAGTGCTGATGGGTAATTGAGAGGCTCCAGGAGCGGCAGAGGGAGATGAAGAGAGGAGCGGAGGAGTGGGGTGCAAGAGGACACAAACCTTCAGCACGTAGAGTCGGGAGACCCTGGGCTTTCCTTGTATCCACTCTGACTCCCCGACCATCCTTTGTCAAGTCCCAGGCGCTGGTGTTCCTGTTTCTTCATCTGTAATAATGATGGCACTGACATGTGTGAACCCAGATATTCTAAATCATGTAGTAAGCGTGACAAGACCATAAAACAAACCTCCCCTGGGATCCCTTCTGGACAAAGTGTGAGGGAGCTTGGAGCCTATCCAAGGTCCATACCCACAAGGGACCAACCCCCTCCCCATTTTACAGACTGGCTAACTAAGGCCAGAGAATGAAAAGGATTTATCCAACATTCCAAGGGTCATCAGGATGGAGCTGAAGGCTGGGATTTCACTCCCTTTCTTTAAAAATGTGATTTTGTTTTTAAAAATATGTTTTTATTGATTTGAGAGTGAGAGAAAAAGAGAGAGAAACATTGATGTGAGAAACATTGATCCACTGCCTCCGCACACCCCACAACTGGGGATTGAACCCGCAACCTGGGCATGTGCCCTGACCGGGAATCAAACCCAGCGATCTTTGATTGCACAGGACTGTGCCCAACCGACTGAGCCACACTGGCCAGGGTGAGGCTGGGATTTCTTGAGTCCCACCCCAATTTTCTGTATAATTCACTGCTGTTTCCTCAGCTCCTAGAACAGTGCCGGGCACATAGTAGGTGCTCAATAAATATTTATTGAATGCAAATGAGCATTTGGTGGAGGGTAATGTGCAGGCTTTCGTCTCATCCTCTGAGGAGACTGTGTTCAAAATATCTGACCCCCTGCAACTCCATCCCAATAGCTTTATGGTGGTGAGACAGGATGGGAAAATTACCAGAGCCCCCAGATCCTAGACCCCCCCTTTTTCTCTCCCAACACCAAAGCCCCAACTTCCTGCATCTCAGTAACCCCCGCCCCTGCAAAACCATTTTCTTCATTAAGTTCTTCCCCCCCCCCCCCCCTCCCATCCTCCCTCCTCTTCCTTTCTCTGAGAAGGGTTTCCAGGAACCTCTTCTGGGAACTTCTGGGGCAAGGGTGTGTGTGGAGAGAGGTGGGGGGGTCGTCACATCTCATCAGGAGCTTGAAGCCTGTTAGGTAACCAAGAAAGGTGAGGCCGGTCCAGAGGGGGGTGCGTCCTCCTGTTCTCCAGCCCGGCTATAGGAGGACCATTCCTGGTGACCTCTGGGGGCTGAGAGAGGGAGGGAGAGACCAGCCAGAGCAGGCAGCCTTGGCCACTCTGGGGCGTGGGAACAGAGGCAGCGACCGGGAGGGGAGAGGGAACCCAGGATGGCCCCAGGCTGACTCACCGGCTGTGCGACTCCGGGCTAGTCTCTTGGCCTCTCCAGTGACCACCCCGGAATAGGGCCTGGGATCGCTCCCAGAGGTCCTTCCAGCTCAGGCTCTCAGTCACCGTTTTCCCAGGATGGGCAGGAGGCTCATGCTACACAATCCCCCAGGCCCCCGGGCTTCTTCCCTCATTGTGTTTCTTCAAAGTAAAAACTCCAAAGCAAGCGCACCACTGTTCCTTGCTCAGTCCTCCGCCCACCTCGGTCCCCCTGCCAGCATCTCCCACCTGGGCTACTACACCGCTTCACGGGGCTCCCAGCTTCCGCCCTAACTTCCCCTATTCTGTTCCCCACTCAGCAACCAGCGGGACCTGGTTAACATTGAAGTCAAATCACAAATCACGTCCCACCTCTTATGGCTCCCATTTACCTCAGAGTAAAAGGTAAAGTCCTCAGCAGGACTTTGCGAGCCCCGAAAGATGGGCCTCTGTCCCCTTGCCAGTCTCACTCCCACTTCTGTCACCCCCCATCTGCTGTAGGCACACCGCGGTCCTACTGCGCCTCAGAATTCAGGCACTCTCTGACTCCAGGGCTTTCCACTTGCTGTTCCCTCTGCCTGCGATGCTCTTCCGAAAAGGGGCCCCTCCCCTCCTCCAGGACTTTGCTCAAATGCCACCTTCCCAGTGAGCCCTCCCCTGACCTCATCTAGCTCAGACTCCATGTCCCTCTGTCCCTTCATGTGGCTTTATTTTTACCCAATATACTTATCAGTTCCAAACTTTGTATTTATTTTGATTTACTCCCTTACCGGGCGCCCCTCGATGGTGGCTCCGGGGCTGTCTTGGTCACCACTGCGTCCCCAGCCCCAGCCCGCACAGGGCCAGTGGGAGGTACAAATAAACCTGTTGACTGAAGGGCTCCTCTGGCCAGTCTTCTTGATGGCCCTCCACTTGGGTTTGGACATTCTCCCTCTTCTTCCTCAGTCCTGACTCGGAGAATGTTAATCTGAAAACTCAGAAGTGCTCTGTCCTGCTCACTCTCCCCTACATGACGGGGGCTTCCCTACAGCAAAAGTGATCACTGCACACTCAGTGGGTTTCTCCTTCCGCCTTCCCCTTGAGTCACCCCCTCATTGGAAATCATCCTCACGTGGGGTTTTTTTGTGTTTTTTGGCTTCACCTCTGGAAACTTTATGTACTGGTCTCCTCCTCCAGGAAGCCCTCCCTGTCCCCCAGACTGGGTCAGATGCCCTTTGCAGTTCCCCCAGACCCTGGCCTCTCCTGTCTGAGCCCTGCCCACCTGGATCATCACTGCCCAGGGGCAGATCTGTCTCCCCCATCGGAGCGGGAGCCGGTGAGGGCTGGGCCAGGTCTGGCACTCATCACCCCTATGTCACTAACACTGCTCCGGGCAAGGCCAGGCGCTGTTCAGCTGGACTGTTAAGGGGCCATGGCGCAGGATGGCAACTGACCAGCGACACCCCAACCTTGCTGTTTTCCTCTTTTCTTATATTCACATGATTAGTCACATGGCCTTATTTACATACAATCGGCATACACCGGAGCAAGAGGGGCCAGGGTGTGGAATGAATTTAGGGGCGGGGCAGGGGGTGTGTCTCTGTGCGATCTGAGGCTCATTGCGCCAGGGGTGGCAGCATCTTCAGCTGCACCTGGTCCTCCTGGGAGGTCGGAGCTGCCACCCAGCCGGCGGCCGTGACCCTGGCCACGGTGCTCCTCTTGGAAGTGAGCGGGGTCTCCAGGGTGAGGGAGGCGTTGGCCATCTCCTGGGGCTTGTCGCTGGCCAGGAAGCGCAGCAGGTCGTGCAGGGCCTTGGCCACGTCGCTGCGGGTGCCCTCGTTGACCAGGCAGTAGAGGATGGGGTCGGCCACGCAGTTGAGGCTGGTGAAGGCCAGCGAGCTGTGGTAGGCGGGGAACACGCGCTCCTCGAAGCCGCAGTCCCAGGGCCGGCCCAGGTGCACGGCGCTGCGGGACAGCAGGAGCACGTGGTAGGGCGCGAAGCAGACCAGCACGATGGCGATGAGGCTGAGCGCCAGCCGCTTGATCTTGGTCTTCTCCTGGCGCTCGGTGGACACGCTGCCCCGCACGGCGCGCAGGATGCCGCGGTAGGACAGCAGCATGAGGGCCCAGGGGAACAGGAAGCCCACGAAGACGCGGTAGAGGTTCATCCAGGCCACCCAGCCCTCCATGGGGAACTTCTCGAAGCAGAAGGTGTGGTTGTAGCGGTCGCGGAAGAGCTCGTCATGGAACAGGGGCGCCGAGTTGGCGCCCAAGACGAAGCCGAAGAGCTTGCAGGAGCCGGGCCCGTGGATCCAGTTGTCGTGGTGCAGGAAGTAGTCCACCCAGAGCGGCAGCGTGCAGATGTACAGCAGGTCGGCGATGCTCAGGTTCATCAGGTACACGCCCAGCTCGTTGCGCTGGCGCACCTGGCGGTAGGCGGCCCACAGCGCCAGGCAGTTGGTGGGCAGCCCCACGCCGATGACGAAGATGTAGAGCGAAGGCGGGAAGAGGTGGTCCATGCGCGAGTCCACGTGGCAGCCCTCCCAGCTGCCGTTGCCCATCCTCAGCGCCGCCGGG
>NW_005356599.1:50193-57478 GCF_000412655.1 Myotis brandtii
CTGTGGACGGGAAAGGGTGGAGCTTGAGAGGGGAAAGTTGGGGGAAGGACTGAATCAACACAAGAGGGAATTGGGGGGTGAGGGGGCAGGATGGGCCAAGGGCTTTGTCCAGGAGGTGTTTCTAGACGCAGTCAGAGCGCCAATGCGGGAGGAATGGGGTGACCCAGAAAGTGGCCGAGGGGCGTGTTTATGGAGGAGATGCAGGCGTCGGTGGGCCCTGGCGGGGACTCTGTACAGGAGGAAAGGTGCACGTGGGGCTGAGCTGGAGTAAAGGTGGGAGGAATGTACCAGAAGACACAGGAAACCTACAGGAAGGTGTTGAGACAGGACGGGCTACAAGCAGGGAGTGGACAGACCAGGCAATGTGGGTGTGGGTGCTGGCATTTCTCGGGAAAAGGAGGTGTTGGGGGGTGGGGGAGACAGGGCGGAGGAAGGGCTCAGCCTGGGGGATGTGGGAACTGGAACAGGAAGGAGGTGAGTAAGGGCCAGATCAGAGGCGGATTGTAGACGGAAGGGGCAATGGGAAGGGGGCAGGGGAGGCTGCGGCCTGTCCTGTGGGGGCTGAGCAGTGAGATGAGGCGGCCCCACCTGCCAGTTCCACGCGCTGGCTTCGCAGTGCCTGTGGGGAGAGCCTGAGTGAGGGGCGTGCTGTGACATGCTAGTGACCCCCGGAGGCCGCAGAGGGGGGACACCCAGATCATGCCTCTTTGACCCCCATGCTAGACAACAGATCTTGAAAACACAGATTTGAGGCGCCAGATATATTTTCCCCTAATAGATGTTAAAATAATGACCCTACTTAGATTTTAGAACATTCTTCCAGAAACCACATAAAGCTGGCACAGGAGTCTATCCTGCTTTGGGAAAAGCTGGATGAGGTTAACGCCGTCATTTCACAGGCAGGGAGGAGGGGTTCAGAGAGGCTGGGTCACTCCCCTCAAGGATGCACAGCAAGGTAGTGACGGAATCAGAACCAGAACCAGAAATGGAACCAGAACCAGCCTCTCATTCCTAACCCAGGGCACCCCATTCTTTTTTCTTTTTTTTTTTTAGCTTATTTATAATTTTATCCTCACCTGAGGATATTTTTCCATTGATTTCTTAGAGAGAGTGGAAGATAGACAGAAAGACAGAGAGAAACATCAATATGAGAGAGACACATCAATTGATTGCCTCCTGCACCAGCCCTCACCAGGGCCTGGGCCAGGGAGAAGCCTACAACTTAGGTACATGCCCTTGACCGGAATCGAACCTGGGACCTTTCAGTCCGCAGGCCAACGCTCTATCCACTGAGCCAAACGGGCTGGGGCCAGGGGACCCCATTCTTTTTTTTAAATGTATATTTTATTGATTTTTTTATAGAGAGAAAGGGAGAGGGATAGAGAGTTAGAAACATCGATGAGAGAGAAACATCGATCAGCTGCCTCCTGCACACGCCCTACTGGGGATGTGCTCGCAACCAAGGTACATGCCCTTGACCGGAATCGAACCTGGGACCCTTCAGTCCGCAGGCCGACTCTCTATCCACTGAGCCAAACCGGCTGAGGCCAGGGCACCCCATTCTTGATAATGATGATGAGGAGGATATTCACAGCTAAAGTTTGTGAGTCCTGCTACATAGCAAACCTTGTTCTAAGCACTTTTATGGGTGTTAATTCTTTAAAATGTCAAGAACCCCATTGAAAGTACTATTATCCCTGCTATTGGACAAACTGAGGCACAGACCGGTTCAGAGACCTGTCCAAGGTACTGATGATGAGAGAGGCGGAATCTCGGCTGTCGCCCCCTTTGCTCCAGCCTGTGCTTCAGGTTCTTCTTGAAAATAACTGGACAGAAGGAGGCCTGGACAGCAGGGGCTGGGAGCCACAGCTGCAGGGAGCCGGGGGCCACAGCTGCAGGGGGCTGGGGTGAGGGCTGCGCGCAGGGGCTTCTGGATCCGATCAAGTTCAGGGAGCAAGGCCAGCATGCCGTCCCCTCCCCCAGGGACCACAGCCTCATTGCCTCCTTTCTGACTTTCCCCGAGTGAGAACCCTGGGCCGGGCACCTCCTTGGTCCTGGGAAGACCTGCAAGCAGTGGGCAGAGGGCAGTCATGGACCGAGCCACTCCCCGAGCGCGGTCAGCCTCAGAGAGAAGGGGACCGAAGCCTGAATCCCAGGCATTTTCAGAGACTCCATCCAGGGGTTCGCACAGGTTTCATTTCATGGGCTTTTTCGAAACAGGAAAGATCTTAACTGGAAACTCCACTTAAGATAGTGAAAAGGGAAAGCTGCTCTGTGTTCTGGATGGAATAAGGAGGTGGGCACCTCTGAAGAATCCCCCGACACACTTAGAAAACCATTGGCCAAGTCAATGGGCCAGATGACAAAACGGAGGCCCAGAGAGGGCAAGGGAGGAGCCCTAACTCCCACAGCAGGTCTTGGCCACCTCCCAGGTGCCTGCGAGTCCTTCCATGGGACACCCCTCTGGTTCCGCCCCCCTCCACCACCCGCCCTGAGTCCCTGCGGGTCTCTAAGCCCCGCCGCTGCCTGCTCTGTGCCTCCATCACGGCTCACCTGCTGGGACCCCGCAGTAGCCTGCTCCCTGCTTTCTGGCTGCCATTCTGATGTCCTTTGCCTGGCTTCCCATGCTGCAGCCAGAGAGGTCTCTCCACCATGGAAACCAGCTCTGGTTGATTCTATGCTCCAAGCCCTCCAATGGTCTCCCAACGAACTGGGGGTAAAATCCCAGCTCCCTGCCCCGGTGACAGGGCGCTGCCTGACTTCCTTGCCCACCGCCCCTTCCCCCTCTCAGCCGGGGCAAGGCCAGTGACCTTCTTCCCAGCTGGAAAGGTGTGCCCTGCCGCCTGGACCGCTCTTTTTTTTTTTCATTCCTCACCCGAGGATATGTTTCCATTGATATTTTTTTAGGGAGAGTGGGAGAGAGAGGGAAAGACAGAAATCTCGATGTGAGAGAAACACATCGACTGGCTGCCTCCTGCATGCACCCTGACCAGGGCCAGGGCTGGGGAGGAGCCTGCAACCAAGGTATGAGCCCTTGACTGGAATCAAACCCAGAACCCTTTGGTCCACAGGCCTATGCTCTATCCATTGAGCCAACCCGGCCAGGGCTGCCTGGACCAGGCGCTCCTCCAGATCTTGGTAGAAACAGCTTCCTCGCCTCCTTCACTTCCACCCAGAGTCCCGCCCACCACCATCCCCAGGGCTATTCCCTCACCTCACCTTGTATCTTGTTTTTGTCTGTCTGTCTGTCTGTCTGTCTAGAGTGGAAGTCCCAAAAGGGCAGGGACCTTGCGTTGACTGCTGAATCTCCAACATACAGTAGGTGCTCAATAAATGACTGTTGACTAGAGGAGCACGCATTGGCCAGCCTATCCCCAACGCAGGCTCCCTTGAGGTGCCCCCCCCCCCACACACACACACACACACACACACACACACACTTCTGGCTCAAACAAGCCCCTGTGGGGTCCCAGAGAAAGAGGTGGGGAGTGTGTGTGAAAAGGGCAGGATCTATCCGCTACGGAACTGACTGAAAGGTCAGGGCTGAGTCCTGCTTGGTAAGTCCTACCCCCTGCGGGGTCCTCCCCACAGGGCGCCTGCCCTCACCCCAGACAGGCGGAGGCTGGATCCTGTGGAGAAAGGATGGAGGGGGCTTGCTCCCCGCTGTCCCTGTGCAATCCAGTCCCTCCCTTCAAATCAGAACCCGCCCTGCCCAGACCAAGTCACCCAAACCCCGCCCTGGCTCTCTGCCCCTTGGTCTCCCCCTCTCTCTGCCCTCTGTCTCTCCTTCTGCCTTTTGTAATATCGAGGGAATTACTTCTTTTTCAGGAGCCTCAGTTCCCCCTTCTTATAAAAGGAGGGACACAATTTTTATACTCGTCACATCACAGATCCAAACATCCTTGTTGGTATCATCTTATCAATTATTGAACAACAATTGTTATTCTACCGCCACTGGAGAGCTAAGACCAGAAGCCAGTGTGCAGTGGGAGGAGGCCCCCAGAGCCGGGATTTCCCGCTGCTCCGGCCTCCGGAGACCACCTGGGTTCAGCTGCAGCGGCACCGGCACCTGCTGGAGCCACAGGAAATACACTTCTCCTTGCTAATCTCCTCAAGGGGAACCAGTGGGACGCTCACCCCTTCCGGCTCCCGCCCTCCACCCTCAGCCCACCTGCTTCCAGGGAGCGCTGGGCATGGGGGAGGGGCACTCAGACAGCCCCCTCTCCTCCAGATCTGCCCACCACGGGGCCCGAAAGACAGCACAGTGTGTGACAACTGGGGTGCGAGGCTTTTTCTGACCTCTGCCTGCCCAGATGGGGAAACTGAGGTCCGGGGGGGGGCAGTTCTCTAAGGCACATGAGGTGCCACCACTGGGCAGATGTGTCCTCCTTAACTGAAGAGCTTCCCTGCCTGGATGCTGTCTCTCACTCCCTGCACCCCGGTAACTCCCCCTCAAGACTCGCTGGGGTTCTCAGACCCTCGGAGAACCTGCTGAAAGGCACACCGACTTTCTCACTATAAGAAAGTAAGAGGCCCGGACGGCGTGGCTCAGCGGTTGAGCTTCGACCTGTGGATCAGGAAGTCACGATTAGACTCCCGGTCAGGACACATGACCCGGTTGCACGCTCGATCCGAAGTGTGGGGTGTGCAGGAAGCAGCCGATCAATGATTCTTTCTTATCATTGATGTTTCTCTCTCTCTCTCCCTCTCTCTCTGTCTCTCTCCCTTCTTCTCTGAAATCAATAAAAATATATTGGAAGGAAGGAAGGAAGGAAGGAAAGGAGGAAGGAAGGAAGGAAGGAAGGAAGGAAGGAAGGAAGGAAGGGAGGAAGGAAGGAAGGAAAGGAGGAAGGAAGAGAAGGGCTTGTAGTGTCTTGGCCATCCCTTCATCAGTCTCCCTTGTCCAGCTCCCCACCCCTCACCCCAGTGTTGACCCTCTTCAGTTGGGATCTAAGTGGGCTCCCCTACTCAGACTCTGTTGGGAGCTCGCCCCCCAAATCTCACAGCCCCCACAAGAAGCTCCCCCTGTCCCACAGGCCCCCTTCCCATTGTGGTCCCTAAAACCCCTCCCCAGTGGAGCAGGAAGAGAGAGAAGCCCAAGTGTGGAGTGATAGTGGGGGGACAAGAAAGATTGATCAGACCCCGGCCCCCACTTTATGCCTCAGCTGCACAGGCCAGATAAGTGCCTAGGTCTGCCAGCCACCCCTGAACCTGGCGAGGATGAAGGACTGGGGTGGGGTTGAGAGGACAGAGGGAGAGGTGAAGCCACAGGCCACCTCTCCCCACTTCCCTCCTCTGTGGGCTCTGGCCCCCCCCTTTCCTAACCCCCCTCCCCCGTCTCCCCATCCCCTGGAAGCCCCAGGGGACCAGCCAGCTCCAGTCTGCTCATTAGGGGACGAAATGTGATCACCGCTCGGCTCCTCGCTCCCCACCTGGTGCCCTGGTGGCAGGCGGAAGCCAGGGGACAGTCAGGCCGCGCCGACCGCCCTGCTGGGCCTCAGTTTCCCCTTTTCCACCAAAGGGGTCCTCACGTCCCCCAAGGCCCATGCCGCCAGGAAGGGACAGCAGGGTCACCAGCCTTGTCCCTCTGATGTGGTAAGTCCCAGCGTTCTCAGGCCTCAGGTGCTATTGTTAGTCCGTCCATGGTTGGCTGTTCTATTATTGTAACATCCTAGAGCCTTACCTTCGCTCCGTCCTCTTATTATTATCCTCGCAGCTCTCCGTGCCCTCGCCCAATATGCCAGGAGGCTCGCATTCCAACATTCGAAAGTTCTATTGTTAGAACGCGCTCTGATTTTTTTTTTGTAACATTCTACGACTTTCATAATCTATTATTAACCTCTCGGTGATTATTATCTTTGCCAAGCAAAACCATGAATGCGTATTTCCCTTTTTTTTTACAGAAATGAGAACATACTGCATGTACGGTGAACCCCGCTTCCTTTCCCCCTTATCTATTCCGTTTCTTTAACGTGCCAGCAGCCTGAAGTTCAACGTTACGCAGAATTCTCAGATACGAAGGACTCCTGGGGAGGGGGGTTAGTCACCACCTCCACCTAGTTCCTAAATTCTCACGGGGGGGGGGGCAGGCACTAGGAGCCCAGGCTGCCTCCCTACCCCTCGCTCAGAGGGTTTAGAATCAGCCCTCCCGCTGGCTCACACCAGCTGAGTTATTATTTGTCTAGACACAAACCAAATTATAGGCCCTGTCCCAGGGGAGCAGTGGGCTTCATGGGGAGGGTCAGGAGACTGAACCAGGCGGAGCCGATCCTGCCTCCTCTCCCCCCTCCTTCTCTGAAACACTGCACCTTCCACCCAAACCAACCCTTGTCCCCTCTCCCGTGCCACCACCCTGGCTTTAGAAATATTTTCTCTTCTCTGCTTCTAAAACGCTCTTCTGGGTTCCAGCCGTTCCTACTCACCCGGGCGTTCTTCCCTCCTCCCAGTGAGGACTCCCTTCTCCAAGTTAATGCACCGAGCAGAAGAAGCCAGGGCTTCCGTGGAACTAGAGCCCCAGCCCCCAGACCGGCACTGACTCGCTGTGGGGACTTCTGCCCTCGGGCCTCAGTTTTCCCATCTGTAAAGTGGGTGCTTGGCCTACATGGTTCTGGAAGCCCTTTGGAGCCCACAGCTGGGAACGCTGAAAACGGCCAAGATTCCAGCAGGAATCTCTTTGGATTGAAGGGTTCAAATATCTTGAGACCTTTGACTTGAAGGCTGCATGGAGCACTCATTCCCAGTTCTCCCCTCCGACCATTCCCACATTCTAAGTCTTTCCCCTTGAAGACTTCACACTCAAGGCTTCTTGAATATATGATTCCCAGAACCTGGCAGCCCCCATGGGTCTCTGTCATCTCATCCTAATGGAACTCCCTCCGAAAGGAAAGCCTCCCCATCCTCACCCCAAATATGAATTGGAGTTCATCCACAGAGCTGAGGGGGGCCCCCTGGGGGGGGGTCGGGAGGAATGAGGCTGGTGGGGGGGCCTGGAGGGGGCGTTGGAGGGTGTAGCCCCCATCATTTCCATCTGTGCCTCCAAACAAAACCCCCAGCACACAGATACCCACAATGGATGCCCCACCGAAACCCCAGAGCTGCCCCTCAGCCTGGTTTGATTGGGGGGTGGGGTGTCCAGTTCAAAGAGGGGGATGAAGTGGAGGTAGGAAGGAGTTAACGGTGACCAGCCAAATCCTGGAAGGGAGGAAGTGTGAAAGGAAGTCCCCCCACACCCCCACCCCCGCCAGGAATTCCTGAAATTGGAGGGTGGGGTGGGTGGGAACTCGGG
>NW_005356599.1:57515-58066 GCF_000412655.1 Myotis brandtii
GGGAGCCGAGCCGCGGGTGACTGTGTGAGAAGAGCGCTGGGGTCAGTCACAGTATCACTCAGAGGCCACCTGCCCCAGGTAGCAGCCCTGCGCCCCCCTCCCCCACACACAGCCCAAGAGGGGGCTCTGGGGTGGGCGAGGATTTGGAGTGAGATGAGGACGGGGCCTAAAACACAGGGAAATAGCGAGTGAGACGGAGACAGGAGGGAAAGGGCAGACAGAAGCACGGACAGAGGGAGGTGGAGGTGGAGGTGGAGGCAGAGATGGAGAGTTCCTCCAGAGACGGGGATGGAGGCGAACAGCGACCCGGAGAGAGAAGGGGTGCCGAGGCCGAGAGAGGGGGACAGAGGGACAGAGACGGGCAGGCAGAGGCAAAGAAAGGGACAGAGACACATCCAGAGGTGCAGAGGGAGCGACACGCCCAGAGGGAGAGGGCCCGCGGATACAGAGACACATCGGAGACAGGCGGGGAGATGGAGGCAGATCGGAGACAAAGTCAACCGCGGAGACGTCGGGAGAGCCCGCAGCGGAGAGGGGCGGGGGCCAGACGG
>NW_005356599.1:58182-59535 GCF_000412655.1 Myotis brandtii
TTAACCCCTCCTTTGTCGCTCCCCTTAACCCCTTTAAGCCTTCGCCCCACTGAAGACTTCCAGCGCAAGGAGAACCCGCACCTGCTGCTGGAACCCCTCCCCCGCACACCCGTCCCGCAGAGCCACCTGCCGGGGTGCCCGCAGGTCATTAACCCCTTTGCTCACTCTCCCTCCAGCCCACACCTCCGATTTGATCAAGCCCCCAGCTGGGGGGCAGGGGGCTCCCCTTTGGGTTCTCCTTGAGCTGAGCCATTTCCTCCCTTGGAGACCCCACGCCTGGGTGGTCACAGGCCCCACAGGGACAGGACACGGGGCTCTGCTCGGTCCCCACTGCCAGGGCCTGGCCGCCCCCGGAAGGAGTTTGGGGCTGGCAGTCCCGCCCTGCCTCTGGATCAGACCTCCGCTGGGGACCTCTGGGCACCTGTCTCCTCTCCTGCCATTATGGTCACAGGGCAGTCCCTCTGTCATGGGGATGTCATTTGGAGGTGCCAGCACCATCACGTTTGTAAAACATGCCCCCCACGCTGCCATTCCTCCTTGTTTATTTTATTTTATTTTTTTAATATATTTTATTGATTTTTTACAGAAGGGAAGGGAGAGAGATAGAGAGTTAGAAACATCGATGAGAGAGAAACATCAATCAGCTGCCTCCTGCACATCTCCCACTGGGGATGTGCCCGCAACCCAGGCACATGCCCTTGACCGGAACCGAACCCGGGACCCCTCAGTCTACAGGCCGACGCTCTATCCACTGAGCCAAACCGGTTTTGGCCCTCCTTGTTTATTTACTTTTCCCCACAGAACTTGTCATCGTCCAATGTCCTGTGCTTCTCATTTATTTTCTCCTAACGATCTGCCTCCCCCAGGAGGAGTGTAACTTGTCATTTTTGTGGCTGATTTGCATACGGTGGTGTCTGTTGCCTGGAAGCCCCCCACCCCCACCCCCTACACACACACACACACACACACACACACACCCGTGCACGTGGTAGGTGTGCAATGCGCATGGTGTTCAGGGAGCAAGTACGTGAATGGTGAGCCCGCCCAACAGGTTTGCTTATTTTTATGATTTTCGTCACCACCAACTGGTCGTGAGAATTCATTCTAGGTCAAAGCACTCCGTCCGCACAGACCTGGGAGGCCGGACTCAAAAATGGCAGCTATTGGGTTTGCAAATTCTTTTTTGCTTATTTGTTGTTGTTGTGTTTTTTTAATAAAAAGAATGCCCGGATCTTAAGTACAATGAGTTGTGACCAACAGATACACCCATGTGACTAAGCATTCAAATCAAGATGGAGAACATTTCCGTCACCCAGAACGTGGCTCTTCCCCCCTTTCCAGGCATTGCCCACA
>NW_005356599.1:59843-61486 GCF_000412655.1 Myotis brandtii
CACGGGAGATTAGTGTTGCCTATTCTAGAACTTCATATAAATGAAGTGATTCAGTTGTTGTTTTAAAAGTCGCTATTTTGGTCATTTGCTGTGTGGCTTTGGACAAGTGACTACACCTCTCTGAGCCATATCACTGCCTTCTTCCCAGGGCTCTTGAGGGAAACAGAAGGTGAGAGTTAAACAAGGATCTAAGTGGCCTGCAACACACACATAATAAAGGCTGTTTCCTTCTACCCTCCCTCCAGGGACAGTCAGGGACGGATCCAAGGAAGGTGTCCTGAAGGCTTTTAGCCCCTCCCCCAAAATAACCCCCTATACATCCTGTCAGCTGCAGGACAAGCCCCCCATAACCCTCCTCAGCCCCGTGGCCACCCCAAGCTCTTCCTAAAGAGAAATTCTGGGCCTCACTGGTAACCAAGCGTCCCCCTTCCCTCCTAAGTTTATGCTATGATTCAGTCAGGTTCCTGGCAGAAAACAGGTGGCCACTCAAAGAGTTTAAGTGGCAGCACTTACATCTATTTTTATTATTGATTTGAGAAAGTAGCATTGATCTGTTGTCCCACGTGTTTATGCATCCGTTGGTTGATCCTTGTGTGTGCCCTGATTGAACCCTCAACCAGCTGAGCTACCCCGCCAGGGCTAGGTGGCAACACTTACAAAAGGGATGTTTTCGAGGGATGGCCAGAGTGTAGGACCCCACAGAGGATGGTGCGTTACCAGGGGACCAGCCTCAGGGAAAGCCAAGCCATTGCTACCCTTTGGACAGAAAGTTAGAATTTGGAGGAGCTGTGGCTGTAGGTACAGGAACTCGGCCACTGCAAGAAGGGCAGGGATGCAGAGGCCGGAAAAGAAACACTCCCACCTCCCGCCTGCTACCCTCGGATTTCCGGTCAGTGCCTCTGAGAGGCAGAACCCGACCCAGAAGGCGGAGGCCAGGGGACCCTCGTGGGCGGAGTCCGCACGGGATAGCCTCCCAGGGCCCTGGGGTGGGGGCACGTGGAGAATTACCAGCAGGATCCCCGCAGAACTTTCTAGGCACATTTTTTTCCCGTGCAGGTTTGAGGCTGGGCACAAGGGGGCGACAATGCTCTAAGAGGCCCAATGAAGAGGATGCTTCAAAAGCACTGGCGACTTCCCCAGAACTTGAACTACCGGGAGAGGGCTTGCAGGTTTCTCCCGCAGGATTTCCTTCCCCTGGGAAGAGATGGGCTTGGTAAGTTGTCCCTGTGGAACTGCGAGGCCCTGAGCTTTCCGTCCGGTATCATCTGTAGAAGGGACAAAATGACTATGTACTGTTCTGTCCGGGAAAACCCTAGGTTTGCTATCTTATTCTATTTCCGTTAGAGCAGAGGTTCTCAAACTGTGGTCCCTGATGGGGGTTTGGGGGCGCTGCATTGCCATGATAACAAGGCCTGCAGGCAATTCTCATGTTCCTTCAAGTTTGGGAACTACTCAACTAGTGAAAAAATATCTGCCTCAAACATAAAAAAATATATAAATAGATGTAATTAGATAGCATCAGTCAGTTATCTTGGCTACAAAAGATAAAATCAGAATAACTCAATCCCCATTCCATACATATATTTACCCCTATGGTGTGGTAAGTCAGGGTAGTGGTTACCAGGGGTGGGCAATGACTAGGA
>NW_005356599.1:61871-63053 GCF_000412655.1 Myotis brandtii
CTTGTGACATTTCTCCAGCTGGGAGCTGGCTGCATGGATGGGTTGTGAATCCAGCAGACTAGCTTATGAGTGCATGTCTCTGCTGTATGTTAAACACCAATAAAAAGTTAAATATTTGCTCAAGGTTACAGATACTGAGTTGAGAAATTCCTGATGACATTTGAGCTGGCCCAGCTGGGTCCCTCCTAGGCTACCCAGTTCCAGGACCTAGCAACTTTTCATTGTTTAATGCTGAGTGGAGTTGGGTTTCTGTCTCTTGCCACCGAGAATCCTCATACCCTAACTCACAGGCATCTTTTGTCGTAGGCCCACTTCTCTGAAATCTGAAAACATTTCTTGCCTCATTTCAATCTTGTGAAATAGGTGGAGGCTTCCATGATTTTATACAACTCCACCTCCCTGATCACAATCATTGGTCTAGCACTGGTACTTCACCTAAGTGGAGCCAATCACAATAGACCATCCAACAAGTCAATTTGATTGATCTGTAGATGAGCCAATCACAATCTTTCCCTGGGATTTTTAGCCTTGGGACCCAAGGCTGGTTGATGTGAGCTTTGCAGCTGCTGGGTGCAATGTTTCTGTGGTGTGGAGAATGCTGACCCCAGAGACAAATGATGACTGGCAGGTAAGAGAAGGTATAATGGGAATGTCCCAGTGGCCCTCAAATTCTTGGTTCAATGGCCCTGAAGCCCAGAGGCACTTACTTGTTTATTTGAGGGTCAATTGAGTTCTCTTTTGGCCTAAGTTAGAGCAAGCTTGGTTTCTGTCACTTGTATACAATAAAGACCTAAGTAATAACGGTCCCTCATCAAACACTGTAATCCATGCACACACACATCCCTCATTCACACCGGCCTGTAGACACAATCCATGACACACCACCTCAGTGCACATGTCTTTATTTCTGGATGGTATAAAAGAATAAACTTAAAAAACACCCCAAACCAAGCACCCTAATGGCTCCCCCAAAACAATGTGACCCCTCTTCCCACCCTGATAAATAGAGACTTCTGTCTGTCGGTCCACCCTCCCAATGCCATAACCCTCTCTGCTATAGACATACTCTGGGTATATATTACTCTACTCGGCAATAGACATCTCCCGAAAATAGAATTCCAGCCCTGCCACCTGACTCTCCCTCGGCCCCATGTCTCTGGGACCCCGCCCCCCCCCCCCCTT
>NW_005356599.1:63321-64098 GCF_000412655.1 Myotis brandtii
CCTGGGCCCCATGGCTCTGGGACCCCCCCCCCCCCCACTTCAGACCACCCGCCACTGCAGTATGCTGGTGTCCTTGCCCCCTGTGGTCAGGGCCATGCTGTCATCCCACAAGAAGGCCACGTTTGTCACGTGGCTGCTGTGTCCACCGTATTTGTGGCTGTGGGCCTGTGATAGGGAAAAAAGGAAGTGAAAGGTCAAAAGGAGCAATGCCACCCCAAGTCCTCCCAAGCTAACCCTCTTCTCTTCTGCTTAATAACACACCCCCCCCTTAAGAACAAGGGCAACTGATCTGATTCCTTCAACAAGCCAATGGCGCGCACAAAAATGAGTGTGCACGTGGGGGAGGCTGTTCTGTATGACAAGATATGAGACACAAGCAAATGCAATGTCCGGGCCTTAATTCAAACAAACCAAGTGTAGAAGGCCATTTGGGGGGAAATTAGGAAAATATGAATACAGATCTAATACAGGGTATTAGATTATATTAAAAAATTAATGTTAACCAGTGGGTATGAGCATGGATTTGTGAATATGTACGAATTATCTTTATTTTTGAGCTATAAATGCTAATTTGAGAGACTAAAAGGTCATATATGGTTTTTCTTTTTTAAAGTAAATGCCAAATATGGTAATAGCTGAACATGGGTAATAGGTACAGAAGGGATCACTGCACTTTTTTTTCACTGCACTCTTTTTTTAAAAAACATATTTTTATTGATTTCAGAGAGGAAGGGAGAGGGAGAGAGAGAAAAACATCAATGATGAGAGAGAATCATT
>NW_005356599.1:64177-67232 GCF_000412655.1 Myotis brandtii
AATTGAACCTACCTTTCAGTCCACAGGCCGATGCTCTATCCACTGAGCCAAACTGGCTAGGGCTCTACTTTTATGTCTGCAAATTTCATAATAAAATGCTAAAGCAAATTCCACCTGTTAGAAGCAGGGATTGGTGAAATTAACACCAAGTTTTACGGTAGGCACAGATTATTTGCTGGTGATCTGTGGATGAGTTGAATTTTTCTCAGTGTTGGTAGAAAGATAGTTGCTGACATTTACAAATCGAAGGAATTCACATTAAAATTTTGATTTTCAGCCCAGCCAGTGTGGCTCAATGGTTGAACATTGACCTATGAACCAGGAGGTCACTTCAATTCCCAGTCAGGGCACATGCCCCGGTTGTGGGCTCGATCCCCAGTGGGGGACATGCGGGAGGCAGCCAGTCCATTATTCTCTTTCATTGTTGTTTCCATCTCTCCTCTCCCTTCCTTTCTCTATAAATCAATAAAAACATATTTTTTAAAGATCAATGGAAAAGCCCGGCCAGCGTGGCTCAGTGGCTGAGCATCGACCTATGAACCAGGAGGTCACGGTTCGGTTCCAGGTCAGGGCACATGCCCCTGTTGCGGGCTCATCCCCAGTGTGGGGCATGCAGGAGGCAGCCGATTGATGATTCTCTCTCATCCTTGATGTTTCTACCTCTTTCTCCCTCTCCCTTCCTCTCTGAAATCAATAAAAATATATTTTAAAAAAAAATCAATGGAAAAAATATCCTCAGGTGAGGATTAAAGAAAAAAATGTCATGCCTGACCAGTTTGGCTCAGTGGATAGAGCCTCGGCCTGCGGACTGAAGGGTCCCGGGTTCGATTCCGGTCAAGGGCATGAACCTTGGTTGCAGGCACATCCCCAGTGGGGGGTGTGCAGGAGGCAGCTGATCGATGTTTCTCTCTCATCGATATTTCTAACTCTCTATCCCTCTCCCTTCCTCTCTGTAAAAAATCAATAAAATATATTAAAAAATAAGACATATAATCTTTAAATGGAGCAAAATCTCCCTCAGTTTTGGCTCCGTTAGTCCTTGTAACTGGTTCTCCCATCCATGTGGAGAACGTGCAGGAGTCAGCCAATCAATGATTCTCTCTCATCATTGATGTTTCTCTCTCTTTCCCTCTCCCTTCCTCTATGAAATCAATAAAGATATATATATTTTTTTAAATGTCAGCTCAGTGACCTCATCTGACTTGTTTACTGCTGTACCTATCCCCTGTTCCCAGGCACACAGCAGGTGCTCAGTAAATATTTGTTGAGTTAATAAGGATAAAAGATCTCAAAATTGCAGATGCTCAGAGATTGAGCACTTCAGACTCTGAAATGCATCAACCTTCAGGTTAAGGAAGGCCCTTGGAGTCAAGCCCACTACCCTTCTTACACAGTTGGGGAAACTGAGGCCCAGAGAGGGCTGGTGGTGGACCAGGGCTGCCTCAATCTTGCCTCCATTGTTGCTTGTTACCTCTACCCTGCCAGCCCCCCAGAGAGACTCACTCGAGGCTGACAACAGGGGTAGCTAAACAGGTGGACTTTGCCGAAGTCATCAGCTGAAGCCAGCAACTTGCCATCATGGGAGCGAGCTACGGCGTTGATGTCAGTACCATCTGCTCCCTCGGACCAGATCCCTGTGGGCAAGATAGGGGGGAGTTGATGGTAAGATGTCAGCAGGAGCCAGGGACCCCCCTCCCTCCCCCCCCGCTCAAAGAGGAACAGGTCCCGGCCCCAGTCCCCCACCTTCCTTTCACTTAGCCTGTCTCTAGCCAGGGATGGGAGTCAGAATGATCTTTTGGAAATGTGACCCTGTCCCCCCAGTGCTCAGAATCCTTTGTGGCTCCCTGGTGGCCTCAGGAGAAAGCCCTGGCTTCTTACCGTGATCCCCCAAGCTCTGCCTGGCCTGGTCCCCCCACTGCTCCAGCCTTGTCCTCACTAGTGCTCCCCTGGAACTCTGCAATGATTTAGCCTTCTTGCATTTCTCCAAATTCCAAGGTCTGTGTCACCTCTGGGCCTCTGTACGTGCTATTATGCCCTTTGCCTAGAGCAGTGGTCGGCAAACCGCGGCTTGCGAGCCACATGCGGCTCTTTGGCCCCTTGAGTGTGGCTCTTCCACAAAATACCACGTGCGGGCGCACACGTACAGTGCGATTGAAACTTTGTGGCCCATGCACAGAAGTCAGTTTTCAGCCTGGGCGAGTCTATTTTGAAGAAGTGGCGTTAGAAGAAGTGGGGGGTGTCGGTCGGTCGGTCGGCTGCGGGATACACAGTGCGGGGGAGGCGTTCGCGATTCATGCACGAGTTGAGGATGGGAGAGTTGGAAGGGGTTGACCTCAGCGAACGTACCTCCATCAGATTGAGGACGTTTTTAGCAAAGGCCAGCTTAGGAGTACCCTAATTAAGTTAATAACAATGTACCTACCTATATAGTTTAAGTTTAAAAAATTTGGCTCTCAAAAGAAATTTCAATCGTTGTACTGTTGATATTTGGCTCTGTTGACTAATGAGTTTGCCGACCACTGCCCTAACGACTTTGCCGAAGTCATCAGCTGAAGCCAGCAACTTGCCATCATGGGAGCGAGCTACGGCGTTGATGTCAGTACCATCTGCTCCCTCGGACCAGATCCCTGTGGGCAAGATAGGGGGGAGTTGGTGGTAAGATGTCAGCAGGAGCCAGGGACCCCCCCCCCCAAAGAGGAACAGGTCCCGGCCCAGTCCCCCACCTTCCTTTCACTCAGCCTGTCTCTAGCCAGGGATGGGAGTCAGAATAATCTTTTGGAAATGTGGATCTGACCCTGACCCCGCAGTGCTCAGAATCCTTCATGGCTCGCTGGTGGCCTCGGGAGAAAGCCCAGGCTTCTTACCGTGATCCCCCAAGCTCTGCCTGGCCTGGTCCCCCCACTGCTCCAGCCTTGTCCTCACTAGTGCTCCCCTGGAACTCTGCAATGATTTAGCCTTCTTGCATTTCTCCAAATTCCAAGCTCTGTGTCACCTCTGGGCCTCTGTACGTGCTATTATGCCCTTTGCCTAGAGCAGTGGTCGGCAAACCGCGGCT
>NW_005356599.1:67415-70741 GCF_000412655.1 Myotis brandtii
CCCTTGAGTGTGGCTCTTCCACAAAATACCACGTGCGGGTACGCACGTACAGTGCGATTGAAACTTTGTGGCCCATGCACAGAAGTCAGTTTTCAGCCTGGGCGAGTCTATTTTGAAGAAGTGGCGTTAGAAGAAGTGGGGGGTGTCGGTCGGTCGGTCGGCTGCGGGATACACAGTGCGGGGGAGGCGTTCGCGATTCATGCACGAGTTGAGGATGGGAGAGTTGGAAGGGGTTGACCTCAGCGAACGTACCTCCATCAGATTGAGGACGTTTTTAGCAAAGGCCAGCTTAGGAGTACCCTAATTAAGTTAATAACAATGTACCTACCTATATAGTTTAAGTTTAAAAAATTTGGCTCTCAAAAGAAATTCAATCGTTGTACTGTTGATATTTGGCTCTGTTGACTAATGAGTTTGCTGACCACTGGTCTAGAGAAGCATGTCAAACTTGTGGCCTGCGGGCCACATGCCTTGTTTATTTGACCCGTGTTAGCCTTTGAGTTTGACGTGCTTGGCCTAGAGACTTCTTCACCGTGCTGGAATATCTCATCCTCCATATTGGATGTCCCTTCCTCCAGGAAGTCCTCCCTGACTCCATCACAGACAGGCCAGACACCACCACTGGGCTTCCTTGTCCCTGCCCAGTCTACTTTGGGCTGTCCAGGGACAGGTCTGTCTCCCCCACCGGACTATAAACACCATGATACCCAGGCTGGGGCCACGGTAGTCACCACTGCATCCCTCAGAGGTGCTCAGGAAGTAGTTGCTAACTGCATTAATGCCTGAATAAAGGAGTGGCTGGGGCCTGGGCAGTATAATTCTCTCTGGACCAGGCGCCACCACCCATCCCCACCCCCCCCCAACACAGATATTGCCCATAGGGGTAAAAGAGTGAGTTTCCTGCCCTGGAGGTAACCAATAGAAAAAGACTGTGAAAGCCACCAGACAGGGATGTTTCTTCAAACGTCTGGGTTCAGTGATCCCTTCCCCATTCCAGAACTTACCAAACACCCCAAATCCCAGGACACAAGTAGCTGTGGCCCATTCCATGTTCCTCACTTCATCTGCACTGGTGATCTGCTTACAGGTGGCTGAGTCCCCTGGGGCAGAAAACGGGCGGAGGGATTCAGAGCCGAAGGAACTACTGACTTGACCCACCCATGTCATAGATGGGCACTGAGGTCCAAGGCAGGAGGCCAGGGTCCCAGGGCTGATTCCACCTCTCTGGACTGGCCACGGGGGCTGGATTCTGGATCCTGACACCCCGAGACCTGAGCAGGGGCATGTGCTTAGAAACCTGGACCCCACCCATTCAACCAGAAAGGGGAGGACTTGGTGAAAAGCGGGGTCTACCAAGTAGGAAATCAGAAAGCAGGAAACCAACCAATCAGAACAGCCCCTAAATACAACAGTCAGGGGAGAGAGACTTGAAGAAGCCCATGCCTCTCTCCCCTCCCGGAACTCAAGGAAGGCCATGCCAATCACACCGCGCAAATGAGGAGGCTGGAGGGGGAACGGCTTTGGGGCTCAGGGAACTCACAGTACAGAATCTCATAGTCCCCGGAGTTGGTGACGAAGCGGCTGCTGTCCCGGGCCCAGTCCAGGTGGGTGATAAAACTGGAATGGCCCTGCGGGGAGGCAAGGAGCGGAGTTAGAGCTGGAGGGGGCGGGGTGAGGACAGGAAGGATGGCTGGCAAAATACAGAGGCACAGTGAGAACACGAAGGGGCTAAAGGAAGGAGACACAGGGCTTCGGAGCATGGGGGCGGGGCCAGGCTCCCATGGGCGGGGCTAGACAGAAAGGGCTTAAAACACAAGGGGAGTTTAGAACATGTGGGCATATAGCTAGACACAGAGGGATGGGCTTTGAATACAAGGGGCTACTGGGCTACACGGAGGGTGCTTAGAACGTGGGGGGCGGGGCTACAAGGGGAGCTTAGCATGTGGGGGGCGGGGCTACACAAAGGGGCGGGCTTAGAACACGATGGGGTGAATGTGTGGGCGGGGCTAAGACTCCTTGAGGTGATCAGGGCAGTCAGTTGAAGGTTGAAGCTGTGCTCCCTTGAGGTAGAAAATTGGTTAATTCTGCACCCGCTAGACAGGGTGGCGGCGCGGGCCGGGGCCACTGCCCACTCACCGAGCACTTGCCCAGGCGGCTGACCTTGCGGCCGCCTTGGTCCACCTTGTACACGTACACCAAGTTGTCGTGGGAGCCCACCGCCAGGTACGCCCCGTCTGGGGGAGGGGGAGGGGGCTATGAGGAGGCACCCAGGCTCCGCCCCCTCCTCGCTCAGATTCAGCCCCCCACTATCCCAGACGCCTCAGCAGTCCCAAGCTCCATCCCCACTACAGCCCCAGACCTGCAGCCAGGCCCAGCCACACAGGCCCCACCCCGCCCCCCTGACGGCAGCTCCGAGGCTCAGTTCCCAGGCCTTGCCTCTCCGAGGTCCCAGGCCCTGCCCCTTACCTGGCGAGAAGCTGACCACTGAGATCTGTTCATTGCCATCTGTATGGATAGCCACCAGGTCATTGGTCTCCGTGTCCAGCAGCAACCATCTTTAAGGAGAAGGCATGGGAGTGGAGGAGGAGGGTGAGCTGATCTGGTAGGAGCCGGGGCAATCTGTAGGGCCTGAGGGGCTCCAGAAGAGATTTGGGGGAGAGGCTGACTTCAGAGGAATGTTGGGAGATCAAGTCTTGCTTGGTAAACAGTTGGTACCTAACTAATGTTCTCTGTGGACTCTGAGACAGTAGGGAACGGGGGTGAAGGGACAGTTCGGGGAGAGGAGAGCAGAGAAGCCCTCCCCAAATGCCCAATTCAGCCTTACCTGCCGGTCACTGTGCCCACAGCCAGGACAGAGCCACTGGGGTGGAAGCCAGCGGAGCGGGCAGGGTCCTGGGAGGGAGAGAAGAGGCAGGGCTCAGAGCTGCTCCCCATGCATCTGGCCATTCCCCGGCCTCAGAGCCAGGTCGCAGCCAGGCAACGAGGCTCTCACCTCCCTCTGCTGCCCTCCAGGAACCCACTGCCTCAGACACGCTGGGATCCGTCCCCTTTCCTCTAACAAGCCACCTCGAACAGAAAGCATCCCTTCCTGTCACTGTGGGTCCTGGATCCTTTTTGACTCCTGTTCGAAATTCCCACAGCTTGATTCATCCAAGATGCTTTACTTAGGTAATTTTCTAGAGTGAGGCTACTGGGACGAAGGTATCGATATTTTTAAGGGTTTCGATATAACCTGGCTGGCATGGCTCAGTGATTGAGCATTGACCTATGAACCAGGAGATCACAGTTCAATTCTCGGTCAGGGCACATGCCTGGGTTTTGGACTC
>NW_005356599.1:70785-74517 GCF_000412655.1 Myotis brandtii
ATCCTCTCATCATTGATGTTTCTATCTCTCTCTCCCCCTTCCTCTCTGAAATCAATAAAAAAATATTTTTTTTAAAAAAAAGGAGTTTTGATATATAATATCAATTTGCTTTCTGGAAAAGTATGCCAACTTATGACCAGGTGTGTCTGAAGGACTGTTCCCCACACCTTTATCTAACACCCAGCACTGGGTACTATCATTTTTAAAGTTTTGGGGGCATTGGGTTGGTTCACAGGCAGTAGAAAGCACCATGGAATCAGACCTGGGTTCCAAGTGGCTCCGATACCTCCTAGTTATATAACATCAAATAAATGTCCCTCGGTTGTCTCATCTGGTAGATGGAGATCAATCCACACTTTCCAGGATCGTTATAAGCAAGGGGTAAAGTCCTTAGGCTGGTTAGCTGGTAAGACGCCCACAGGAAGCACTCAGTAAAGATCAGCTATAATTTTAAATACAGTGACTCTGGCCTGGTAGCTCAATTGGTCAGAGCGTCGTCCCGATATGTGAAAGTTGTGGGTTCAATCCCCAGTCCAGGCACATACAGGACTCAACCCATGAATGCATAAATGGGTGGAACAAGTTTCTCTCTCTCTCTTTCTCTCAAATGAATAAATAAAATTTAAAAATAAATTATTTTAAAAAGTTATAATTACACAGATGATGGGTGAGTGATCTTACTTTTCTGAGCCTATTTCTGAGTGGGGATTTTTCACCCTTGTGAAGCCTGAGAGGGAGAAGTTAAAAAGATGATGTCCATAAAGTGTTGAGTGGTTTCTCTAGGCATGGTCAGCAAACCACCCAAATTGGAATAACTGGAGGGAGCTCATTACCATCTGCAGATTTTTAGCCTCAAATTCAGACCGCTGAATCAACACTCTGGATGGGGCTTGGGATTCTGTGTTTTTAACAATTCCCAGGTGATTCTGATGCCCTGGCAAGCTGGAGAACTGCTGTGTTCAACTACGGCCTGGTATATAGTAGCTGCTCAATTAGGCAGCTGGGATGATTATTATACACGCCCTAACAATTTCCGGGCACACCATTCCTGATTCACAGAAGTTCAAATGCCATCACGTGTTCCAGAACCAGAGGTAACCCTGTACTCCGGCAGCAAAGCCTCAAAGAATGGTATAGGGCAGTGGTCGGCAAACGGCGGCTCGCGAGCCACATGAGGCTCTTTGGCCCCTTGAGTGTGGCTCTTCCACAAAATACTGACTTCTGCGCATGGGCCACGAAGTTTCAATCGCACTGTACGTGCGCGCCCGCACGTGGTATTTTGTGGAAGAGCCACACTCAAGGGGCCAAAGAGCCGCATGTGGCTCGCGAGCCGCAGTTTGCCAACCACTGGTATAGGGGATATGATGAACTGACCTTCCAAAGTCCCACACTGCACAGCCAGGGGAGCTAAAAAACTACACTGCCCAGAATCCCTTGCAGCTATGGTTCTGCTGTGATTTGGGTTCGACAATAAGTTGCACTTTTTTTGTTGTTGTTAATCCTCACCCGAGGATACTTTTTCCATTGACTTTTAGAGAGAGTGGGAGGGAGGGAGGGGGAGAGAGAGAAAGAGATCAATTGGTTTCCTCCTGCACATGCCCCCACTGGGAATCGAATCTGTAACCCTGGCATGTGCCCTTGACAAGGAATCGAACCCTTGACCCTTTGGTGAGCAGGTCAATGCTCTAACCACTGAGCCACCAGCCAGGGCAATAAGTTGCACTTTTGTGGGTTCCAGTAGGCAGAGGCAGAAGCCCCATTTTTGCCACTCCCACTGACCAGCCAGGTCATGAAAGCAATGACATTTGCTATGCTAGTGAGTAATTACTAGCCCTGAAAAGCAAGGACAAAGCGTATCCATTTTTGGCCAGTGAAAATATAGCCACTGTTGGGCCACTCTAGAGCAGGGGTGGGGGACCTTTCTTCTGCCAACGGCCATTTGGATATTTATAACATCATTTGCGGACAAAACAAAGTTATCAGCTTAAAAATTAGCCTGCTATATTTGGTCAAACATTTCATTAACGCACCCCTCGAGCCTTGGCAGGGCCAGCCCAGATGATTTCGCGGGCCTTTTCCGGCTCACGGGCCGGACGTTCCCCGCCCCTGCTCGAGCGCAACAGTCCTACAGAACCTTCTGCAATGACGATGTTCTCTATTGCACTTTCCAATACGGTAGCCACTAGCCCCATGTTTGAAATGTAGCTAGTGCAACCAAGAACTGAATGTTTAATACTATTTACATTTTAAAGTTAATTTAAGTGTCAACAGCCACATGTTTTGGACAGGTTAGTTCTAGAGCCAACACTGGCAGCGACCACAGCTTCCTGGTTCCTGGATCGCAGCTAAAGCGACGGCAGTTTCTTGAACTCAGCGGTTCCTGGCTCCCCACCCTCCTGCCTGTGGCAGCACAGCAGCTCCCCTGGAAGGTCGGTTCGATGGCGTTCTGGGCGTCCTTCCAGCTGAGGACCCTCCCCCCCAGCCCTTCCCAGCGAGTTTGTAAGGGTTTGAGTTTATGAGGGAGTGTTAAATCCTCTGCTTAAAAAGACGGAGCGTGGCTTCCACCTGATGCCCTGAGTCCTGACCCACCGGGAAGGGGCGTTAAGTCCCCTGTGCCCTTACCTCGATGATCCTGCTCCACAGGGGCTGGTGGGACTCCACGCTCCACAGATGCACCAGTTTATCATGCCCGCACGTCACAAACTGGGCCCCGCTGGGGTGCGTGGCCAGGCCCCACACCTCTTCCATGTGGCCCTGGCGGAAATGGGAGACAGCAGATTGGAGACCACAAATCCTGGCCCTTTCCCCAAAGACTGATGCCAGAAAGAGGAGCTGCACTAGCCCAGCAACACACGTGCCCACAGGTGACCCAGGGAAGGCCCTTTCCCAGTGTCTGAAGGAGGCTGTGATAAGGCAGACCTGTGCCAGTGTGTGGCTCGAGACAAATGCCCCCCCTCCCCTCCGATTCTACTTCCCAGCTTGCACAGTGGGAGACAAGAGAACAGACGGGTAGGAGCTTGACTTTGGGAGTCAGCTGGCACCCAGAGGGCTGTGGGGTCCCATGTGCCCCGCCTGGGGGGTCTGCCTTCAGCTCTCTCTTACTGACTGTGGCAGTCACCTGGGCAGGGGACTTCTCCTTGGGGCCACAGTTTGACCTTCTGTAAAATGGGGCTAATCACAGTGTTGGGACTCAAATCATGGAGGAGACCATGAGGCTAGAATAAAGTGATTACAACGTGGAAGTGGGCGTTACTATTGTTTCCAACATAGACTATTAATATATTGTTAATTAATAATAAGTCATTGCCTTGGCCGGGTGCTCAGTTGGTTAGAGCATCATCCCGATAAGCCATGGTTGCGGGTTTGGTCCCCAGTCAAGGCACGTATAAGAATCAACCAAGGATGCATAAATAAGAACAACAAATCAACGCTTCTCTCTGTCTCTTCCTCTCTCTCTCTCAAATCAATAAAATAATAATGGTATTAACATTAATAATATAACTATAATAATTGGTATCAATATAACAGTAATGCTAATAATCTAATTAGAATATAATAAAGCCGAACCGGTTTGGCTCAGTGGATAGAGCGTCGGCCTGCGGACTCAAGGGTCCCAGGTTCGATACCGGTCAAGGGCATGTACCTGGGTTGTGGGCACATCCCTACTGGGGGCTGTGCAGGAGGCAGCTGATCGATCTCTCTCATCGATGTTTCTAACTCTCTATCCCTCTC